>NC_140609.1:16792787-17357787 GCF_057381915.1 Diplotaxodon limnothrissa | reverse complement strand
CTGACCTCGACTACTTTGTCGTGCTTGCTTTATTCACCAGTTTACTGGTAGTGCTACAAATTATTTTTCCCTTATTTCAGTGCTCACTATAAAATAAAAGTCTATTGATATGTCAGGATCGGTAATTTTAAAAATAATTACTTCAAATGTCTATCTTGTCAAAATAAAAGTCTTAATAATCGTGTTTAAAGTATGAATACTAAATGTCATGGAGTAGCCCTGTGACGTCTAATCACACAACACAGCATGCTGGTACTGTAGCCTTGCCACACGTGAAATTCTAGGAAATTAAAAGTGTTAGAGTTTTAAAATATAAATCTCAGTTGTACTCCCAATTGCAAATGGTCGGGGGGTTTTTTAGACCTTTAAGCCTAGTGTTATAGTCATTAGGGGGATTTAGTCAATGTGCTATAAAGGAGCAAATAAAGTTTTTGAGATGTTTACAGCATGATTTCATTATATGTGGTTTCAGATAGCTAGATATGTTTCCTACTTTTACCTAACACCTGTCTTTTGATAATGGATTAAGCAATGTTATAAAATAATTTAGTATTTAATTGTTTGTTTTTTTTGGATTATGTGGCAGGAGGTTGTGTATCATTGTGTATCAGGCCATGGTGCTAAGGAGGCCACAGTGGCTGTACTCCCAGGACCTCCAGCTGTAATGAGTCACAGCCTGGTCCAGAATGGCTTCCTCAGTCAGTGTATTTAGTTTTGCATTGGTGTATTGTAGTGCCAATAACACTGAACTGTTCAACTGTGTGAAGGCCTTTTTATTTTCTGCAGTAATTAATCATTTTGCAAAAACACTCAAAAATGATTTCCTGTTTCAACGGGACAAAAGACTTTATTGTCAAACTTGAAACAATAATTTTACAGTAACACATCATCTTTATCATATATACATATTATTCACAAATTAGCCTACTCACAGCCTATAGTACAGTAAAAGAACTAGAGTTTCAGCTGTGGTAATAGAAAACAAGTAGAGCTCCCTTTGTGTTGATCACCATGCATCACATTTCTGCAACCTTGTTGAAAATGCTGATATTACACAACAGCAGTGAGCATCTGTCACTCCCATGATGTAGCTGCCTCATAGACGAGTTTAAATCGAACAATATCATGCCTGAATTTTAACGCAAAGTAGGTTTTTAAAAATGTGATTCTCCAAACATTCAAGACATATCAGAGCAGAACTGCATGTGTGTCCAGAGAACAGCCAACTCAGTTTACAGTACTGTAACACATACTACATACTAAAGATATGACTAGGTAAATATCCTCAAGAAGACTGACTGTGGGACAGAAAAATGAATTAAAGAGACAGAGAAACACATTTGCATAAACATAAATACATGTGAGGAAAATTGAGTGGCAGGATTTCCTGTTTTTAACAAAATCAGGAAATAACAAAGAAGATCAAACACAGAGTCAGCAAAATGTTCTCTAGAAATTCTAAAAATTGCTGACTTTGGAAGAACGTGGGTTTGCTTCCCGTTGCACACGCAGTCTTGTCATAGTTCACCTCTTATTGTGCGCATTGGTATAAAGACGAACATTAAAGTCCCAGCTGGCATGGAGTTGTTACCGTGTAAAACACATTATCAGTACAGTATTTGTTTAATTTTGTCATAGTTGCTGTCATAAGTACATATTGCGATGCTTCCTCGCTGGTTTCTCACAGACGGTGAGTCCTCAGAGGTAAGCTCAGTTGAAGGCTGGAGCACTGCTGGGTGGAAGTGTAGGAGTGTCATCTCTGAATGCATCCGACTGAAGGTCTGCAGAAAAAATAGGGTGAGTTTGAAAATTAAATTTCAGTGTAGAATACTTTCACCGAACAAGTTATTTTTTCATACCGCTCTGGTGCCTTAAACATGATGAAACGTTTTTTCCTACTCTTTCTTTTTATAAATTTAATGAATGCGTATTTTCCAAAATAAAAACCAGCAACAAGCGCTTCTTAATTCAGTTCAATTCAATTTTATTTATACAGCGCCAAATCACAACAACAGTCGCCTCAAGGTAGACCCTACAACAGCACATACAGATAGAAACCCAACAATCATATGACCCCTTAAGAGCAAGCACTTTGGCGACAGTGGGAAGGAAAAACTCTTTTAACAGGAAGAAACCTCCAGCAGAACCAGGCTCGGGGAGGGGCGGCCATCGGCCGTGACCAGTTGGGATGAGGGGAGGAAGACAGGACAAAACACATGCTGTGGAAGCGAGTGGGAGATTAATAACAAGTAGTGATTCAATGCACATATTAACACATAGTGAGTGAGAAAGGACATATCCTGGTCAAAAAAGACTGAAAGATTCCTCACAGTGTCACAGGAAGTCAAGGTAATGCCATCCAAAGTATCTGGTTAAATACCATATTCCTAGGACTTTGTACAAGTACAATAACCTCAGTTTTATCTGAATTTAGAAGCAGAAAGTTAGAGGTCATCCAGGTTCTTATATATTTAAGGCATTCCTGCAGTTTAACTAATTGGTGTGTGTTATATGATTCAAACCACTGCAGTGCAGTATCTGTAATACCTTCAGGTACTGCACTGCAGTGGGTACTGCGCATACCTTATCATTAGCTTAGATGTCTCCTGAGTAGCCGAAAAGTAAAGCAAAACATATTAAAACATTTCAAATTATATTCCAAATAAACAAGCATTGACTTATTAATCCTTTACATTAACTATATAATACATACTACTGCATTTCATTAACAGCTTCGACACTGGCAAAGACTCACACACCTTGTAGTCTGTATTCTGTATTTAAAAACCTTCTCTCCTTTGTCTTTTTCAGTCATTCAGAAGCTTTCCCCAGTCCTTAATCTTGTGTCCAAAGTTTAAACCGTTTAAACAGTTGATTGTTTTATGTTTTATGGGACAATTCTCCATAACTTTACCTCCGTCTGTAACTCTGCATCAATTAGATGTAGCAGAAACCTCTACTCTTCTCCATGTTTCCTAATAGTAATGTCCCACAGGCTGTGAAGTAAACCACAGCAGCAAGTCACCACAATAATGTTGACGATTTTGTTTGCCAGGCAAATCCACCTTGTTTGGATTTTTGTGTATGCACTCCCTGACAGAAATAGTTTAATACTAATACCATTTTGTACCTACATGTTAGGTTACATCTTTGAGTATGTTAGTGGCAGAGGGGTGGTGGTTTTTCCGTCTGAATCATCAGGCTTTACTTCCTGATTTGGAGAGCTCTAATGCTGAGCTCTCAAAAATGCAACAGGAAAAGGATGAGATGGATGACTTTGTGGGTTGCCAATCCAACTGAAAGTTAGAAATGGTACTAGTACCTTTGGTTGTAGCTCCAGCTAGTACATCCACTTTTACACTTTACACAGGATGGTCTTGTTTGAATAATGACTGTGTGTCTGGTATTTCGTTGTGAAGCACTTTGTGATGTTTATCTCAAAAACTGCTATAAAAAGGAAATTATACTGTCATACAAAATACAGACATTGACTTGAGAAATGAGAAACCTTTTGTTTACCAATGTATCTAAAACTTATCAAAACTTTCTGTCACCTGACTGCCTAATAAACTGATCCCGTAAGCTTAATTTCTATATAGGAATTAATAAAAACTAAAGTGATTAAAAATAAGCGGTACCACAGTGAGTATAGGGGCAGCAAACAAAATTTCATGTTTATGGTTTCACATGCATATGTTTTCTTTTTTCCCCAATTTGTAATAAAACAGCATTTGAATATATGCGACTACCTTATGTGCAACTCACCAATGAGTGTCAAGCCTTGCTGCTGATTCAGTATAACCGATGTCTCCTCTTCCTCCTCCTCTTCTCCCCAATCTGCAATGTTGGCCGGGGGGATGCACTGCTCCAAGAACAGGTCCTCCTCATCTTCCTCCATGTCCATGTTCTCTGGAGGCCAACGCAGCTCTCCACTCTCCACCTCGCTCACCTCAGTTGGTTCCACAACAATAGAGGGTAGACGTTCCTTCTCGTGCTCGTGGCCCAGACAGTTCAGAGAGGTCTCGGGGTCCAGGACAACCTCAACAGGGTCAGGAAAGATCTGGGGGAAGAAGTTGATTGTGTCATGAGCAGTATATTGAATTAAAACTCTGTAGAAGCCTGTAAATAAACTTAATTAGGAATTCTACAAATTGTTTTATGTTTTTCCTTATCTATCCCAGAATCACACACACATGCACACACACACCTACGCAATATCGGGGCCTTGGATTTTGTGTACTTACTATTATTCGGGTTTTTAATCCTTGTTTGTGTCTGCATTTGAGTCTCTTCAGCTAAGCATTTCAAGACATTTTAAAGTATCAACTGTAACACAGAACTCCAATCACAACTAGAAAAATTTGCATTTCCTGCGAAAATACTGTGTGGATGCCTTAACGCTGAAGAAAAGCGTTGCCCTGAGCAGGATTCAAACCTGGCCCTTCTGGTCTCAAGGCGGCTACCCATCTCACTGAGCCATACTCATTCTCACAAAGAAGAGGTGGAGAGACTGTGAATTGTGCTGAAATGAGCAGAAGCTGCTGAGAATTGTGCTGATAAGAGGTGAAAAGGCTAAACATTTTGCAGAAAAGAGGTGAATCAGCAGAATTTCTGCTGAAAAGAGTTTTTTTCTGAAAACAGCTGAGATTTGTGCTAATAAGAGGTGAAAAGGCTGAAATTTTTGCAGAACAGGTGAATAAGCAGAATTTGGGCAGAAAAGAGGTGAAAATTCTGAAAATTCTGCTGAAAAGAGTTCAGTCAGCAGAATTTCTGCTGAAAAGAGGTGAATGAGCAGAATTCTGCTGAAAAGAGGTTCTTGCTGAAAAAAGCTGAAAAAGCTGCTATTTGTGCTGAAAAGTGGTGAAAAAACTGAAAATTCTACTGAAAAGGGCTGAAAAAGCTGAAATTGGTGTTGAAAAGAGTTAAAAAAGTTTAACTGTTAACTGAAAGAAATGTTGCCATAAGCGGGATTTGAACCGGGGCCTCCCAGTCTGAGAACGGATGCTCATCTCACTGAGCTAAAACACAGGTCAACCCGGCAAGGAAAACCAGTGAGGCCACTGATAATATGGCAGAAATGGGCAAAAAATATTGCAAAAAACATTCAATATCTCAAAAAGTATAGAAGTTATGAGCACCAAAAGCCGACATTAGCAGAAAGAGCAGAATTTTCTGCTAATTTTCTGCTAATTTTCTGCTAATTTTCTGCTAATGTTATAGTTGTGTGGATGCCTTTTCAGGCATCCACACAACTATAACTCAATCAGACTTAGCTGCTATGCTAAAAATATTTGACAGAGATCTGTCGCAGTATGATTCTAGGGTATTATGTTACCTGGATTGGCAGTCTTTGGTCTTTACTCTGCATGTCTTCACATTCTGGATTCTGACCACTCATCTCCTCCATACCTCTGCAGGTGAAACAAATTTATATCAATCCTACAAGAGGAATTAAAAAAAAAAAAAAAAAAAGCATGCACCACATTTAGCACGGACTAAAAAATTCTTTCTAATACTGCAAAAGCACATGAGTGTGTGCATGTTTACTTTAGAAGAGTCCAGAACCCCGATTGAAGTGCAATCTAAATGTCAGCTTAATGTAAAGTGCTCAAAGGAAATTCATGATGCTGCTGACACAGCTGTGCAGCCCCCACTGCTGCGTGCCAATCGAACTACAAATTGTGTCGTTTGGTTTTCCATGAAACAGCATCATTGCCGCTTGTGTCATTGCTGAATTACACTAGGATCACATTATCCAACATGCCCGGCTTTTCATTCGTCAGAGATTTCCTGCCCTACATCATGCTGGCTAAAGCTGGTCCGACCATGCACAAATATGTGCATCTCCTAATACATGCAAGCACTCTCTAGATTAGTGCAGACCTCAAATGGGGTTTGATACAAAATGGATTATGTAGTTTGGCGATCATATTTTATTTTCTGACAGGAAGCCAAGCATCCTGTTTTGGCTTGCGTCCCTCACACCCCCCAATCTGCCTCAGTTATCAGTAAAGTTTTTGTTACATAAAAAAATATGTTTACATGACCGTCATCAGACGTCTAGCCGCCAGCAGCTTTGATGAAGGCATTTGTTTCAGTTACATGGATAAGTCTGTGTCCATAGCCAACTTTAGTCTGTTTACGTTGTCTAGAAAAGCAGACGAAAGGGATTAAGAAGGGCTGAGGATCCATCTGAATCCTCTTTTTTATCCCTCTTCCTTGCTTCCTTGTCTCTATTTCTCAGTATGTCTCAGCGTGTGTCCTCTCTCCATAAGTACCAGTCACGGTTTGTTGCCTGGTGTAATGACACAGTCTGCTCAGTCTCGCTTTGTGTTTAATGAAATTTCCACTGAAAGACAGATCTAATCTACTTTTTGGAATTTGCAGTCACATGTCTCATCAAACTAAAGAGGCAAATCTAATTATTTTTTACATAGAAGCCGAGAAGATGAACGGGACCTTTTAACCTCTTCCTGAGATATGCAGCACTCAGACCCCAGTTCTTCACTCTTGCATCAAGTCAAAGCACAAAAGAGAGCATAAACAAGCCAATGCAAATGTCTGCTCGGAAGCTTTCAAAGGCATTTCCAGCCAAAATTAAAATGCATGAGGATCAGTGCTTTGGATCAAGAGCATTAAGGATGGTCTGAGAATATGTAAAAAATATTTGAAATCCAAAAATAATTTGTTTTCTTTTATTTTCGTGTGTAGCCTGAGACTTCCATCAGTTTGTTTCCCTCTTCCTCCCTCTCTCTCTCTCTCTCTCTCTCTCTCTCGCTCTCTCATTGAATCATTTTTTAATAGCTGACTTCAGTCGATTTGTGATTTTCCTATTGACATGCTCAAAGTTACCTATTGCGTGACTACATGCAACTGAAGAAACGCTAAGCCAGTTTGCACAACTTGCAAAATGAGGACATCGTGTTCTTCCCCAAATAGGATCAGCTTTGGGAGTACTCTATCTTTTTTTTTGACCCACTTGTGAATGTGCGCGGCCCTACAATTCAATTTCTGATATTGTGCTGTTGACAATTGTGCTGCACTAAGCTGTTTGTGTGCCACCTGGGGTTGGAAACTATTATGATGAATGAGCTTAACCCCCATGTAATCCCTCTCATGTACACTCGCTCTAAACACCTGCACGTTTTAGCACGGTCAACAATCGGGCTTTGTGTGCCTTGTGCGCTGCATTTGGCTGTTAATGCAAAAGTATGCTTTATCACTAGCAGACATTTAGGCTTCTTTTATGCGCACAGGCCAGATGATTAGTTTTAAAATATGCATCTAATATTACTCAAGTGTTAGTGTTAAACCAAGCCTGAAGTTTACACCTAAAGGTGAAGATTTGTGTCACCAGAAAGAGGAAGCTACAGGCGCTAAAGAGCCGCACCATCGCAAAACGTTTGATCATTAAAACGATAAAGTTTTATCTCATTTCCTGTTTCTCTCACATTTTCCTGTAGATGTTTCATTTTTCTAACTTCACACATTTACTTTTTTTTCAGGTCAGAGGCCACATAACTGGTTCACAATCTGGCCACAGCAGTTACACTATAAGGTGCTGCGGTTGTGCAATAAATGAAAACGTACTGATGAAAACATGAGGAAAGATTGCAGCAAACTTTAAAACGTTCCTATTTTATTGTTGCTATTTTTTATACTTCCCCAGCATCACTACACTTAGATGTTTCTGTAGTTGAAAATGTGAGATGGGAGGTATGAAATGGCTCATGGCCTCTGTTTGCTCTTGACCTTTCAAGACCACAAAAACATTCAAAACACGCAAAAAGTAAGAAAAAAAAAGGAGAAAAGCGTTTTCACTTTTTACAAACATACAATAAATAAGACTGGATCCTGTGAAATCTCCAACATGTACAATATATGCCAGTTAAACCTTTTATAGGTCAGGCCAATATCTAGTTTTGTCATTTCTAATTAATTTTTTATTTTTATCTAATTTTGACTTTTTGTTTTTGTGGATCAGTTTTGTTGTATTTTGTTTCCAGAGGGGATTTTCTTCTTTCAGTTTAGTTTATATTCTTTGAACTTGTTTATTTTAAGTGTATTATTTGTTAGTTTCATTGTCGGTTTTAGCTTTTCTAATTATTATTGTATGGTGGGAATATCTCAGAGGCAACATTTAGGAAAAACAATAAAAACAGAACTTGAAACATTTTTATTTTATTTTTGTTAGTTTTCCCGAGTTCACAAAATAGTTTCAGTTTTGTTTCAGTCTAATTCATATTTTTAAAGATGTCGAATACTTTGTCACAATTTTTGTCTATGTTAATCTGGGTTTATTGTTTAACCTCCAGAAACACTATTGTGTAAAGCTAGTTATTAATGGTCAGTGGACCATGTGTTACGACTGTTTCCATATTTGTGACTTGGAGGAAGTTTTTAAAGTTCACAGGGTTCATGGATCCATCTGCTATCACAGCTGCCCACAAGGACCAAAAAGCTTCAGAAAAAGTTGCTGAGGTGACCTAAGGGTGGAATGAGTTTGTCATCAAGAGTTATATGTTTCCACAGCGTGGGTCTTATTTCTGATAATGGCAGAATCTGCTGCTTGACTGTACATGACTGTATCTTCCTGACACTTCTGCTGAGTTACTTTCAGAAGATGCACAGTGACGATAAGATCTTAAAGTGGAACCTGAGGGGGACTTGCAGCAGTTTTCAATTTAATTGTTATCCAAGAATTAAAGTGCACACAGTCACACGACCACAAGGTTCATCACCTCTTACCCATCAGTTGCTGTCAGGCATATGTCCTCTCCATCTTGGCACAGTGTCACAGTGGTGAAGCTCGGCTCATCCGCTGGTGATACGAGAGGGGTTGCAGGGGGAGGTGAACAACTCCCACAGCAGTCCCCCCCTGCAGGACCCTCAATGAGGTTTTCAGCCTCCAGGGCGAAACCTGGATGGGGAGGGTTCCAAACTCTCAGGGATCTCAGGTGTTTAGCAGATGGTGAAGGAGGTGGCTCGACTATTCAGGCAGGAGAGCACCCGTGTCTCACTTCAGTGCTGAGTTCGCTTGTCCAAAGCGTACACGCTCTCCGCCGTCTCCCGTATCCGACTTCCTTCCTCGTGTCTCTGTCATTATCCCTCCCTGTCCCACTCCGCTGCCAGGCTTTGGAGAGGAGCAGGATTAACGTCTCTTTTGATTACGGAGGCTGCATGGGTGACGTCAGGCAGGCTTGACAGTCCCCTCTGATGAGTTGGCACACTGGGTCGCTGGTGCATCTGGACAGAAACATACAAAGGGCACACAGATGGCCTGTGGTCGTGCTGTTGGCAGATGTTTAAATCAACTTGCCATGGCCACAACTGCACATGAGACGGACATGCATTTGCATGTTTTATTACGAAATCCTTTCTATCCCTCCCATTCTGTCTGTTTCCCCATCATGACTCTGTGTGTGTCGTTGCTCCATCAGTGGATTTAGATTTGGACGATTCATGGAATTAGCCCAGGGATCAAGGGCTCGGGGGTGGAAAGGGGATACAGTGTATATATATATATAACAGGCAGCAAGTATTGCAAAACAGGCAGCACACTAGTAACATTAGTGTTTAATCCCCTTTGCAGCCTAAGTCAATAGGATAGATATGGGACGAGGAAGGAAAGGAGCCTGCGCAACATGAAAGGCATCCCTCTTCTCTAGAACCTGGATGAATTTTTAGTTTAAGAAATCAGGGAACTCCACCCGTGATGTAACAGCTGAGACTCCTCCGTAAGCAGGACAGTGCTTATCCTATTAACTCGAGTGTCAGTTATACCATCTCCGATTCATTTGTTTTAAAAATGGACACACCATGCTTTTCTTTATTTTATATCATATGTCTGTTACAGTGGTGGGTGCTCATATTGAACATGGCCAAGCTGGTTACAGCTAATGAAGTCAGCACTTGGCAAACATACACGAGCCAAAACTTAAGCTTAAGACTGCTCTAAACACTCACTTTTCTTTCTTTTTCTTTGGCTCTGTATGTCAAAGTGAAGGGACATCTTTAATATAATGGTCTCAAACTCATAGCATGCTTGCTTGCTTTGCTTAAATGTAAATCAGTTCTCTTTCCGAGCCTTAAAAAAAAGATACAGTACTTTATAATTTCCAAGTCTGCTGTCAATTTGAATTAGGGTCTCATTGCTATGCTTGCAACAAAATGCACACAGATATTAAAATAATTTGATTAGGTTGTGCAAAATAAAATGTCTAAACGTTTTATGTGTTTTATATTTGCACAACTATATTTTTTTAAATGGAACATTTATTGAATCTTCTGACAATTTAAAAGTCCTATTTGCTACGTCCGGCATTTTTTAAGCAATTTATAGCTTAAAATGTATTATGCAATTTATCTGTGCTTACAGGGGGAAAAGGTTACACTGATTATGTAAAAGTCTAAAAAACACATTTAAAAACTTTTTAAAAAACTGTATGTATCAAATATGTTACACGAGGCAATAATGGGTTAATAACATTGTAATAATAGCTCTGTTTTCTTCAAGTGTCCAACAAGACATGGCAGTGCTAATTGGCTGCGCACAATATCAGGGCCATCTGTGTGCCTGACGATAATGACTGACTTAACCAAGGTTAATTCGGATTAGTGACATTAGTGTCAAAATGTCAATTAGATTTTGACTGGGTTTGTCCACAGATGAGGACCAAAAATAACATGAAGACCAGTCATTTAAGCCAATGCAACATGAATCTTGAAGGTTTGAATAGGATTGGTTATGAACAATATGGAGTTTGGGTTTTCTGTGTTTTTATGATGACTGGTCTGTGTGAAAGCTGTTCTTACCACAGGCTGTTTAAAGAGATAGATGTAGTGACTATGAGTTTACGCACTCAATTTGTGGGTTGCTATTTAAAAACTTCGAGTCTAGCATCATTGTCGTCAACTTTTTGTCATTGCTTTGCTTTGTTTCTTAGACACTAGTTACCAAATTTGGAGGAGAGGGTGGAATTGCTTGGTGACAACACACACTTGCACAATACAAAACAAAAACCTTAGAGCAATTCTTTTTTTTCTTTTTTTAGTTCAGTTCAACTTTCTTTATATACTGCAGCACCAAATCACAACAACATTCACCCCGAGGTGCTTTATATTGTAAGGTAAATACACTACGGTAATGCAACAATAACCAGAAGAAGTGAAAATGTGTGATGTTTTTAAAATAAGTCTACTGGGTTCACTCATCTAACCTAGACACATGCAAAATTAAGTAAGCAATTTAAACCCTTCGCTTGTACATGCATTGCTTCACTTCTGTGCATCTTTTGACTAATACAACAGGTCTGCAAATGTGTATCAGTGCCTATTCTGTCCTCCAGCCATTTGTAGGCGCTATTTGGAAAAAAAGGCAGAGCCAAAATCGTTTACGCATGCGCATATGGTCTGTTTTTAAACTTGAGGAGTGAGGCGGTAGACATTAACAACATTTGAAATTAATTGAGTTCATTACTTTTGTCCACAATAAATCGTTTCTCTGATGGATTTAGACGGTGGGACGTACGAGCCGGGATTTGTTGGCATACGGTTTTGTCAAGAATGGTGAGCGTTTGTCTGTTTTAGAGGACGTATACGTTGACGTAGCCGGCTAGCTAAGATAAGCTAGACGCACATTAACATAATATTGTATGAACTGAAGGAATACGTACGCATAATTGAAATGAAAACCCATTAACCACTTGGCTTTGTCTTCCAGTAACAACATGTTGTATCCTAAAGAAGACAAGGAGAACCGCATCCTGCTGTATGCCGTAAGTTTGTGCTCCTCACGTGTGTGTTAACCAATAAGTATTAGTGCTACTTTCTTTTAAGTTAGCTAATCCACGATACAGCAACACTCTTCTAACAGTCCGGATTATAAAACGAATGGTTAAAATTACAGCTTTAGTTTTAATTTTTCTTAGTTTGCTTATTTTACACCCCTTATGTTACAATCGGTGAATACAATCAGAGTTTATAGCACATTAAAAACTAGTTGACCAAAGTGCTGTAGACGCTATACAATGAATATATGTGTGTGTGTGTGTGTGTGTGTGTGTGTGTGTGTGTGTATATATATATATATAAGAACTGAATAGCTGAATCCTTTGATTTTGGGACAAGGTTAACAAGCATCACTCACTTAGAGATGAAAGGGAAAGGAACCTTTCTGTCATGGTCAATAGTAGTGAGTGGAAAGATGTATGAAAATATGCTTTATCAGTTTGTTTGTAATCATCCCAAACCAATGCAATTACAGATTTTACACAGAATAATCTCAACCATGGACATAGTTTCAACCCCAGTCTTTTGCTTGAAATGCAAGGCAGAAATTAGTACCCTAACTCATTGTGTTTGGTGTTGTCATAAGCTGCAGACGTACTGGTCTAGTGTATGATTAGAAGTGAAAAATACATCGAGGCTGAAAACAGAATATCTTATGTTCATATCACGTTCAAAAGTCCAATGCTTTGTAAAACTTTGGAACCCTGTTTGATCTACTTGAAAACTGATGTCTACGATCTTGGTGTTGGGATTTTTTTTCTAAAGGTTGTGATAATGCTGGGCTGATTATTGCATATTATTGTTGCAGTTGCTGGTGTTTTATGTGAGACTAAACTAAATTAAATAATTTGATATATTACAAAATATAAGAAATAGCTCTAATATATACAAATAGCTTAATTATAAAAATCCAGAATATTACAGAATACAGAATTACCGAATTTTTAAATGCTGCAAAACAGCTGTAAAACTTTATTATTTTCACTGTAGAGGATGTAACTATTGCACGGTGTACTGTACATTAGTTGGAGGAGTTGTACAGGCAGGAGTGATTTCCTCTAGGACTGGGTATCATCACTGATTTCTAGAATCGATTCGATTCCGATTCACAAGGTCCCAATTCGATTCAATTTGATTTGATTCAATTTAAATCTGGGAAATTTTGCCTCAGACAGTCAGAAATATTATAATTCAGATCAGTACATTTACATATTTTTGTATCTATAAAAAGGAAACTGACACTCGCAAGACTTTATCAAAGGTGTGAGCATCACAGCAGATGCCTTTGTGTCAAAGTAACTGAGGATAAAACACAGAAAAACATGAGGGTGATTTTCCTGGCCTGGGATTTTATAAAAATATTCTGCAGTACATCAAAAACGAAAGAAAACCATTAATCAACTTATGAACATTACCTCTGAAGTTACAGCGGTTTTATTACAGACACAGCTAAACGTTTTGCATTTTGCATAATTTTAAAAAGTTTACATTTGTTCAGAAGCCTATTGAACAGCAGAAATTAGGTTTTCTTTTCGGAAGTAAGTAAAAGGGAAAAAAACAGCGGCCGACAGCGCTGTAAACAACGGTAGACTTGTGCGTAGCAAGCAAGCGAATAACGCAGAAAACAGATTTTTAGACGGGAAACTGTTCTTGAAGTACGGAGAGAAAGCGAGAGAGAGAGAGCTGTGCATGAAGTGTGGTGGAAGCAAAAACGGCAAAAGTCAGAGGGAATTCATGACGATGTTTTTGTGAAGCGTAGTTTGGATCTTCCTTTGCTGCTGGTTCAGTCAATATTGTTTGGAGAGAGATAAAACTAACAGCTTTAGAATCAGCGCAAAAAGGGCGTAAACACAAAGCGCGGACCTGCCGAAACATCAGAATCAGCGAGCTGTCGGCTTTCAGCTCGTGTCCGTGCCGTCGGGTGAGAAAGGCGACATCTCACTGATTCTGATCCGTCGGCGGGTCCGCGCTTTGTGTTTACATCTTTGTGCAGAATCCGTGTTCCTGCTCTCAGTTACTGTTTTAGCTGTTTGGTGGTTGTTGAAATTTAGTGAGGTTTAACCTGAGATTCTGGTGTTTCGGGCAAAATAAATTAATATTAAAAAAATCGGTTCAGGATTTTAATGAATCGATATCACGTTATCCAAGCTAGAATCGATTTTAATCGATAAATCGATTATCAAAACCCACCCCTAATTTCCTCTGTTGTTCAGTGGTGCATTTGGGTAATCTCAGTCTCTAACTAAACATTCTCCTGTTACTGGCCATGTCATGGAGTGGGTGCCAGGTATTGTTCAGCACTGGGAAACAGTAAATATAATTGGGTTGAAACAAAACAAAACAAAAAAAACAACGTCATGTGGAGGGAGGTACGCCTTCACCTTACCAAGGAGCCCTCATTGAAAAAGGCTTGTCTTAACAGCAGATCTAAAAGCACAGTCAAATATCACACCAAGATTCCTTGCAACCAGGTGATAGTAAAAAGCTCAAAGACTGATGGAGCTCTCCTTTCCATCTTAATGATTGGGATGCCCAAAAAAAAAAAAAAATTAAATTCTGGTTCGTTTTTGTTTTTTGACAAGTTTATCTCCATCTATGATTGAACATCACTTAGACAGTACTACCAGAGCCTGAATACAAGCTAATTATCTGCAAAGCAATGAAAGTCGATGCTGTACTTTTTAAAAATGGGTTCCAAAAAGAGAAATATATAATGAAATGGGACCTAATACAGAACCTTAAGGTACCCCAAGTGGTTACATAGATGATAAATACTAACCTAAGTGGACAGAGAAACTCCGGACTGACAAATAGTTATTTAAGACAGCGGTCA
Source organism: Diplotaxodon limnothrissa (assembly GCF_057381915.1). Lineage (NCBI taxonomy): Eukaryota > Metazoa > Chordata > Actinopteri > Cichliformes > Cichlidae > Diplotaxodon > Diplotaxodon limnothrissa. The sequence continues at coordinate 17,343,164 of NC_140609.1, read as the reverse complement.
CCAACCTTTTCTGCACCACGGACCGGTTTAATATCAGACAATATTTTCACAGATCGGCCTTTAAGGTGTTGCGGATAAATACAACAAATAAAATGACACAAAAGCTGGGTTATTTTGTAAATATAATAATTAAATGAGGATTTACTGTGTAATTGTGTAACTTCATTAGCAGCGTCCTCCTGAAATGGGCCAACAACATTGAGAGTGACGTCCTCCTCTCTGCCCCTTAATGCTCTCTGTTCGCTATGGTAACGTGTAAATATTGCTTTCAAAATAAGACACACAACTACAACACGGGAAAAGATCTGGGGAAACCAAGTTAACGATAAAAATCCTGAAAACTCTAAATTTCACACCCGAGCCTCAACTCTCGCGGCCCGATAATAAACGACTCCAAACGACCTCTGATTTAAGACATACATTTTATTGTAATGTATTGTATAAAACGTTGTAAAACCATATGTAATGGAAGAGTTTAAAGGAAGATTGTTGTGATACAAGAAGAGTACCACAATTATTGTACTGAATGTCCTGCTCTTTAACAAAAAAATATCTTGATCTCAAACAGTGCAGGAACTGTGACTACCAACAAGAGGCAGACAACAGCTGTATCTACGTCAATAAAATCACCCATGAGGTTGAGTAAGTAACCACAATACAACATAAATTAGCAAATGTTTTATTTCCTCAATTTGAATAATTCGTCATTTTCCATGAAAAGATTTTCTGTGTACAATTTCAGACAGTACAAAGCAGTGTTTTTATGTGTACTCACACATACTGAATGGTAGTGGTGCAACGGATCACGGTTGATCCGAAATCCGAACCAATCCCACTCCACGGTTCGGTACGCACGTGATCCGAAGATTCGAAAAAAAAAAAAAAAAAGTATGTGTATGGTGCGCATGGTCAGTCTGTCAAGCGGTAGTTATGGCCAGCGCTAGCGGTCCAAGTAGCGGAGCAGAGGAGTTTGTGGCATTTAAGCAGCCCTTTGCTGCCCAGTCCGACCGGGCTAAAGCTATTACTAACGCTAATGGGGTTTTTAGCTGCAGACGGGAGGCCGTCGTCTGTTGTGCAAAACAAGGGGTTTAAACTGTGATGAACGTGCTTGAGCCACGCTATGATATCTCGTTGCGCGTCCACTTCAGTGACAAGATCGTTCCAAGCATGTATGAGCAGGAGAAGTTTAAAGTTATGGCTGAACTGTCCCAGGCATCTTCTGTTGCTCAAACTACAAATGGGTGGAGCTCCAGGGCAACGGAAAGTCACGTGACCGTGACCGCTCGTTATCACAGCGGAGTGGTAGATACAAAGCCCTGTACTGCCCTATAGATTACATTAGATTAGATGAAACTTTATTTATCCCTCGGATGGGTTCCTCCGGGAAATTCAGTTTCCAGTAGCACAGCACCAACAGAAGTTGCAGAATGTGAGCAGAAATATACCATATATACACATTTATAAATACAGAGAATACAAAAGGGATAAATAGGAATTAGAATACAAGGGAACGGCACATTTTAAGTATTGTGAGTCTATTACACTGTTGGATATTAACAAAAACTATTGCACGGTGAAAAGGCACTACAGCTACTTGTTCCCCCCTCCTCTGTCCCCATTTCCCCTCCAGCGAGGAGTTAAACAGTTTGTTGGCGTGTGGGACAAAGGACTTTTTAAGTCTGCTGGTCCTTGACTTTGGGAGAAGCAACCTGTTACTGAACAGACTCCTCTGGTTGTTTATGGCTGTGTGCAGAGGATGCAGAGGCTGCCCAGCATGGTCCATAATGTCCATATTGCACCTTAATTTGTTTTTATATAAGTGCGTGGAATGAGTCTTCAGTTGAATGTTTTTTAATAGGGAAAATATACTTAAATAAGTAAACGGCGAGTAGAATTTTTGTCTTTTTTTTCTATTTTTGCTGATCCGAAAATTGATCCGATCCGTGACTTTAAAACCGTGATCCGATCCGAACCGTGAGATTTTTGATCCGTTGCGCCACTACTGAATGGCTAATCTTTAGGAAAAAACATTAGCATTTTTTGCATGTGGGCTTCCTTTTGTAGTGCGCACAGTACTAGAATTTTAGATTGCATTCATAGGTCATGTCAGTCGATGAGCTCTAAACCTCATGCTTTCATTTTTTTCCCAGTGAACTCACACAAATCATCGCTGATGTATCTCAGGACCCAACACTGCCAAGAACAGAAGACCACCCCTGCCCTAAGTAAGTTTTACCATACCTACTGACCTCCCTCAGCGCCCATGCTTCACCTCCTGTTGATGTTTTTAAGGGTATTTTGGGTCATTATCCTCTTCCGTTGTGAAGTGCTGTCCAATCAGTTTTTCAGGATTCAGCTGAATCCGAGCAGAGACTATAGCCTTGTTTGCTTAATCAATAAATTGCAGTGATCCAGTTCCACTAGCAGCTTTACATGCCCATGCCATAACACTGCCTCCACCATGTTTGACAAATAATGTGATATACTTCAGGTCATGAGCTACTACTTTTCTCTTCCCGTCATTCTGGTACAAATTCATTTTGGTTTCATGTGTCCAGATACTTTTTTTCCCTGATGTGAGTGGGCTCTTTTAGAGCGTGTGGCAAAATCGAATCTGGCTTTTTGCTTTTTGAGTGTAATCAGACGTTTAGACCATTTTGTGGAACCTCTGTATTTACATTCATGATAATAATCTCATGATCTTCCACTTTAGTTCTGACTGTATAATTGACCACCTGGCTGCAAAAATGCTTATCCAATTTTGGAGTAATTATGTTTTGTTGTTGTTTGTGTTTTTTTTAAAGGTCTGTAATTCCTAAGTGCTTCTACTGCAAAATATTTATTAAAAGGCATCATGATTTGTAAAACGGCATTGTTACCCATACACTTTTTAAGTAGCAAGTGAAATGTGTAATTCTAAAAATAAGTGCAGAGTCAATAATTACTGACACAGCATACTTCCTTATTTAAGCAGCAGAGCGTTGTTTAATCTGCATGTCTTGAAACTGATTGGTGCACATAGTCATCAATCAGTGAGACTAACTGAGCGTATGGTCATGCAAAACGGATGGAGCGTAGATTACATCACTGGGGTCTCAGCGTAAAAGCATTATATTTAACCACATCCCTGCTCTCGTGTGTCTACATTTTATAATTACTTTATGTCTCCTTGAGGCACACTAACAACATATCAAGTAATTATTTAGACGGTCACCGTAGACAGAGGAAATCTGGATAAAGGTTCAGCCTGCCCTGAAATAAACTGTTGGTGGTCATTGTAGGTTTCCACAAGCCATTTCAACTTTAATGGACTGTGGAATGAGATGTTGTGGCTCTGATGGTGGTAACACTTTTATAACGTTTTTCTTTCACCGTTTCTCTTCTCAGATGTGGTCACAAGGAGGCGGTGTTCTTCCAGTCTCACAGTATGAAGGCTGAGGTAATTGCAACCTATGCGCTTTCTCTATATCTGCACAAGCTGATATATATATATATATATATATAAAAATAAAATATAAAAAAATCTTTCCCCATGTCAAAAATACAAAGCTAATACATTCTTCTTAGCCCCTGCTTTTCAGAAGGCACCACATTATTAATCCAGAATATATATTTGAGAGAGGTATTTATTAAAATCGTTTGTTTTGACTGACACATTTTTGTGTGTTTCCCCACACAGGATGCTATGCGACTGTACTACGTGTGCACGGCGCCTCACTGTGGACACCGGTGGACAGAGTGAAGCCTTCTGATAATAAAGAGGTCTAGCACTTGCTTCTATGCTGTTGCTGTCAGCACTCGTACAGTATCAATCTGGGTCTGTGTCTACAGTGAATTCATTTGGCTTTATAAAATAGCAGCATTGCTGACCCCTCTGTTATTGTTGTATGGACACTCATATCTGTCACCATGTTGTGAATATAATGTCATCAGTTTTGCTGTTGTGCTTTTTAGCGCTTGTCATTTTCAAATGTGTATTGTTAGATTAAAACATGTTTTCAAATATCTCTTGAGTCTTAATAATTGTGAAACTCTTCATGCACTCCATCTCTGAGTGACACCCTGGCTACATTTTGAGAATCTTTTGTATAATAATAGTTATTTCGTTACATAATTAAGGTTATATCAAGACTAAGTAACACATAAATGTAAAACCAGGATACAACAGTTAATATAAAAGAGTTATTAGAGTTTGTTTGTTTGTTTTTAATGAATTACTCCTGATTTGGTCTGAGTCACTCAATCAGTATTTCTGGGTTTTTTGAGAATAGCAAGAATCAGTGATCAGATAATGCTCCTAAATATTTTTAACTATAGGCCGGGAAACCTCGCCAACTCGCACACAAGTTCACCTTCAAATCAAACCAACTGACTTCCAAGTAGAGAAGTCGGTATAGATATTCACTTCCTGTTTCCAGCCTAGACTGTTAATGATTAGTGGGGGTTAAAACCATGAAACACAAGACTGGTTGTGTGTTTTCCTTTGAGTCACAACAGCTGAAAATTTAGACCACAAATCACATGTAACCAGTGCACATCCCCAATATTCACAAAATGTCTTGAGACTGTAGCTGACTCATTCGCTTAATGCTGAACATATTCGCAGCAGAGATGAGCCAAATAAATGTACAGTTGGCAACTTTAATAAGAATTTGATAATGTAATCTACACGTCTTGTTATTTGGTTACAAACTCCATGTGGTTTTACCCATTATGTTATATATGTGTGTGTGTGTGTGTGTCAAGTGTGTTCATCTTTGGTAGCGATGAAAACCTATGTCTTGTTGTTGACAGAAATCCTAGGTTTCTGTTGTTGTTTTAAAGTAATTAAAGATAAATGCTGTACAATCATTCCACCCTGGAAAAAGAACAGTCCAAAGAGGTCATTCAAATCCCCAAAATTCCCCTGAAATTCATGGCAAGTTTTGGATTTAGAGGGTAATTTGCAATGAGTGGATACAAACTTCAGACCCGAGCTGTAGCTACAGGTCTGCTCTCAGTCCAACTGGGAAATGCATCTAATACATTACATTAACAAGTAAACGGGAGTAATTTTTGATGAGTCAAGTCAGTTTCTTAAAGCACCAGTGACACTTCATGGACTTTCTCAGTTTTCAGACTACTCCTAAATTTGAAGATCATGACACGGCTTGTCTTTTTTCCTCCGTGCTACTGATTTTGTAATGTTAGTTAGTAGTTATGCGTGTGAAAAATCAGAGGTTTTCTCTAGCTGTGCAACATTCAGGAAATACTGTTGTACTTCCTTCTTTTTTAAGCACGTATATTCCAGACATCTTGTTGGGCAACTGTAAATTATTGCTCGGCTGGTAAAACTAGTGGGAAAATAACTCGTGCTCATTAAGTACATAATAGGTGTACTTCCCAAAACCACACCCCTTGAAACAGGCTCTTTGATAAAGGAGCTGCACTACTTGCCACGAGTTAGTCTGCTTTGTGGGACGCCATGGACCGACAAGGTATGGAAACAGACAGCTTTGCACTAAGGATGGTTTCTGGTTTACTAATTAGATTTTCTTTTATGAATGCTGAGTATCAATTTGATTGATTTCAATCTGTTTCAGTGAGCATTGTTTCAAGGCAAGAGTGGGGAGCAGCCGCTGCCAAACAAACCAAGGCTCTGAAAGGACCTGCCCGAAGAGTTGTTATCCACCACACTGCCTACCCAAGCTGCAAAGGCCTGGCTGAGTGCAAAGCCAGCCTTGTCAGTATTCAGAGATACCACATGAAAGACAGAAAGTTTGATGATATTGGATACAAGTGAGTTCCTCTGTTAGTGCACAAGAACTGTGTGCAAATGTTTGGTTTTGTTATCAAAGCTTACCTGTACTTCTTCAATGTTTAGTTTTCTTGTTGCTGGAGATGGGACTGTGTTCGAGGGTCGTGGCTGGGGTGTGATGGGCGCACATGCCAAGGACCACAACAGTGACTCACTGGGAATTGCCTTCATGGGGAATTTCAACAGTAAGCACTCCTTATTTTGTGTGTATCATATACAAGAGCATGTTGTTCAGGGTGTAGACATAAAATGATAAGGCTGGGCCTGTGTGTGCAATACAAACGTTAATCTTTATTTAGTAACCGCACCTTGTATCATAGGAAAAGATCATAAAAGCAGGGTAATTTTAATACAACAAGCACACACACACATTGGATATTGCACATTATTCTCCATATAATGATAAAGCTACTTCTTGTTTTCATTGCAGATGAGACGCCGAGTGAAAAAGCAGTCGTTGCGGTGAAACAGCTGCTGCAGTCTGGAGTTTCCGCAGGATTTCTACAGCCTGGGTTTGGCCTGTATGGACACAGAGATCTGGGAAACACAGAGTGTCCAGGAGAAAAGCTTTACGCCGCACTGCCACGACTGAGGAGCACGTCGTGAACCTCGCAGACGATTTGTCAGTGTTTTGAGGAGAAATTGCACCCCTTCCTTAAATTGCACACAGACCCCATGACCAGCTTCTGTGAAGTAAGCAAGGTGTTAGGAGGAAGAAGCTTTCTAGATCCGACACTAATGCTCAGGTTTCTTTTTTCCTCGTCACATTATATGCATATTATTTGCACATTATTATATTTTTTATTATCTGTTAGCAGGAAGAGTCTGTTTTCACAGCCTGTCAGAGCTTTCTTTTACAGCAGAGGGAGCCGTTGCATGGGATGAGAATAACGCAGGCTTTATCTGTTTAGAAGTGCAACTGGAAACTCAATGATTAATTGGTTAAGAATTGACAAAAAGTCTTATAATTTAAAAGCTATGATTCTTATAATTGCTGTGTGATGTCAACATATAGAAAGCACCGTAAAGATTTCAAATTGTGTCACATTTGTTGCATCTTCGAGATCAGCAGACTAAGCTGAAGATCAAAGTAAAAGAAAATTCTATATAGAGCTATTTAAAACTTAGTGCTGACAACATATAGGCATATAGGGAATAATATATGGGGATTCTAAGTTATTGTGGACCTCTGACCTCTTCTACAAGGTCAAATTTTTATAAAATGTCTTGTATCTTTAAAGTTGTACTTAAAATTCTGCTGCCTTTGTTTGTATTGGCAACAATCAGGAAATAACTCAGGTGTATGGGGATTCGAAATATCACATTATAGTTTGGCTTTTAAATTTCACATCCGCCTTTCTTTTATGCTGACCTCAGAAATGTGTTTTATATTTAAAGAGAGAATTGAGACAAAGACAATGAGCTTCCTAGTTAGTTAGAAATATATTGTAGTATCCTATTATATAATAAGTTATTCATGTCCCATTATTTACAAATCAGTACCTATTATTCATTATCTACTTCTCTAAAATGTAATGTAAATGTATAAAGTAAACATCTGTCAAATTTCTCTTAACTAATTTTTTCTTAAAGGACGTTTAAAAAGAACAAAGAAAATAAAAAGAATACAATAAAAACACAATATTGTTCCTTTAAAAGTTAAAAACACACAAACTGAGCTGTCTTGGCAGAGGTTTGCAGTCTCAGAGTGCTTCTTTTTATTACTCGATTCATTGTTTGTTTGATTTTTTTTTTTTACGTATGCGAGGAATTTTCTCTTTTTCTCTATCACAAACACCACACAGGGTGAAGGGGGTTTTTTTTGTATGTAGTTAGAAGAGTTAATGATAATGATATTATCACAATATCTGTAAGAAATTCCAAGAAGCTACTTGTCTAAGCTATCTTTTAGTTTGTTTATTGAGTGTTTTGTTTCGTTTTTGGCAAACAGATTAAAGTTAAAATAACAGTTGCAGAAGCCCGTGAGACTGTAGCCATAACTGTGCAAAAAGAACAACTACACCTCAAGGTAATGTAAACTAAAGGTGAACAAGACCAAACATCTGCCACTCAGGTGAAATAATCACTTGCAAGAGGCAGAAAAAAGAACGTTTGTGTGCGAGACCACGGGCTCACAAAAATAGAATATGTGTATTATTAAAATAATAATAGAGTTTTTTATCACAGTTAGCTATGCTGGCATATCGCAGCAACACTTGTTAAACCGCAGAATAATTATTAAGTATATTATTGAACAACAAACAATCTTTACAAGTCCTGTTTTCTCATGCAAATGTCCTTCAAATATCTCTGCAAAAAACACTGTAAACAACACAAGATATGGAATCAAGGGCATTGTAAGTGCTGAAACAACAATGCATGCTTTCTGCAGTGCCAGAAACATTCCCAACAAGTGCTCACTTGTGCAGCACACAGATTATGGAGGAGGGCCCTATCAAACAGGCTAAATGGCAAAGGTATTAGACTGTATGACTAATCCTTGTCTTCATGACTAATATATAGTAGACTTTATTGTTGTCAATGATCAGTGTAACTGAACAAGATGCTAGGGCACAGCTACAGTGAAAGTTCAATGTGTTCAGACAGGGAAGGGAAGTGCTGTGTAAGTTCTAATAGATTCATCAAATTAAATGGATTTCTTTCTTCTGTGAGAAGAATTTGAAACAATAATCCAACCAAGAAGCATGTATATTATTCTTTTATTATTATTACCTTGTCATTGTCGGAACAGATATTAGATATCACTGCACTGGCTATACATGAATCTTTTTAAATGTTTGTTGAGCAACAAACTTAATAAACTAAGTCAAAGTAACGCAAAGGCATTGAGTTTGTGTGTCACCCCTTCCAAGTGGTGAAAAAACAGATATTAGATATTAAATTATAAAACCTGATATGAATTTGCAGTGTGTGTGTGTGTGTGTGTGTGTGTGTGATGACCTTTTGTTCACTCCTGCTGCTATAACTCATCGCCCCTTAGGCCCTGCTTCACTTTCTTGTGGTTGAAGGAGTGCCCACATCACTCAGGAACCTCACGTGAACTTATCGTTTGTACCGGTGTGACATGGAGAGGTGAAGGCCTTTCAGACAATAAAACAAGCAGGAAAAACTCATATCCCTGTCTTACATTCATTTACACCAGATCTATTTCATCCCCTTTCTGATGGAAAGGCATCATAGCAGAAAGTTATTGGCAGGATTTATTGACAGTCACATATTTAGAGTGAAGAAAAGCAATCTGACTTCTGCTTGGAGAGGAGAGCACAATGTAAAATATAATGATGTGGTTTTCTTTAAATGATCTATTCCTCCTTAAGTAGGAATACATACATCTGGCACTGCAGTAACATGCAAGTAGGGCACGTGAACTTGATGTATCGTGCCAAAGCGTGCTCAGCTTAATTCTAACTTAAATGCATTTAAACCAGGATGGTGTAGGTGCCTTAAAAACAAGTGAACTCTGATAATGAGTTTATGAGCAGCCTAATGAATTTATATCATTAGGAGTGCTTGTACACACTATTAACATTACATGTTTCGTCATTTATGACCCCACAGGCTTCATTGCTACAGGACACTGCTTTAATTAGGTGCTATTTCAACAACAGCCTAGGTCATTAACGGGGCTGGAACTCATTCGTTGCCACCGGAGTCTCAGTCATGGTGGCCTGTTGCCTGCTGAACTTTAACACTGTTCTCAGCGACATGAACACTCCAAAGCATGTCCACAAAAAATCAAAACCTGGATACGTCATGTCTGAAATGACTGATGCATTATCACTAAAATAATCAATTCAAGCGAAACCTTAACGTGTCGACACATTTATCTGCTTTCTTCATCGGTGGACAACTGTTCAAACTAAGAAAAGTCAAGGTTAGCATTATGTAGCAAGTAACCGAGAAAACTCACTGTATTAGATTTAAGAGAAGCATGGATTAAGTCAAATACACTGTTTAATTTGAAGTAAGGAGGCAGTTTTCAGTTACAGAGAATCTCTGGCTACTGTTTATTTAATTTTACCACATTTTTGCCCAGAAATAATAAAAAAAATTTGCATCATAAAAGCTTGCAACTCAGAGCTGGTATAAATTACGAAATAACTGGTACGCGTAATAATCTTGCCCTTCATTCTGCGTTTTAGCCTGCTCGTCTTTGGCCCGTTATATACAGGATCATTCGGTCTCTACAGCGTCTTCATTCTCTTGATCGGCATTTTGCCAAATTGGCTCCTATGATGTCGATTAAGGTGCGCAAAGAGAGAAAGCAGAGAAGAAGAAAAACGAGAGAGAAAGATGAGGCCAGCCCAGGGGGTGAGGCGCGTGTGAGAGTGTTGAATTTCATGAGTCACGGAAGTGTTATAATTGCACCCCAGAGTTCACTGATCAGTCACATAGATTGACAGCACATCCATGTCATCCCGGGTTCAAGCCCGCCTTGGCACAGTGTGTTTGGTATCATGGCACATCCTTTCATTCTCAAATTATTATAGATTTTTCTTTGGGGGGGTTGATAGGTGCTTATGGGGAAAAAACATCACACGAGTCATATTTTAGTGCGTTGCTTTGATTTTATGGATAAAAGGCGTTTAACTCTTCACTGGAATAAATGAATTATCTTTTTACTAAAATAGAACCACTTGACTCAAAGTACGGACACATGCGCACAACACGTCCCAGGATGATTCTCTTTTATGCGCAGTTACAAAGTAAACACCAACGCGAGTCGTTTTGGAGGTAACGAGTCCTGAGCTGCTGTGATCATGCGCATTTGTTGTCACGCTGTCTGGCCCGTGCGTCTTTGGCTCTTTACCACTTTGAGTCGACGCATCTTTGCTCTGTGTGTTCAGCGGTGCGCTCTCCTGTGATCTCCGGACAGCTTTGAGAATTTCGAGAGTGTTTTTTAACCTTTGGGATGGAGATTGAGGATGTGAAAACTTCAAGCCGATTATTCCACAAGTCTTCATTCAGCATCAGCAGCCTGTTGTGGAGACGAGAAGGAGTGATGGGTGACCAGGAGTCTCCTTCTCAGTCCCAGAAAGTGCGCTCTAGCCAGCTTGCAAAAGCCAGCCATGATCAAAACTTTGAAAAGTCAAAAGAATGCGCCAAAGTGGAAACCAAAGCGGGGACTGTAACTGGGAGACGAGAAGGAAATAAGGAAGAATCGAGGAAAACCGGTGGGGCAGAAGAAAGCGTCAAACCCGAAAAACCGCCTTTTAGTTACAACGCGCTCATCATGATGGCGATCCGCCAAAGTCCCGAACGACGGCTTACGCTCAACGGCATCTATGAGTTCATCATGGAAAACTTTCCGTACTACCGGCAAAACAGACAAGGGTGGCAAAATTCAATCAGGCACAACCTGAGCCTAAACAAGTGTTTCGTGAAAGTGCCGCGCCACTACGACGATCCCGGCAAAGGCAACTACTGGATGCTGGACCCCTGCAGCGAGGACGTCTTCATAGGTGGCACATCGGGAAAACTGCGCCGCAGAGCCGCAGCTGGCTCCAGGACCAAGCTCGGGCTGAAGAGAGGAGGCGGTCGTGTGATGCCCTCGGGCACTGCAACCAGCGTCACTCTGGCCGCAGCCAGTTCGTTTTACTGGCCGGTTCCGCCGTTTCTACCTCTCCAAGCGCCGGTGCGCACCCACCTTGGCGCGGGGACATATCTGAGCGCGCACCCTCGCTTCTCCAACCACGCCACGTCAGTGGTCTCACAGCGGGCCCGACTGAGCGCAAACGCTGCGGACGCTGACCGGTTCTTGCAGACGCACCAGGAGATGTCTTACATCGGACTCAGTTGCGCGCAGTCCCGTCGCCACCAGATCGGCGCCGCGTGCACCGCCTTCTCCGCCTCCATCCCCGCGTGCACGCTGCCGCTGACAGACCCGTGCTCTTTTAACATGATCTCCGGACAAGCCAGCTACTTTTACTCTCACCACATACCGTGCGCCGCCACGTTTAGTCAAGAGGAGTGCGCCACCTCCAAGACACCAGCGGCGACGTTTTTACCCAAGAGCGGTCATGCAGACCTCGGAGGATGCTGCGGTGACTTTTCAAATTATTGCCCTCAAGTCAGCCCGAGCCCGTCGTCTTGGAATATAGAGAAATAGATACAGTCCCGACAGCCAGTGTGTGAGATTTGAAACATTGCTGTAGATAGTTTGCTAATTGTTGGAAACAAAAGGCAAAGCCAAAGAATCCCGATGAATGATAAAAATCCTGCAATATTTACCCAAATGTCTGCGTCACAGTGGATGTATCTAAGTTAAAAAAAAAAAAACGTTAATAGACTTGGATTATTTCTCAGAGTTGCAAAGTTTAAATGACCAAAAAATAAATGACGCGTGAACTATAAGTCTTAAAATACTTCCTCTGACAAACACATTTCCGAAAATGAGCAAAAAACAAAAGTGTATTTGCGTATATTGTGAATCCTAGGTTATGCGCGGATATGCGCAGATCATTTTTTAATGCAATTAACGTTCACCGAGTTTGCATCTGCTTCTGAAATTGTACTAGAAAAAATATTATCCTTTGTTAACTTTCCTCATCAATGATTTCCCACATGTGTGTTTATTGGTATCAAAAAGTGAAGGGTTTTTCGGCGCATGTCACCAGTTTTGGGTTGAAGGGAGATGAGAAGAAAACACGATTTTAAACATGAAATAAAATCGAAAAGTATAAAACTCTTGATGAAGGGAATCGCTTTCCCCAGCATGGTATCCAACACATTAAAATATTACTTTGGAAAGGTTCCAGCTTAATTTTAAACGAACGGGTGGAACCGGGGGTTTTTTTTTTTGTTTTGTTTTGTTTTGTTTTGTTGTTTTTTTAGTCCGGGGACTTTTTAAATTATGAGTTTTCAGTTTGGGTGAAAATGTGATGTGAAAATGATACTTAAACTGCTCATTTGCTGCACTTACTGTCTTCGATTTCGTTAATGTTGCAACCATATATATATTACATTCCCATTTTAATGACCTTACATGTAATTAAACGATAAATAATGCATTTTTAATTGTGTTTTCTTTTAACCTCATTAAAAGCTACAGTTGTTGATTGTTCTTATTTGGCTGTGTTATTAAATGTTTCACCCTGGAGATTTGAGCCCGCACAATAAGAACTATATATAGACTGGATTGAGTGTTTTAAGGAAAGGTTGTGAGGCACAGAGGCCTCTGTGCTCTGAGCCATTCTTTTTTTTTTTTTTTTTTTTTTTGTTTATGAACAGTTCCACTAAAAAGGTTTCTCGAGGAGATATCGTGTGGAAAGGGTTGTGATGTAACCTCAACAGGTAGACGTGGCATTTCCAGTCGCGCAGATCTTATTGATCTGTCTTCTGTTTCAACCTGCGCTGACATCACTGCCTGTTAAACTTTCCCTCACCTCTCCTCGCCGCTGCCCCCTGGAGATATAAATTAATAGATGTATGTGGATGCAGATTAGAGCAGATGTCTCTTTTAAACAAAGGGTTCTTTATCAAAAACATAAATAGAAAGAAAGAAAAAACCTCAGCCCGCCACCTTTCTAAAGCCAGTCACATCCTCAGTCACGTGTGGTTAAAGCAGACCGGGCTGGATCAGGTAACTTCACTGTTGCCAAACTCACCGTCTAGATAGATACAAAAGATAATATTTACACTTTGGCATGAAGGACTGTGGTGTGCAGAGCAGCAAGGGGGGGGGAGCTTAGCTGTGAAGCAACAAGCTTTTGGTGCAAAGTAGACTTTTGTATCCTGAGGCAAGAGTAAGAAGATACTGTTTGCTGTTAGTGTAATAAATAACATGTTTAGTTTGACAGCTCTACTAATAACCATAGAGCTATAATTCACCCTGCTGCAATAAGGTTTCGCTGGTTTTTGGTGTGCAGGAGGCTGCAGAAATCAGGATGGCCTTTTCAAAAATCAACCAGAAGTTTAAAAAAACCTCTTTAGTTATCATCTCTTTCAGTTTTTTAGATACATTTTTTAAAATGTACAACAAAATGTAAAGTGGGAATAACACATTTGTTTGTTCAGTTTTATTTGGGTGAGAAGAAATAGGCCTTTGAACACCCTCACATATCTGCATTTGTTCTTCCGTTAAAATTAGGTTGGAATTCAGTTGCTGAGCATGAAGCAGTCCATGCCAGACCTTCGACGTCTCCCTCCACATCATTTCTGTTTGGAGAAACAGATCAGCTCTTTAAAGACACTGAACATTCTGCATCAGTATGTCTCAAAGTGCACCTGTTTGACCAGCTTGTTTCTCCCACGCTGCAAAAGTTTCAGGCTCTGTTTATGCTCCAACATTTTCTGTCAAAAAGAAACCTTGTTACCACAAGCTACCACAAATTCTTATTATTATTATTATTATAAATCAAACAGATTAAACAGATTTTTGTTGTGCACTGAAAAAGAGCTTAAAAAACACTTATGGGAAAGGGTGGCTATCACTCTGTTCCTGGCATGTCCTTGTTCAGTGTAAGGTGTTGTATAGGTTCAGTTTCACTCACATTAGACACTCTAAATCCTTTCCAAATGTAGAGTCAATCTGTCATACCCACACCTCTTTGTAACACGCTTTCTGGAGGTGTCCCAACGTGTTCACGTGTTTGAACTCAATCTTCAAAGTGCTGTCAGATATTTCTTTCAGACTAGTAATTCAGTCTGACTATTTCACCATATTTGGGATTTTGGGTAAGAATAATAACCTTCCTGTAAATGAAGTCAAAATAACAAAAGTTGCCACCTTGTGCTGCTTGAGGGAGATGATGCAAACTTGAGATATTAAGATTTACAGTATGTCCACAATATGTTTTGATAAATCTGCGGGAATTGTAAATCCTTTAAAATCCCGTTCACTTTCTTGTAGGTCTATCTATCCATTTTCTTAGAAAAACAATCCAATTAAATGAATCTTACAGTTACTTTGTGCATCTGCATGTCTGTTAAAGTGTATGTTTTACTAATTTTTTGTTCTCAGTGTTCTGTTTGTTTTGAAAGCCAATAAAATTTAGGTTAACAAAAAGGAAACTTTACTTTTTCTATTTAGCTGTTTCATATATTTTCTTCTTGTCTTTTTGGTTAGTTACTGAGTATTTGCCTGCTCTCTTAACTGACCAAAGTCCTTTCAGGCTCCCACAGTTCCGTTTCATGTATATGAGCTCATTTTACACCACAGTTTAGGATGCAAGACTTTTGGCTGAGCTAGGTGTGCTCCATAAAGATGTACCCCAGCAGCGCTCGTAATCGATCCCAGTCAATCACACTCCCCTCCTCAGCAGCACACAGGCTGCCATTATCTGCAGCAAGTGCTTTCGACAGGTAGATCTGCAACCACTGAAACAAGGTGGGTGGGATGGACACCTATAGGCGTCTGTCTGTCTCTTGTCAGAAAGCCAATCTCCCTCTCTCAGACATAGACGTGCTCTTTTTACTCGTTCTTGTTGTAAACAATGACTTAACTGTTTGAGTCTGCATATCAGTTTGACTGCTCTCTGATTTATTTTCTTTATCCTATAACATCTTCTTAAGAACTCTGAGTTATATTGAGTCCCATGGTGTTAATATTATTTTTATTTTATTTTATTTTATTTTTAATTATTATTAGCGCATGTTGTTTCAGTATTCTTTGCAGAAAAAAAACATAAAATTACCACAGTGTAAAATTGCTCTATTCCCTATAATAAGTAAAATAATAAGTAAAATTATGCTTTCAAACTGAAAGACAATTTGAGCATGCTTACATAAGAATTTATCCTGTATTTAATATGTTAACAGCAATGTCAATTTTATATGTATATACCATATTTTACTACGCGTAATCTCATGGGTTTACCATAAAAGTTAAAACCATTGAAAGCTTTATCAACTAATAGAAAGATTTATAGTTTATCCTGTACTCAACTGGGAGCCAATGAAGTGACTTCGGCACTGGAGTAATATGTTTAAATCTTCATGTATGTGTGAGGACTCTTATCAAAGTATGTGATTACAAAAACTGATTATCCAAAAAAAATATTCTGTCTCTGATTTTCTGGACTAAAAACAAATATTTCTGTCTTACCTCTTAAAATTCAGCAATTAATGTGTCATTACTTTGTGAACAGGATAGATCACCGGAGTAGAATAATAAAATCATATCTAGTCAGCTTTTAGAAGCAGTCTATTGAATAAAATGTAAAATATAATGCAATTAATGATGGAAACGTGTGTTTCAGATGGACTTCTTTGTAGCGTTTAGTGAGCCTGTAGTAACCCGGTAGTTGTAGCGGCGTTTTTGAAGCGCCTTCAAACGACCCGGAAGTAGTTTGATCCACGCGAGCCCAACGGAATCGTTGCAGAGCGAGCTGAAAACGACCGAATTGTTACAGAGTGAGCTGAAAACGACCTAAAGAAACCATGTAAGTGTTTGTGATGATCAGCTGCTGTTATGAGAGACTGGTTATTCTTTCAGACACTGAAATCCGCTAATAGCGAGCATTTAAAAGGCTAACATTGTTAGCCTTTCTGCTACCCGGGCCGGTTAGCTTGATGCTTTTTAGACGATTTCGGAGCTCTGCCTTTTCATAACTAGCTGTGTTACAGATTTGTTGTAGTTATATCAAAGTAGTTCGTACATCTGGTCTTCTTTGTTGTAAAGTTTCAAAATACTGATTCCGAAATCAGACTATAGCGTAAATGCTAGTTTTCTAAATGCTAACAAGAGACAATGTGTGAGCGTGCGTTTTCATGCTGGTAAATAATTGCGACCTGTGGCAGTCTAGTGACGTAAAAATTATTATTTTAAAATAGTTTAGCATAAAGGTCCCCAAACATGTCCCAAAATATGACTCACTGAAGCTTTTAAATGGCGAGGTTTAAGCTTCAGCGTGTTGTCTGATAAATGCATCTCTGTGCCCAATACCTATTTTTTTTACAGGTGTAGTGAGGTACTTTACTTTGTGTACTGTGTACAGCTTAAGTTTTCCACTTAACTTTTCTCAGTAAGTAGTCACACAACAAATAATGAATGAATTTTTGCGAAATGTCATAATAATTAAAAAAAAACATCAAAATGTATAATCGGGCTATCTGTACCTGAGCTGTGTCAACGCACAAAATTCCCTGTTGTAGGATCAATAAAGTCTTGTTTTATCTTAGTAACAGAAAACCTCCAATAGTGCTACTTTACTACTTCAAATATGCCATTGTCATTGTCACACTCATTTATTAGGATACTGTTATGATGTTGTTTCATTGTTTCATTTGCAGGAGCCTCTTAACAAAGCCCAAGTCAGAGATGACCCCTGAAGAGCTTCAGAAGCGAGAGGAGGAGGAGTTCAACACCGGCCCCCTCTCAGTCCTCACCCAGTCAGTGAAGAACAACACGCAGGTCCTCATAAACTGTCGCAACAATAAGAAGCTGCTCGGAAGAGTTAAGGCTTTTGACAGGTATTGAATCAGACACTTATTTAGTATTTAACACTCTTGAGGGTATAATGTGAGACTTACTTGTATATATCAGTGTGTGTTTTTTTTTTATCATGTTTCTTTTGTCTGTTTTCTTACATTTAAGCCTTTATTTCATTATTATTGCTAGCCAATGGTGATAACATGCTATCGCGTCACTTTGGTCCCTTTTTAGTATTCACTCGTTTCCTATTTTTCTCCATTGGAGTCACATTTAGCACCTTTACTTTGTTATTAAATATTGCCCTCTCTCAAAGGTAAAAATAACCAAACACATTTAGTTTGTTATTCTTGTATAATGTAGCTGGAACATCATAATCCTCAGGCACATTTGATCATTTTAATTAGCTGGTTTACACACCTAATGAGTGAAAGATCTGCCGGCTGAATCCCAGAGGAAATGCCAACTCCTATTGGTGTTGCGTCAGAAAAATCTGTTATAGAAATTGAAAACATGCAGAACTACCCACTGTGAATGAGGTAGCAGCTAAAAAGTACTTTTTGTTTTGTTTTTTCCATTATAGGTGTGATATTTATTTATTATTTCTTCTGATACTGCAAAAGATTAAAAAAAAAATCACAGAACATGTAAATGCATATGTATGAGTACCTGAGTAAGATCACAGGGCTTTTATTTATGTATGCATTTATTTTCTATAAATTACTAACATTACATCACCATCGGCATTTCAGGCATTGCAACATGGTCTTGGAGAACGTGAAGGAGATGTGGACAGAAGTTCCGAAGAGCGGGAAGGGAAAGAAGAAGTCGAAGCCCGTAAATAAGGACCGCTACATTTCTAAAATGTTCCTCAGGGGGGATTCTGTCATCGTGGTGCTGAGAAATCCTCTGATCACAGGAAAATGAACTCTCTGAACCGCTCACCTATTCTTTTTTTTTTTTTTTTTCTTACACTTCCTCAAGGCAATTGATTGTAGTTGCCGTAACCTTATTTGTTTTGATTTTGATGTTGGATCACTGAATTCACTATTAAGACAGAAAACATGTCATCAAAAATATGTTTCTCCCATTTGACGGTCATTTAAAATGTTAGGCACGAAAGTGACCAATTTTTTTCTTTGTCTGTGGAGCTTTTCTGTCTTTTTCATTTTCATAATAAAAGTGATGAAGAGATGAAAACATTGTGCAGATATTTTTATAGCTTTTAGAGTGTATGTAGTTTACATTACACAAATGTAGACTAGTCTTTATATTATTAATTTTTCTGACAAAACAATGGTTTTATGTTTTCAGATTGTCTGTTTATCCCATTCTCAAGAATTCAATATTTCAGCTTCATCACATTTGGTACATCTATTTATGTTCACTTGGGCTAAAAATCAACATCCCTGACTTCAAAAACCATTTTGGCTCCAACTAAAGAATTAATTTAATAATCACTGCACGCTTTCACACAAACATCTGACTGGGTCTTTAACTTTACCAGTAATTAAAATGATGATGTGATAAACTTGAATAACCATAACATTTACAGTGACATAACGTCTCACCAACAAAGAAAAAGAACTTTGCTTATTATTCAGGGCCAGAACTCAGAAACAGACAGGACTTGTTCTGACACAAAAAGGTGACTTTAATCTTTGCCGCCCACTTGGAAGTCCCTAAAAGTCCATTTTACGTATCAGTTTGGACGGATGTTACTATAAAGTTCAACTTCACTAATCGACGAGCGCATACGCTCATGAGGTTGTACTTGGTGGTATTTTGTAGCGCTCGCTCAGTGCAGTCATTGAAAAGTTGTTTCTCCTTGCCAGCCTCCCCCTCCCCTTCTCCTCCTCATTCTCCTCCTTCCACTGTCACCCTTTCACTCTCCCCTGACAGCATCTAAGGTGTCGGGCTTGATTTCAGTCAGCAGCGCTCAATAAGCGACAAACTGCCGTTTAAAGGCCCACTGCATTATTGATGAGACCAGATGTGCTGACTGTCACTTCACACCCTCATCTCTCTCCATTTCGAGCCGTTCCCTCTCTGCCGCTCGGCCCCTCCTGACCACTTTGTTAATTGTCTTAATAGCTCGACAGCTAGTGTCGCCTTACTTCTCCCTACCAGTTGGCATCTAACCTCTGCTCTGTGGTGCTCTCATATTCAGTGGTTACGTAGATGAAATGCTTGTTTGTGTATTTTATAGTTTTCTGTGAAGGGTGGGCGGGCGGGTCGTTGAGAATTGCATGCCTCTGATTTCTGAATCGTTCCTCTTGTTTTATCTGATGGAACCTCATGAAAAAATTGCTAAATATGTTTACAGAAGTATCCTGAATTTTCTGCTGTCATCTTAACATCTTGACCTCTGTTTTATAATTTATGTCACATTACACTCTCACTGTTAACCCTGCGCCTATCAGCCCAGCACCTGTGGAGTATCTGTGTGAGGGCAACAAGTCGTCACTGATTTACAGCTCTCAGGTGAAGCCTGCTGGGTGAGTCAACGGGAGAGTCGGGCTTAGCGCTTTATGTGAAATGTAGTGAACTTCTGTGACTGCTCTAATAGCTATTGCACTAATGCTTCTGGCAAATCCAAGTTTGAGATCATGTTGCGGAGGCCGGAAAATAGACGAGTTGTTTCATAGTCAGCCCAAGGGCACACAGCAGCTGTTCAGGGCCCTGCGGCAACCAGGAAGCCCCCAAAAGATCTGATCCTTTTTCTGTAGTTCAGATTTACCCATGTTGTAGATCAAGTAGTAAACCATCCAAAACAAGATAGGGACACTTTCACTTAGAAATCAGTTTGATGTGAGAGTCGGTAATCCACACATCAAACATGACAGATAAGGGATTTTTTATTTTTCCCTTGTTGTTACCTTACCCATATTTAAATCCACAAAAAAAAAAAGATTTTAAGCATGAAAATAAATAAATCAGCTCATTTTCATTCACCCTCATTTATTTTTTGTGGGCCAAATCTAATGGTTAACATGGTGAAACTGGAAACATTATATCAATTTTTATTAACGTAATAAATAAAGAATTACTACGACGGTTACAGCGGCAACCCAGAACAGTGACCCTTCTGTTTAAGCTGAGAATCTGAGTGAAAGACCTCATTCATACAGACTAAATCCATGGCTCTGTGCTATATGCTTCACTTCCACCAGTTTAATTATGCTCTTTGTCAAATATACAAGGCGTTGAAATGTATATGCTTGACAACACACTTGAAAACAAATATTTCAGCTCTATTTTTAGCCTGGTGCTAGTAATGTGACGACAAATAGGGTCACAGCAAGAACAATCAGTTTTGCCCTTTTGCACAAAGTAATCAGATCACCTTTGTAGTGCGACCTCTTTACATTAAAATGAAATTTGACTGAATTTGACCAGGACTCCTGAGCAAGAAGATAACAGACAGTTATGAAATATGAGCTTTCCGGTGTTACCCGGGCATTCCAGTACAGGAGTCCAGTTTCACCTTCAAATTAAGGTGGTATGATTGCCTTCCCTGACCACTTAGCATTGCAAGATTATAATCAATTAGACAATATACTGAGCATTGGGCACTTTTTAAGTATCCCCATTGACCAAGAATGCCAATCATAACACTTAACGGCCGCTCCTTTCTAAATATAAGTAACATTTCTTAGGTCAGTTCTTCAGATGTAAATGTTAATTTCAGACATGATGCTAGAACTAGAGACAACTTACAAGAGCCTTGAACTAAGGACTCCATGCACACTTACAATCTGCACCTCTGCACTGAGATGTTAATTGTATTGTATCTACTTTTTGTAATACCAACAGAAGCTAACAACAATAATCAGTGAAATCAATATTATAAACAGTTGAAAAGCCACAATCGCGAAATACATCATTCTTTTTTGGTAACTATTTTGAACTCTGTTCATTCTGTTCCACTCATTTCCTTCAGATATTATTTCCTTTATGACTTTCATGCAAAGGTGAGGGGTCAGATTCAGCATCAAACAGAAGGAAGCTTCGTTGCAGGGGCGCTCCCACTGAGGCAGCGGGCCCTGGATAGGAGCAGATCACCACTCGGTCTCCTTAGACTCAGTCTGTGATCGTTTTTTTTTTTAGGCACAGTGAGAGATTGTCCCTTTTGCTATAAAAAAGAAAAACCCCTCAACTGTAAAAACTGACACTTTATGTATACATTTACCTCCCTTACCAAGGGTGTTTCCAGGTTTTCATCTTGAACTTTAAAGGTAAAATGTTTTGCAAAGTGGGAAAAAAGTATTTAGACTATTTCCTTACCTAAAAGTTAAAAACCTTAAGTAGTTTAAACCTGCATTTGATTCTATCATGTTCCAGCTGTTGATTTTAATAACTTACATATTGCTGGTCAGCTTGATCTCAGATAAGTCATTTAATTTATCTCCAAAATAATTAGTGAATAAAGCTTTAAAATAAAAGGTACATGGTATTATATTTTCATCCAAAACATAATGGAGTAAAATAGAAAAGTAGTATTACATGGAATTACTAAAAATAAGTTACTACAGTTACATTAAACTTGTACTTCAGTAAAGCACATGAGTAAGTCCTATCCATGATCTCATCCAATGGTATTGCGCATTGTG
Source organism: Diplotaxodon limnothrissa (assembly GCF_057381915.1). NCBI lineage: Eukaryota > Metazoa > Chordata > Actinopteri > Cichliformes > Cichlidae > Diplotaxodon > Diplotaxodon limnothrissa. The sequence goes on along the minus strand of NC_140609.1, from coordinate 17,321,362 downwards.
AGACATGTACCTGAGCCCCACCTGGGTTAGTGACACTCATGAAGTAAAAAATTTTTTTAATTTAAACATAAAGTAGAAAAAGAGGAAGTTTCTTACTATGACTTGTGTTCTTAGGTGAACATATAAAATACATGGTGACAACATATTTGCCTGCTATTGTATATGAACACCAGTCTTAAATAATGTTTTGTTGATGGCCAGGACTAATGCTGTCTTTAAAGCTGGTATAAAAATTCTCTAAAGGTGAATTAGTGAGCTTTACGGTGGCCCTGAGCATTCAAGTGCTCTTCCATTTAAATAAAGAAAGGCAAAAAAACCCAGCAAATATAAAAGTTCAGCAAAAGCATGCCAGGGGCGCCACCATTTTTGCTACTGTACCTTTGCACTGTCCACTTTCTGCTGTGACAAAACAAATTTCCCACATGTGGGACTAATAAAGGTTATCTTATCTTATCTTATCTTATCTTATCTTATCCTATGAGGGGCACTGGCCACCCCCCAATTCTGGGAGATAGCCAACTAGAAAGACGGTGTAATAACTTTAATAAACGCGAGCACAGGAGAGAGGGAGACACCCTACAATGAGTTGAAACATTATTGTTATTTAAAACTGATTATTTCAGATTTCAAAATCTTATTTGGTTTTCATATGTGCCCATTTTCTGTGATAACAACAACAATTAGCAAGAAATTACCTAGACATATAATTCTTTTCTTGCAATAATTTTTGCCATATTTTTCAAGTAACCTATATCTGACAACAGCATAATAAAATTGGTAATTATTTTTTGGGTGTGCCCCAGCAATATTTTTAGTGGCCCCTACATGGCCACCCCTCTGAAAAAAATCTGGAGGCGCTCCTGACCCAAACAAAACACCATCACGTGTTAGTGAGGTTGAAAAGGTCAAAGTCTAAGGCACACATAATCTTTTTTATTAAAACCTGTAATGACCAGTTGAGCGTTCAGACACAGACTCTAATTTCATTTCACTTCATTTTATGCTATCGGTTAATAAGGTTAAAAGTACTATTTCGGTGCCGGTTTGCGCTTATTTTGGCTGTAGCTAAGTAAGCACCTGCCTGGGCGCCTTAGTGTCACCCCCGGAACCTGAAGGTAGTCTATAGATTATAGAAAACCAAGTTCAGTCTCCCTTTTATTTACTGTGACAAACACGAGCGACCTATCACAAAGTGTAAATCTACAGCTTGTTTAGGATCAAATAGCATCTCTCAACAATGAAACTCAGCTGCAGCATCGTGGGACAAAGCCCTGTCACATAGCCGATGGGTCTATTTGGAGATGCCTCGGATAAAGACAACTTTAGGGACCTGATTTGTCGGGTATCATCGTGCATTTGTCTCAGATTACTTACACTCGTGTCAAAGACACTTCAAGAAGTCTCTTTCCCTCCAGATTTTGGGGAGGATGAGCGATCCGTGAGCAGGAAGGCAGATGTTTTATTCAGTAGGTAAGCGATAAGAGGGGGGAAGTGTGATTATGATAGCGATCGGCCAAGCATCGATAGGCAACCATCCGAGGAACGCGACACCCTGCAGCGCATCGATCGGGCTCCGGTAACCGGAGCCGCCGCCGCAGTTTGTTTTCAAGCAGAGCCGTGATCCGGGTGTCATAGCCGCCAGGCCAGGTGGAGAGGAATAGGGAGGGAATGAGAAGGAGAGTATCAGCTCCGTAAATACATAAACACTGCCTTCACTCATCTCTTAAGTGAGGAATGACAGTAAGTGCAGCCAAAACAGCGGGGATCAGGTGTATCTCTCTGCTGTTTACAAACATGCTCTACTGTACCTGAGTAAAGTGGTATAGATATGTTAACCCTGCAACAGTGGACATCTGAACACAGTAAGACTGCTACAAATGAAATATATATATAGGATTATAGTATTGTTAAACACAATACTATAAATGAAACTACACTAAAAAATACTGCAAATATAAATACAGTAAAATAAACTGCAGTAACGTGCAGTTGCCAGCAAAGTTACTGTAAAATTAATTCACAGTAGGTGCTGCAATTTTATTTATAAAACATTTAGGCTACTGTAAGTTTAACTACAGAAAAGCATGAAATTATAAGCATTGAGCATTAAATTTACAGTAACTTTGCAGTTAACTTCATTTACAGTAGCTTTTCTGTAAGTAAAATTACAGCAAATTACTATCAAATCCACTTACAGCAACTTTACTGTAAATGCAGTTACAAAAAAATGTTTACAGTCAAATTACTGTAAACACTTTTTACAGTAATTTACTGTAAATTCTACAGCAACCTGTTTACATTCTGATCATGTTTTATAATGAAAGTACTATTTTCATTTTAATGAGACATTCATTCTGACAATAAAAGCACATTCATCCTTATTTTCCCTGCGGCGTAGCTATTTATAGCTCTAAGTATTTTTTTTAAATAATTGTTATTAAATACATGCATATATATTTAAATGCACTAATTTTATTTTATATCACATTAACTGTTTAATTAAGTTTTACTTATAGTGTGAAACTTCACAACCCCAACAATCTAACATTTCCTCTACAAGTTTTGCTTGTGAATTCAAACTCTGATCTCCTGTCAATGCCAAATATCTTTAGCTGTAGAAACACAACTCATGGTGTAATAGCTAGCTTGAATTGTACGTTGTTCGTTTTTCTGGAGTTCCTACAACATGGAAACGAATCGGTTTGTTTGTTTTGGTCAAAATGTTTTGAATTAAATTAGGTTTGTGTATTTTTCTGCTTCAGAAATGTGACGATGTGACAGTATAACCCAATAAACAAGCGAATGTTCAGGATGTTCTCTGCACTCCTTTAGGTGACGTTACCTGATGGTCATGTAGGAAAGTTTTCTTGACATTGCAGGAACATTCACTTTTGCTAAAAATTACAGTTTGGAGGACTTTACAGAAATCCTTCCTGGACTTTCAGCGTCACCATTCGGGTTAATACTCACTGCTCTTACCTGTTGCCATGTATTATTTCAGCTAGGCAGGCACAGCAGGCCGATACAGATGCATGATTATTTCAAATAACTTACAATTTGAAGGATAGACAATGTGGATATGTTATTTCTTCCAGGGTTCACAGTGGTGATTATCCATGTCCCCTCACAGATGGGTTTGAATTCACCAAACTGGCCAGCTGCTTCAGTTTCCTTCCATAGGCCAAAGACATGTTATTTAGCTGGTGACTTTATATTGCCTAGAAGTATGAATGTGAGTGGTCTGCCTCTCCATGCCAGCCCTGTAATAGATGTTAGCTGGATGTTATTGTTGTTTATTTAACTGTTTATTTGACTACATTAAAGAATACCTAACTCTTTATAGTCTTGTAATTCTTCAACACACTTGTCTCAGGGCATTTAATGGATGTGACACCATCTGTAGATGCAGATGTCATTCATCCCTGCTGTCTTTGAGTTCTTAGACTTTTTGAGATTCCTTTAAAGGAAGAATTGTCCAAGTTAAACTCTGGAGAGGGAAGACTAGCTTCACACTGATTGCACAATGTGAAAAAAATACAGGGGCCCCACGTTGACAGTCTAGTTTTTCCAGCACACTGACTGTGAGATTAATACAGATAGGCCAAACAGCTTTACCTGGATGTAATTTGTTAGGCTTGTATTGCCATCTAGTGGGTTGCAGAGATAACACACAGAGGCCTTGTTTGGATTGTCTTAAGTTCCCTTTCACTTACACTGTACCCTCAAGACTGACACATTCATGTGTGGTACAAATAACACATGGATACAAGCCAGGAATCCTTTTTGTTTTGACTCTTTCATTTTGATCTTCAGTATTTGTTGTCACGGTCCTCTTGAACTTCAATTGCAAGTTTCACAATGCTCTGTTTTTAAGATTGCAAAACAAGTTCCAAATTAAGAACGGTTTCATTTTGTGTCCTTCGCTTTAAAGATTGTAGTCTGGCATTCATTACCATTGTATAATGCCTCCCACTTTGCCCTGTGAGGAGTACAGGGCCTACATTTCAGGACATGCCATTTGGACTCTCTTTAAAATCCTTCTGCTGCCCTTTGCTTAGCTGGCCTCCAGCCCAGACCTCTTAGTGAACACTTGTGTCTCACTCCCATTTGCAGATTTCACCCTCCTCCAGTCACATTCCCTGTCAGAGAGCAATGGAAGGAGATTTTAAGACACTTCAACAGCAACACTTGCTCTCTGTACCACTGAATTTTCTTTATAATCCATTCAAACAGTGGGTCATCCCCTATGGTCCGTACTGTTAATCTTAATCCCTGTTAGGATAACTGTTGCCTACCTCAAGATCCAGGCTACCACTTTGTTTCCTTGCTCGAAGTTCAGTTGTGTAATTCTCTTTGTTTGTCTTCTATTCAACCAAGTGGGGAGGCTGAGGCTTTCAGACGCTGCCTCGGGACTGTATGATTTACCAAGTGCTGGATCTCTGATGTAAGATGTAGTAGAAGTGCAGTCTGTTTACATAATAACCTCACTCCAAACCCAGAGACAGTGAGATAAGTGAAATACAGCCAGGTTCACCATGCACACCCTCTTTTGTCTTCTGCTCTGTGTTTTTTCAGTAGCCCGTGACCCTTTTCTTCTTATGCTTTCTCCAGCTCTGAACACCTATTGTTGCCCCTTTGCTCCAAGCCTTGGGGAGGCGTCTTTGCTGCTGTCCAGCAGGTTTTCTGTCAGACTGCCATCTGTGGGTTATGTTGACCGACTGACGTCAAGCTGTGGAAATAAAGCTGTGGTAAAGAGGAGGAGCAAAGGAGAAACCCTAGAATTACAGAGTGACTGCTTCTGATTCTTTATGGGCTACGTTCTGGGAACACAAGCAGCTTTTTGAGTCTGAGAAACTGCAAATCACACAAACACTTTCACACATGTTGAAGCAGGAACTTGCACGGGAACTGTTAATATTTGTAAAATTCCACAAGACGCAGGGCGCTGTTTGAGCTTCAGAGAGCACGGTTAACAGAGGGCATGTGGCCAAGAAAGAAATCATACCAAAAAGTTGCTCAGAGCAGTCAGCTGGTATGCCTGAGTGTGTGCGCGAGTGTGCGTGCATAGTGAGACTAAAGGCATATTGACTTTCTGGATGTTTATACATACCATGCTGGCGTAATGCATTCCTTTCACATCCTCTCTTCCACTTCTGTTTCCATCAGGAAGTAGAAGTGCTTTAACGCTGTGTAATATCTCAGTGCTGAAAACTGGGCCACGTGAGCCGTCAGACAGACATTTTTTCCATTCATTGTATTTTCTGACAACATAACGTAAGAGCTTTTAAGTGATTCAGCTTGGAATATTTATTTTTGCTTTGATTACTTTTTTAAATTCCAAAAGAATTACATATGAGATACCACAGAGAGACCCCAAAGCCACAGTAGCTATTTGAACTCTGAAGCCAGACAGCCAATAGGCTGAGGTGGAGAGCTTGGACATGATGCTGCCTTTATGTGGTATTGGAAAATAAAATTACATCGAATAATTTCTGCAAGACCCAGCTGGGGCTCAAGAGATAGAGCGTGTAGTCCAGTAATCTAATGCTAATGCATCTCTCGAAGTGTGAATGTCAGGTTAAAGGTGCTTAAACATAAAAAAATAAATATGTTTTTGTAGTAAGAAACATGTGAGTATTCAAATAGAGAAAAAAAATGCACTGTGTAATGTATACCTGTCTATTTAGTTCAACTATGGTGCTGTTATGGTTCCTGCATGAACCATAAAACAATTGCCATTTATGAAAAAGTATTTATAATTAGTTAAGACCAGATAAGATCAAATCTCTGATTATGGACATCACGAGCTAAAGGGAGTGGGCTCAAGTAGCTCTTGTTTTTCTTTAGATTTTTCATTCCTGAGCAATTTTTATGTCTTTATGGCTTTCTGGGAATACAAGACAACAAGAAGAGGAAGAACTACTTGTGGAGTAAAATGCATGCAGTCGTTCCTCAAGTTCTTATGTAAACATACTCACCCTTACCCTTTCTGTGGTGTAAGTTGCAGGTATGCTAAAAGACACAGTGAAGCCCATCATGTTAAAGGAAATGTTTGGTGTCATTATGAAAGAATGCTAAACAGGTAAACACTGCAAATAATTTTACTTAAATATTGTCATAAAAACACAAGTAGCAAAAAGTAGTAGCAGTAAAGACTAGCATGCTGATACTGCTCATGGAGGTAAAGCTTGTGTAAAACAATGCTTGTCAAACAGTTCCACCTTGAACATGTATTTCTGAACAATTTCTGACTTTATGTATTTGTTACTTTTCTTATAATATTTTTTTACATTTCAATCTATCTTTTGAGTGAGTAAATAACTCAAATTTTGAGATATATAGTCAGTAATTTGAAAATTCCACATATGTAATTTGAAATGATGTGATGTTAACTGCAAATTTTGAGATGAAACTAACAATTTTTACTTATTTACATCGAAAATTTGAATGAATAAGTAGAAAATTCAAGTTAGGCTTCTCAACAAGTCAAGTCTGAGAACATGAGTAACTTGACACATGTATTGTGATATGTTGAGCTAAAACCCCCAAATTTTGAGATAATAACTTGAACTTTCGAGTCACAATTTTGAATTTCAAAATTTCAAGTTGTTCACAAATAAGTCAAAACTTGTGAAGATAATAATAACCCCAAGTTTTGATACAATAGCTCAAAATCTTATATATATAGGGGGAGAGAGAGAGGGAGAGAGAGAGAGAGAGAGAGAGAGAGAGAGAGAGTTGTTTTTTTAGGTCGCAGAAACAAGAATAAAAGCCATTAAAAGCCAGGGAAAAACCCATCCTCCTAAATGTGAATTATACGGAGAGGACTTGAACGCACCATGGGATTGCAGCCTACTTTGAAGCCGGCGGGTTGGGCCACACTCCAATGAATTTACACAGTCCTACCGAGAGACAGAGGGAACGAGAAAAGCCTGGCGCCTGCGTACGGCTTCGGTGTCCAGAAGCAGAGCGCTAAAGCAGCTGAAAGTGTGAGAGGAGACGTTCAGTTTTTAGCATAGTCGCGCCGGTTCTCGTTTCACCTCTTTAAATGGTAGAAACCACTGTGGGATAGTGATTGGAGTTGACAAGCCCGCTTCACTACTGTATCCCCCCTCCTTCGTCTCCTCCTCCTCCCCTCCCGCTCAACACACACAACCAGGAAATCGTCGAGGTGTGCTTCTTTTATCCCGCTTGTGGCTACCCCATTCGCGGGTGTCGATGCGGTTTTCTTCCCCTCTTTTTTTCCTAAGTTTTTAAAATATATATATATATATATATATATTATTTTTATTCGGCTGGTTTGACTCTTCAAGCCGGGCTTCACCCCTGAAGTCAGCCAAAGTTGCCTGCGAGGAGAGGATCTCCACTCTGGCCGAACAATGAGGTGGGTAAAGCGGCTCAAATCCCTTCATCTTCATTGTGTTTCCAGGCTACATTTTGTGTTTCGGCTAATACTTTTCCAAGTAGACGACCTTTATTCTGACGTGGTAGAGCCTGCTCCACGGTGCTTGTCCGCTCGCTTAATCGCTACAGCAGGTGTTCCCAACGCGTTCACTTCTATTTCTCATTCAGAAGCAACTCTTGCGTTTAGTTGTTTTGGTGTCCTTTCAACCACACATGATACTGTGTAGCAGAATTGCCGTAATGCTGAGTGTCCGGTCCCACCTGTTCAAGTGCTTTCAAGAAATACTGGCTGAGAGTTAACTTAGCAGGTCGGATGACAAGAAGATACTTTTTGTATCAGCTTTTTGAGACACTCATTAGTGACCATTTGTTTAGCTACCGTAAGATTTCCTCTGGCAGTGTCGTTTGAGTAATTAAAATCCCCAGAACAATAAAACCTCCGCAGTGTAACCGAAGATCAGAGATCAGCTTAATATTTAGAGCATGAAAAGGGATTTCTCGCAGACAGCAACAGCAAGGTGTGTTTGTGCTCTTCCAGCTGCACAATAACCACCCTGGTCACCTTGTTGTTGTTTATTTCATGTCATGCAGTCCACAGACATGCATTACACTAATTCTTGGTGGACACTCCCCCCCCCCTCTGGCAGTTGAAGAGATATTTGCAGCAGGAACAAAATGGAAAGCTCATGTCCACAAATTCCACCGTCCTGTTACAGCCTGTGCAGTTGGCAATTACACGCTTTGAAGCCACCACTCCTGCCTGGCTGGAGCTTCTCTGGGCTCACTTATTTATTTATTTTTTTTGTATACCCCCTTCTTCCTCTCCAACTCTTTCACATTTTAAACGGTTATGGAGCCCTTATGTCAACGAACACCTTTGGTACTTAGAAAGCCAAGGAGTTTAGAGTTAAATATGTGTGGTGGTGCAGGCTGATAACCTGAGTGACTAGTTTTTCTTTTCTTTTCTTTTTTTATCTCAAACCTATTGCGCTGCCCTTTCTGTAACAATATCTTTCAGCTCAGGCGCATGGGTTGGTCCGGGTTTTGTATTTGTTGTGCACATATTTCTGCATGCTGACTTTGATTACAGCAGGAACGGGAGGTGACCGAGCTGCCCGAGATCCTGCCACAGGTTATGCATAAAACATACCCTTCTAATAAGGCCATTATTTAAGGTAACAGCAACAATAAGCAAAGATTACTGTGTTTACTTACTCGATGTAATGACATTCGGCCAACAAAGCATTACAAACTAGAACTTGCAAATCAACCAGCATATACCTACCTTGCTACTTTCTATGTGTAATACAATATTACCCCTCATAAGATAATTACGCTGCTTTATTATCAATAACTCCAGCCAGACTTAAAAAAAAAGTACTTCACTATCCAAAAACTAGGTCAGCAAAGACACAGTTAAAAACACACACACAGTGTGTAAGCAAAGAGCATTTTTTTGCCCATGTGCAGGTTGTGTCTTGCCCCTCAGAGAAGTTGGAAGGTTGCATGTGGCTTAATGAATGCAGTTGTCTAACTCTAAACGATCATGCTTTGGCTAGCCCTCCATTGTGGCCCAAACAGTTCGCGTCACCTTGTATAATAGATAAAGGCTGGTATGCAGCCCCACTCATGTTCATTGTCACTTATCCCTGTGGAATGTAAATGTTGACACAGAAGTGCACCCCGTTGGTCAAAAGTTCAGGAACTGACCCAGTTGGTTAAGTAAAGCATCCCAACTTGGGGCTGCCTTTAAATGTGCAACCCGTAGAAACGCCCTGCTGTTCTTCTCATGAAACATTAGCACCGTTTCCCGTTAGACCAGGGATGGTAAAGTCATTGTGGGCCACATACAGCCCAGTTTGATCTTATATGGGCTTGACCAGTGAAACTACATGATAAATGTGTGAAATTTAAGACCGGTTATAATGCACAGACTCTGCTGTAAGGATCAAATATAATTTGCTTTTACTGTGGAATCTCAATAATAGGAACTTTCCTGGTATTTGTTTGCTTATCGCTTAGGTAATTATTTTGCTGTAGTATGCATGGTAGTGGGTGTGGACAGTCTTTAATAGATAGGAAAAGCTGTAAAACCTATGAAAACACAGTTAAGTTCAAAACATACGCGCTCCTTCACATTTCCAGTGGGCCAGATTTGAGTCTTTAGTGGGGCCGATTCTGGCCCCTGAGCTTTAAGTTTGCCTAATGTCTGCACTCCAGTTGAGATTCAGTTATAAACCCGTTGCAGTCAAAGCACGCTTTCATGACGCCACTTCTACAGCACAAACAAAAGAATACGGTGTTGTATGGCTCTAGATGTTTACTGGTAGCTTTGCCGTTGCTTTTTTAGCATGTCAATGTGAAGCAGCAGTTGGTCTTTAAATAAAATGGCCTTAAAATGTCCTGACCTCTAAAACCCTGAGGGTTTTACTGAGGTTCCTTTCTCAAAGTGAGAAGTAAAGTAAAGCTAACACTTGTGAGGCTTTTATCTGAGGTGTAACTATTATAGATGATGCTACTTTGGCAAAGTAAATGAGGATGGAACATAAATAAATTCGATTTTTTTCCTTGCTTTATTTTGTTGTTGTTGTATTTTATAGCATATAACCCCTTTGAAAACATGCTGAGGTAGATAATTAACTCCAGAGATCCATGAATCAACATATGGATATTATCAGTGCAAAGACTGATGCTGCTGAAATGAAACTGAGCAAAGTTACAGAGGTTTTCGTGAAGACGGCGCCAGGCGTTTTGCAGTGTGACACATTTTGGCACAGTGGCTACTATGTTGTGCTTTTTAGATTAAATGTAGGGTTGCTGATGTCACTCAACATGATACAAGTTGCCTGTTTTGATTGGCAAGAACCTTTCCAAGAAGACAAGTCCTTGATGTAGATGTTACAAAAACATAGTTATGTGTTTCCAGTGGAAAAGGTGTGACTGGTTGCACTGGTTTTTAATTTTTACATCAGTGGAAATGGGCCTTTTCCTCCTCTGAGCTCCACTGAACTGACTTTAAGGGTTGATCTGTTGGTGTGAATGCAAATTTCTTCAAGTTTTAAGTTGCTATATTCAGTGTTTCCTTATGTTTTGTTTTTTTTTGTTTTTTTTTGTATCTGCACACAGTGAACAATCGCTGTACTGATTGCCCGCACTTGAAACTGTCTTAGGTTACTCAGAAAGTGCATCTATCTGCATGATGATTCACGTTATTATCGGAGAGGTGACTCCCGTCTCTCGCTGTGACTCACTGACTGAATCTTTAGCTAAAAAAACTTTGTCCCATGTGAGACTGGCAGTGTAGCTGCCTCAGGCTCAAGAAGTAACACACAAGGAGCGATCATAAACGCAGACAGGTGTAATGTGTCTGCTTAACATAATGTTTACAGTCTAATGGGTTTCCTGTGCCCTATTTAGAAACGGTGCATGTGTGAAAGTGATGCCAAGCTCAATGTGTCTCTGTGCTCTTGCACAAGCTTATTATTGATCAGCCTTAAAAGCAGTGAACTGGCCTCCCTCCGCCAGCCCTTCTTCTGTGTCTCGAGAAATTTTCTTTTCCTTGTTCTGGCACTTACTTGGAAGGAATGCAGCTCTAACCGTGATTTATGTAGTTTTGCTGTTGTATCATCTGCCACAATTAAATGTTCAACCTCTTGACCCTCGTGTACTAAGAGTGGCTGTTATTTAGGCATTTAGCAACACGATTGCATACGGCCATGTAAGGATATCATGATGAAACTCTGGGGTTGCGATGTTCATGTAGGGATGCTAAATAGTTTTCTCTTTTTTTTCTCTTTTCATGTCTTCACTTGTTCTCCTAATTCCTTTGCGCAGTTGGATTTTTCTTTTCAAGGCTTATAACAGTGGCAGTTTACTTTTAAGCCATGTGGAGTCTTTGCTGCACACAATTATAAGTGTGAGGTAAAGGATCAGTCTGCATTTTTATTTATTTATTTATTTTTGTTAGCTGACAGGAAAATTGCGATTCGCTTTCTTTTGCAAACTGTGCCCAAATACTTCCTCCTTCCAAAAAAAAAAACCTGATTACACTTTCTTAATGTGAACATTAACGAAATTAGTTTTTTCCACCCGTAGACCTCCATGTATCCTCACTCAACCCTCTGCCCAGAAGTAATTGGGATGTGCTTGTGGGAATGGTTATCTGTAATAGATTAAGAATAATGTCTTCAATTCACACGTCATAAAGGCTCGCGCGTTGAAAGATTCGTCGGTGTGTTGCCGTACGGTCGGGGTGACGGTGTGTCGAAATGATCACAAAGCTTGCGTGCTTCGTCGCTGAGCTCCCTCCATTATTAAAACGGCCCCGTCTAGTCGCATTTTGTTTCCCGAAACATCCAATCACAGCTCACCCCCACCCTGAACCAATTTACCCCTCCTGCCACCTCTCGTACTCATAAATAGGCCATTATGCCGGCCAGCCTCTTGGATTAGGCACTTTGCTGCAAGAGTTGCCCAACATACAATATCCTCTATTGTATACTTGGTGACAGATCCAGTTTCCTAGGTAGTAGTTCATATTGCTTGTCTATAATTGTGCCTCTAGGTTATTGTTTTTTTTTTTTTTTTTTTAAACTCTATGATCACTTATCTGTAAGTTAACCATTGCTGGTGATTTTTCACCGTTATGAAATAGTTTTTCAGTGAACTTTGTGTCATAAAACCTGAGACTAAAGACAGCAAACAGAAACCCTAATGAGGCTGAGCTGTGTATCAACTTTTGATATATACAAAAATATACGTATAAGTCTAGGAATGTGGGATAGGTTGATAACCAGTTATACAAGCATATCTCATTAGTCTGTGTCGTTTGTAGGAGTCGTGTATCTGGACGTTATCTGTGTGTTTGTTAAGGTTTTATGTGGATTTGTTGGTTTACTCAGAGTTTAGCGGTTGGTCACATGATTAGGGACTGTGTTACTGATTGCTAATATTAGGCAACCATTGACGTGGAGGGAAGTTGAATTATTTAATAACTCTGTGATCCCTGTGATAAAATTTCACCAATAAGTTGGTTTATTAAGCATAAACATGGCTTGTTTTGCACATCCTCTTTCTTCTGTTTAGTATCTTTCTTTCCTTTTGCCTGTGTCTCCTGCTTCTACACAGCGCTGGTACTACAATGAGTAATACCTTGAGGTTATGCTTTAACTTTAGTTGATGAGGTTCACTGACTTGTTTAAAATAAAAAAAGACTGAGAGTGTAAGCGCTGGTATTCAAAGCCACAGGACTCGTTTTGAGATAAACGGTAATTTCACTTTGAGGAACGCAGAAATGTGTGTGAGACACAAAGTCAGCGGTCAACACGGTAAAATGTTAACAATGAGGAAAATCTCAAATTTGTCCTAATGTTGTGTGCTTTGTGATGATAATTTGAGCTGTGTGTATTGGCTGTAGATGCCAACTGTTGAGAAGTGTATGCTCAACTAGAAGAAGGAAATGGGTGATTGCATGTGTGTTTTGCGACATTATTGTGCCTGTTTACATAACGATGACGAGGGAAATGCGAGTTAATAATTGCCACTACTAAGTGGACGTTCGTCTTTGAAGAAATCTGTATTACTGCCTCAGTGATGGGTAGTCTGGAGGTAAATAAACATAAACATAGCATTCTTGTAAATTTGTTTGAAGTGGATAAATCTTTTATTTTTATCAGTCTTTTTGAATAAAAATGCTCAGAATTTTTTCTTGTGGCTTTGACGTTCACCTGACCGTTCAATCCAGTATGGAGAGACGTACTCTCATTAATAACAGTGGCATGGTTGTTGGCCAAGCCACTCAGGTCTTACTGATAAAGCTATTGCTTTGTTTAAGGTAAACAGGAAGTAGGAATTTTTTTTTTTTTAGACCAAGTAAACATTAGGCGTTGTGTCAGCCGGTATTGGTGTTTTGTAAGTTTTACGGTGTTTCGCTATAACTAATATAGACCTGCAGCTGTCAGTTAGCCAGTGATCAGAAAACGCTGTTTGCCCACCCGCAGCGTTTTTCCTCTCCATAGGCCGGAGACTGTAAACACTAAGGTGTTGGGTCTCCATCTACGACCTTGTTTAAGATAAGACTTCTCAAAGCATTTTGAGCTGTTATGATCCTGGGGAGAAGTTTCTCTTCCAGGGCAGCAGGATTAGATTTCACATGTATGTAAATAATATCCTTAGCTTAACTGTGTCAAGAATGAGGTCAGAATTGTGATAACAAACTTCCTGTGCATTTGGATCTGTTCCATTTCTAACTGCAGATTTTAGCTTTTATCAGTATATACCTCTACTGCTTTGATACTTTCATTCTGTTTCCTAAATCTGTTCACGTAACTCTCCATGACAGGAAACAATTGTTAGGATTATTCCCTTTGGTTAATTTTCAGGAAAAAGAAAATTGAAAAGTTCCTTGTTTTAGGAACTCAAAAAAGTGGAAATTAGACCTTGGAATGGAGGATCACTCTGACCACGGCCGGTTGGAGGACTTGTTCCACTTCTCTAAACTACAGAGCAGAACAACAACTGCAGTCCAGCTGATTTCACTGCCCTGCTTTTTATTTGTTGCAAATTAAATATTTCCAGAGAAGAAACTCTAAACTAAAACACGTGCTATAACACAGTATGTGCACAGTAGCTGTTGCACAGTGACTGAATGAAGCTAAAGACTCGACACAGCCTCCGGTCTCCTCTGCAGCGGCCCGGTCTAGTGACATCATACGAGCTGATGGAGAGCCTGCCGCTAACACTGGAGTAAAACCATAGATCACTTTGGGCAGAAAGGCTGCAGCGGTATATTGTATGGTCAGCAGTGCTAATGGGCATAAAGATGCAGTGGGTTCATCAGAGGGTCCACAGCTTAATGGAGCATAATGGACAACACTTGGTATAAAACAGCTTTATGTTGTCAGCCATTTTTAACGTTCCCATCTGAGGTCCTCAGATCATAAGTTCACTTATCAGGAATGATGGCGATTGCCGATTGACAGTTGTATTGGAAAGAACAGCCTCAGAGGAGACCCAGTTACATGCATCTGTTAAGCACTGGGTTATATAATTAGTAGGCATCATTTATACATTAACACTGGAGAGTTTGACCTGGGTTTGTCTGAAGCTTTGTAACAGAAGGTTTACTTAAAGTCAACTCATGTTTCACTTTTTCTGTTGAGGACTGAGCTGCTTTCTGCATCGAACGTCTTTTTGCACATGACCGTGATGTGCATAATCTAGTCTAATGAGACAGTTTGTATTTTTTTTGTTGTGCTTGCTGTTCTGGTTGCACTGTGAAACTGAGTATTTCCCTTTCTGTATTTCTTCAGTGTGTTGAGTCCTGAATTGTAAAAGTTTGAGCTTTGCGTGTCTAAAAAGACTTTCCTTTAGTTAAAGGGTCACGTGTTAAAAATGTTTATTGCCTGGTGTTCAGGGCAATAAACATTCTGTTTGTTGCCCTGAACACTTTGCAGAGGCAAAGCAATTGAAAACAACCGAAAAGAAAAAAGCTTGGCTTGTCCAAAGTGAGGATAATCCAAGTAAGCATTTCTGGCAAGTAACATAAGGTCAAAAGCTATGGACGGAATGCCATTGAGAAGCAGGAAGTGTGACTTAGGTGTTGCCTCCTTCCTTTTTGCCCAAAGTTGACAAAAAGAGACATCTCCTCTTAATTTCAGAGGAAAGGAGCATTACAAGTCAGGGCGGCTGAGTAAAGAGTTTGGATCAGCAGGGGATTGTTCTCCTTCAGAGAGCGAGCCGTGCCTCCTTCTTGGCCTGAGTCGAGGAGGATATGCTCCAACCTGTAAAAGGAATTGAGCTCAGAGAGGAGGACAGAGGTGAGATGGTTCCAAATATGGGCATTAAAAGTGTGCCAGTCCTGTCCCCCACAGCGCACACAAACGCACCACACGTGCAGGCCGCGCCACCTCTGAATCAGCGGGGATTCGTATCCACTCTTGACGTCATTGGACAACAAAGTGAACGTTTTTGGCCAAAGAAGTTTTTCCACAGCGCCCGAGAGTGGATGCTCAGCAAAAGATGAGTCAGCAGGCAAAGAATGCTCAGGCGTTTGACTCCATTCAGACGAAGAATAGTTTAAGAATAGTTTGATTCTAGATGTTTCTGTGTTGCTGATTCATGGAGGCGGAAAGCAGTAGCCTGCAGCATGTATGTGTGTCTGTCTGTACCTTCAGCAGCATGCTAGGACTTGTGTGTGAAGAACCAGACGTAAAAGGGTAAAAAAACAGTGAAGCAAGAAGAGCAGTAGATTGCTTTAATTGTTCCCTATAAACGCATTATCATAAACAAATGGGAAAATGAGTCTTTTAATCGTTTTAAAGGAGACTGATGGTAATAGCAGGACTTCGAAATGTAGCCGATTCCTTCCTTTAAAAGCGTAGTGCTATATTAAGTTTGTTCTGCTTTACTCTGCGTTTTTACAAACATGTCAAATAATCGTTGTTCATCCCCCAAAATTCCTTCCTGTGTCTTACAAACGCAAAGATCATCACTCTAATCCTCAGAAATGGCCTCTCGTTTTCGTTTGTGTTCCTCGTCCACCCGATAAGCTGAAGAAGCCACACCGGAGGGAAGTACTCGGACTGTGAACATCGAGCTACATATTAACATTTATGGCGCAGCTGTGTCTATCTCACAGCAGAAATTGGACTCTGCAGTTTGAAAGCTTATCTTGTAGGTTTGGGAGAGTCCCTAAGCACTTCTCACAGGATGTATCACATTAACTCAGAGGTTTGCTTCAGAGTCATGTGCGTCCAGCTGAACGTCGCTGGCAGCCGTATATATGGGCCACGAGTGACGTGAGGTCAGTGTACGCTCAAATGGATAAGGCTGAGCATCAATGGGCTTTTGTGTGGGCTCGCAGTGTCCGAGTTGGCATCGGGGGTCAAGTCGTTGTGTGTAAGCCAAAAGCTCAGACTTCAGATTGCTTGAAAGTGTTTTTGTGTGTGTGTGTCTTCTAGTGCTTCCTCAATATATGATAACGCAAGCAAATGTCCTTAATTTGGACATCTCAGGCACATCTGTACAGGCTTACATTTTGTTTGCAAGATGTGGCCAATCAGAAGTAAGCTGGCTCAAAACACAAGAGAATCATGCAAAGTTAGTCTAGAGTCCAAAACAAGAGGAAGTTAATATGAGAGTAATAGTCTTTTTAAATCCCAGTTTTAGTAAAACTGGACTGTTTGTAATTGAGTGACTTTAAAGAAACGATACAAGTTGCCCAGTTTCAGAATCTTTGATGCAGAAGGAGCATTCACGTGCTGGCACATGATGGGTTTCCCCACGGTGCTCCTTCACCATTAACAGTTCCTCTTCTCACTTCTGTCTGCAGCTGTGTGCCCATCTGGGCCATGACTTTCCCACCGTTGCCCTTTGTAAAGCATTCAGGTGCTCTGGTGTGAAAGTGAAACTTTCACTCTTCATTTTGTGTGTGTATGTATGTGTGTGTGTGTATATGTGTGTGTGTGTGTATATATATATATATATATATATATATATATATATATATATATATATATATATATATATATATATATATATATATATATATATATATATATATATATATATATATATATAAATAAAAAATTAGGGGTGCAACGATACACAAAATTCACGGTTCGGTTCGATACTTTGGTGTCACGGTTCGATATTTTTTCGATACAAAAAAAATGTTCATGCCTTTTTAATTTGTCATTTATTAAAATTATAAATATATATTTTAACTCAAAAGTACAGTTTTTAAATTTAACCCTAACCCTTGTGCGTGTTTTTTATTTTGACAGCGAATGCGCACCTGCGGACCACTTATGTGCAGCCCTGGTTATTTAGCTCGTCATATTGCAGCCACAGAAATTCTTTTGTCCATGAAACCATAAAGCTGCACTTTCTTTTTGCCTTATAGTCTGATTTGTCATAACTTCTCCGTTTTGTGGTAAGCTTTTCTTTGGCTGTCACTTCTTCACCCTGACCTGTCTTATTTGGCTCAGCAGAACTAAAATATATATCTGTCTGTGAAGGTTCTCAGTCATCCAGGTCATCGTAGTCAAATATAAATCCTGCTGCTTTTACACACGTACTCACATAAGCTCAGCGATTCTCTGCGCGATCAACCTCTCACATGTTTAAGCTGCGGGAGATTTCACTTGTCATGTTTGCATAGTAAGCTAACGATTAATAAGACGATGTCAGAGGAATTGGTGCACAAATTATCATCACTCACAGATCAGTGCTGTCGCTCTCTATACACAGTTCGCGCGATTGCAAAGTGAAAGCAAAAAAACAAGCGCAAATTCAAACGCGATTTCAATATGTCACATATTGACAGTGGCTCACCGATGCCAATGACATAATTACCCAGCTACATTTCTGAAAGAATGCAAAAGCATTGACATATATTTTTCCTTCCTACAATAGCCCGACGGGCAGGGAAGAGATAGATTTTGGTAGCCCGACTGAAAAAAATCGCTAGCTCCAGGACGTTGGGCTAGCGATATTGCAAGCCCTGTATCTGATTGAGGAATCACTCATCTTTGGAAAAGAGAGTTTATTACAGAGAAATGTCTCTTTCCAAAATAAAAGCTATACTATCCGCTTCTTCTGGGGTATATTCTCAGCAGCATATTAAATGACATGTAGCATGCATGCTTGTCGTTTTTGTCTGCTTCCACTTGTCTTTGCACTAGGATGATGTCGGCGTAAATGTGCAGTGATATTCGTTGTGTTCCCACTAGTGCTTTCAGGTTAATCTCGTTGAAATGACCTTAACGCCACAACACGGCAAATCTCCGTTAACGCGCTACCCCTGATCGCCCCGTGCATGGGGCTAGACGGCCAACACGTTAACGAGCTAACTGCGCTAACACACTAGTTCCCACCCATGTAATTAAGCATTGCGTGGCACATCCAACATACTGTTTTACTTTAGTCCATGACGCGCTTACCTTCAGGGTCATACGTCACATCTGAATGAGGGTGGGGGAGGTTCAATTTGCCATGTTGCAAGGAGAGCTTAACTTCTGTCTCGCTAGCTTGCCCTGCGCTCTTCCTTCTGATGCTGTCTGTGTTAAGCGCTCAGTGGATCTGCGCTCGACAGTGCAGCCTAGCGGAGTAGTCGTACGCAGATTCACTGAGCGCTCAACACAGACAGCATCGTCAGAAGGAAAGTTGATAAAATAAATTACAAATTTTGTATTGTTCGATACATATGCGTACCGAACCGAAAGCACTGTATCGAATGAATATATATATATATATAGATATATAGAGATAGAGAGATATATATATATATATATATATATATATATATATATATATATATATATATATATATATATATATATATAAAAAAAAAAAACACCCAGCACGCCCCTGCGGGCGGTTTATCCTTCAAGCTCGGGTCCTCTACCAGAGGCCTGGGAGCTTGAGGGTCCTGCGCAGTATCTTAGCTGTTCCCAGGACTGCGCTCTTCTGGACAGAGATCTCCGATGTTATTCCCGGGATCTGCTGGAGCCACTCGCCTAGCTTGGGAGTCACCGCACCTAGTGCTCCGATTACCACGGGGACCACCATTACCTTCACCCTCCACATCCTCTCGAGCTCTTCTCTGAGCCCTTGGTATTTCTCCAGCTTCTCGTGTTCCTTCTTCCTGATATTGCTGTCATTCGGAACCGCTACATCGATCACTACGGCCGTCTTCTTCTGTTTGTCTACCACCACTATGTCCGGTTGGTTAGCCACCACCATTTTGTCCGTCTGTATCTGGAAGTCCCACAGGATCTTAGCTCGGTCATTCTCCACCACCCTTGGGGGCATCTCCCATTTTGACCTCGGGACTTCCAGGTTATACTCTGCACAGATGTTCCTGTACACTATGCCGGCCACTTGGTTATGGCGTTCCATGTATGCCTTGCCTGCTAGCATCTTGCACCCTGCTGTTATGTGCTGGATTGTCTCTGGGGCATCTTTACACAGCCTGCACCTGGGGTCTTGCCTGGTGTGATAGACCCCAGCCTCTATGGATCTTGTACTCAGAGCTTGTTCTTGTGCTGCCATATATATATATATATATATATATATATATATATATATATATATATATATATATATATATATATATAGAGAGAGAGAGAGAGATAGATATAGATATATATATATATATATATAGATATATAGATATATAGATATATATATATATATATAGATATATAGATATATAGATATATATATAGATATATAGATATATATATATATATATATATATATATAGATATCTCTCTCACCACATTCTAATCATCTAATGAGATTTGCTGGCTGTAAGTGGTGCTCTTCTGTTGCAAGCATTTAAATAGCTGCTTGCTTTTACAATATCATTTGTGAAACGCATTTTGTGTTCTTCTCAAAAAGGCCACAAGGGAGAAGGAGGAAGTGGGTTGGTTAAATGCAGACTTTATTTAGTGACTTATTGTCATTCTCTGTCTGGTTTCAATGTGACGTTTTATAGTGGGCAAAAAATAAAAAAAGAAGTGATGATTCACAGTTTACTCATCTAAGGTACAGCAAAGCCACCTGAGGGTTACTAATTTGTATGCGACACCTGTTTCTCATATATATTTTTGTGTGTGGGTTGTGTGTGTGAATCACCTCCCCAAAGCTGTACAAAAAACGGTTTAAAAAATGCAGCACAAAGTTGAATGAAAATTGTTGGTTCATATCTGGTCAAGTGTTCCGTGAGATGCGATCTTGTCTTGTTTGCAGTGTACGCCACGGAGAAAGGCATTTATTCCTGAAGGCAAGAATAACTCAAAGATGAACATCATTAAAAAGAGATTGTTGGCTGTAGTTGTTTGGGGAGGGAAATGAGCTTTTCATATTGTGGAATTATGAACTCCTGGAGGAGATGCCTGATGAATTAGAAGGGATGGATGCAGAGACAGAAATGTGGTTCCCTACTTAGTGTCTAGACAAGACTATTTAATATATCCCCAAATCATGTACATATATAGCAAGAGATATTTCTGCAAGGATACCACCAAGTGGCATTAGCAGGCATATTTTATACCTACTGAAACAGTTGAAGGAATGACTGAGGAGCATGGTAGGAGGGTCAGGTAAAGAGGAGGAGAAGGAGGGAAGAGAAGGAGCTACTGGGCCTGACTGTACTTGTCGTTCGGAGAAAAGCTCTGAGAGCATAGCCTTATACAGATATTTCCAAGACGGCGTGTGCCCCAGCCGTGCACTGTGATTTCCTGTTAACCCCTAACTCACCAAGAAGGCCAAACCACAGAGGGGATGAGGCACTCACTCTGGCTCCAACGAGAAGCGATGACGGACTCAGCCGTGTTGCAATAAATGAGCAATTTGCATATCAGTCAGGTGATCACTTCCTGTGGTGAAGTCCATTCTTGCATTGAGGCTGTTGGCTTAAATCCTTCCCAGAGCAGCAGTCGGTGACCTATTTGTGCTTAAGAGAAAACCTCTTAAATCATCTGTACTTGGTTAGTTTGCCTACATTCAGCTTCACTAGATTGGTGGTCTTTGTTCAAGGAAGGACAGGAATAGGTTGTTTATGACCACGCCTGTTGTGGTTTTATTCTAGCACTAAAAAGCAGTCCGATCAGACCCAGCTGCGAGCCCTCTGCACTGCAGCCTGTTATACCCAGCGGGCGGGTCAGCACAGGTGGATGTGTTGGCAGCTTGACAGGTGGGGAGGGTGTGTGAAAGTCTGTCTTTATGCGCGTGTCTGCCACACATGCTTTTAGTCTCAGTGTCCGTAGTTCTATCAATAATGCAGCTGCTCACTCTCAGTCTCACTCTTGAGCCCTTGCTTTCTCTGCCATTAAATATGCATCAATTTCCCAGTCCTAAGTCTCTGTCCCCTCCCAGTTCCCTTAAACTGCCCTGCAATCCCAACAGCATGCTCATTGCTGATGAGTTGACTTAGTAAAACTAAAATGTTTGTAAAATCCATTCTTTGTCAGCTGTTATTAAAATGTTATTTCTGTTATTAATTTGAGCTTTAAGCTGAAATTAAAACATGATACTGACGAGCTCAGAGTGATTGTCAGAGGTTTGCCAGCGTGTTGCCATCAGTCTGAATGAGGGGACTCGACTCCACTTGGCTCCCAGCGGTCAGCCAAGTGGCTGCCAACTTACTCCTATACAACAGGAAGGCTGCTGAGGACAAAAGTAATAATTAAATGGGAATTTGTCTATACTGACACCAACAGATATCACTGTATTTGAATTACTGTGCAAAGGTTTGGGGCAATACTTCCAAATGTTCACTTTAAAGTGCCATAACGATAATCCACAATACTGAAATCCACTGTTCCTGAAGTCACAACTATTAAAACTCACTGATGTTCTTTGTCATGCTGCACAAATTACGTATAAAGCAATAAGCGGCCTGCTTCCTGACAATACACTACATTTCTTTTTTTTCTTTTTTTTTAAGAGATGGAGGATCCGGTTAAGCGGGGAATTCGATTTAAAACATCTGTGTTTGTGCAATGTTAAAAAGTTTTTGCATGTCTGTATGTGGAGTGACGTTGTGGAACAGATTGCTGAAGTTCATTACTCACTGTCCCAGCACAACTCGGGTTTAAAATGTAGAACAAAATGATGGTTTTTGCAGGGTAGAAGGAGGAGGAAGGACTTTGATTGGGTGCTCTTGTCCGCTATCCACTCTTCACACACTGTGTGTGTATAGCTATATGTGTATGCATGTGTATGTAAACATATTATTTAAAAAAAAAAGTATCTCTTGGTGTGTTACTCGTGTTACCAAACTAAATATATGTAGACAATTATAAGGAAGGATTTATGAAGGGATAAGGCAGAAACGGGAAGTAAAAGTGATGATAAGTAGTTACTAAATAATGGAGTATTTTTTTGTTTTGTTCTTTTTCTCTTTTGAGTTGTACTATCATGTTCAAAATAATTCCCAGTGATTCCCATCCCCAGGCACTTCATGACCTATCTATGCCCCTCTAATGCACATGCTTGTTACTTAATGACTGATGTACATGCAGATATGATAGAACTGCATCTTTAGTCTCTGAAACACAAGACACTGCAAAAATGTCTTTTTAGAACTTTTAACCTGTTTGAAAATATCTGTTAGTTGTTAACTGATGTTTGCAAACCTTAGAGGAAGAAAAATATGCACAGTTGCAGTGACTGACTTGAACCCAGTATTTTAAGAAGGGGTTTCTGTTGTTATTTTTTTTTCCCCAGACAGATAACACCCACACAAATGTCTACAGGACTACAGGTAGCACAGACAACAAAAAGTCACTCTGGAAAGAGTGAGCCAACATTTAATATCAGCGCAGTTATTGTAAGACATGTGCCAAATAA
Source organism: Diplotaxodon limnothrissa (assembly GCF_057381915.1). Taxonomy (NCBI): domain Eukaryota; kingdom Metazoa; phylum Chordata; class Actinopteri; order Cichliformes; family Cichlidae; genus Diplotaxodon; species Diplotaxodon limnothrissa. The sequence goes on along the minus strand of NC_140609.1, from coordinate 17,298,598 downwards.
CACAATAACAGGAAGGCATTTTGAAGTTTGACAGCAAACCTGAAGCTGCGTGGCTGTCGTGAAGTCACTTACACACACGCATGTTTAATTTACACACTGTTTGCACCAGACATCCTCCTGTTTCGGGATATTTGCAGGCCTAAAAATTCAAGTTGTTCCTGGTTGGAGTCCACAATCCCAGACACTTAATCACTCATGAAATCCTAATGCTTGGCTCCTTACTATCCTTGTTTGTTTTTTTGTTTTGTTTTTGCTGTTCTTTAGTAAATATGGACTGAATTTTTATGAAGTTGCATAACGTATAATATATAATTAGGTATATAATATATATGGCCTTGTTTTGTTTTGTGTTTTTTTCTTCTTCTTCCGTGTGTGCATGCATGCATCCATTGTTCAGGCTGGATGAGTCCTTATTAGGCATTGCTGGCAACAGGAAGTGGGCTGGGCTTTGGTGCTGTGTCACAGGAAGTAGCAGATTGTATCACGGGCGGGACAGATGGAGGGAGAGGTGGAAGAGATGGATTAGGGGACTATAGGGAGACCATGCAGGGAAAATAAGGAGAGGAGGGGGAGGGATCGTAAAACCTTTGTTGTTCTGCATCTGCACAACTCCTCTACTCACCATTTATCGACACTTTGGTTTCTTCTGTTTTGCTGTGCTTTAAGCTGAGACACGCATGCACATTAACATGCATATATTAAGATTTACAGTTAAATGAATGAATACAGACTTTACAGTGTTTAGTGGTATTTATTTAAATGTTACGCCATTACTCTGGTCCAATGTTATCAGCATACACAAGGAAAAAGCAAATATGTGTGTAGAGAAGGAATATTTGTTTATTCTAAGATCTCTGTTTTAAACACGTCTGCCCTACCCGAGATACCTGAGTAAACATGGTTTTGTTTTTTTGTTTGTCTGTCTGCATAAACCTATTAATACCACTGATGTCAGCGCACATGTGGCTGTTTTCTTCCAAAGTGTGATGAGGTGGAGGCTGATGGAAAGCAGGTGGAAGATTCCAGTGACTCGTCTGTTTGGCAGAGCACGGCACAACTTCCCGTCTTTGTCGGCTTCCATTGTTGCGTTTTGTTTGGGATCAAACTAATCTGTTTATCCAAGCAGTTATCAACACCATACTGCATTTTTAGGTTTTTTGTTTTGTTTTTTCTTCCCACGTGTAGGCTACTGATTTCTTTATGTCGCTTTGAAGACGTTAGACTTTGTGGATATCGTTAATGTGGAATATTCTCCGGGTTTTTCTTCTGACATTGGCGGCTTTTTCACTCATTTTCAGTTCATTCCTTGTTCTTATTTTTGTTCTTTGTTCAGTCACTTAAGACTGATCTATGAATCATTTCAGCATAGAAACACCACACTCAAAACATGAACCAGTTTTGTGTCTACAGATAACAGAGAACAAAGAACCAGTTGTAAAATATATCTTTAGGCTCTTTGTTGCTAGCATCCTGTTGCGAAAACACATAATGTGTTTATAATTCTTTAGTTTAATGTTTGAAATAAATGCCACAATAACACAAAATAGTAATTTTGCTCCAGAAAGGCCCAAAGAGTTATTCACTAAAACGTTGCTCAGCATAGTGTGCAGTATGTCATTAAAGAAATCAGAGGAAACTGAACAGGTGGAAGAAAAGGTTTTTGAAGGCTTGCCACTTCTATCTAAACAGTATCTGAAAGTCAGGTCCTTTAAGAAATAGTAGGAAATCTAGCCTTCAGTTGATTTTTAAAGAATCAACTAAAGAAGAAAAACGGGGAGGAATGGGTGGGGTATACCAAATGACCCAAAAAGTTCAAATTGCTATAGGTAGGTATGGAGGTCACGAGAGAGGTGCTAGAGCAGGGGTGGCCAACTCCAGGCCTCGAGGGCCAGTGTCCTGCAGGTTTTAGACATCACCCTGGGTCAATACACCTGAATCAAATGATTAGTTCATTACCAGGCTTCTGGAGAACTTCAAGACATGTTGAGGAGGTAATTTAGCCATTTAAATCAGCTGTGATGGATCAAGGACACATCTAAAACCTGCAGGATACCGGCTCTCGAGGCCTGGAGTTGGCCACCCCTGCACTAGAGGCAGGCTCTGCCATGGTTGGATGGTTATAAATGTAGAAAAGTATTTTCACTTCATTTCATTTTTTTTTATCCACCATGTAGTACCATCTAGAAAACCTCTAATTAGCACAGCTTCATTTTTCAGCATGACAATGATCCCAAACACACTGCCAGTGTGGTAAAAGATATGGATGTGGATAGAAAAACACACAATGTATCACTCTCAGCCATAAATTGACCTCCCCAGAACGCCGACCGCAACATTACCGAAGCAGTGTGGGATCATCTTGACAGAGAACAGAACAAAAGTCAGCCAACATCCAAACAAGACCTTTGAATGTCCTTCAAGAAGCCTGGAGGACTATTCCTGAAGACTAGTTAAATGAACAAAAGCTGCCTAAGAGATTTCAGGCTGTGCTGAAAAATAAGGGTTGACATACCAAAATTGACAAATACTGACTTCAAGATTATTAGACTTGTACAAACTTTTTTTTTTCTGTATTTCCATTTATGTTTGTACTTATTTCCCATTTTCTAACAAAATATATAGAGTTTTTAGACAGGAATGTACACTTCAGCTTCTTTGCAAATAAAGGTTAAGACTTCAGTGAATAAAGGACATTGTCGTTCCAGTTTAGTGTGTTTTCTGACACGTTTGAAGCTCAAACAAAGCTGGTTATATTAGTGTTGTGGGTTTTTTGAAACCTAGGACACACTGAAATGTTCTTAATCTGGCCTTGTGGGTTAGTGAGTATGAGACTAGGTTTGTCTTGAAAGACTGGCCCTCGTGACTAAAAACTTTGTTCTTCGTTCATTTGTCTGCAGTTCTTCCTCAGCTTTCCTCGTTGGCCTCTCCTGTTCCTCCCGCAGTTCACGCTGAATCCCACATAAAACACACAGCCTTTATATGATATAAATTAATATTAGTTCTTCTTTGTCCTTATACAAAAAATGCAGTGTAACTGAAATTTTAGTAGTTTGCTTAATTGTCCTTGATTCTCAGCAGTAACACAAATGAATGTTTCCAAATTTTTATTTAATTTTTTTCATTTTTGCAAACATTTCAGGTTATTAATAGAACATGTTGCTAACGTAAACAAAACAAATGAAACACTGTTGCTGTGGACTGAGTTTCCTCTTAAGGCATCTAGAGTATGTTAGGTACCCAGCTGTACCTTTAGAAGAACAAGTACCTCCACATTTTCAGGATGTTGGTATCGATTTGGTACTGAAGTATCTGTTTTTGTCACATCTCTAAAAACGACAGTCTAGTGTATTTCTCCGATGACACTCTATAGTACAAACATGTTTGCAGCAGAGCTCACAAAGACCTTTTCATGCTTTTGTCGGCTGAAGTTGCCGTCGCTACTATAAAGACCTGTGGTTTAATTTTTGTGGCTGTACTTTAATTTGGCTTTGGATCGTTTTAATTCTTCCTCGTTTTTGTGGCAGCATGTAGTGGGTGTTTTTGTTCCGGCTTGGAAGAGCAGAAATCGACTCTTAGTTGCCAGATGTCTATATTACAAAGCAGGATTTCAACTTATCTAGGTAACCCGGAGTTAACCCTGAAGTTTTCTGTAGTGTGAAGGTGGATCACTTCTTACTGGGGGGCATCACCATGGTAACGCACTCTGACCCTAACCTGCTCCGGAGCAGATTATGTTCTGGATTAGAGATCAACAGGTATGAAATCACTGTGTACATGACAGTGTGTACATAACATCACCATTCCTGCAAGACCCCAGAGACCTCTGTATACGAAATAGGAAGGTCAGAAGTCTTTGCGTTTCTCTGACTGTCAGTAGGTTAATTCTCAGATCCAGCTTTATTACTTTTTTCCTCTGTTGGCCTCAGATTAATTTACAACAGTTTCATTGTTCCATCAGCATTAATTAGAACTAATTACATTTGGAAATTTTGCTGGCTTTCCTTCTTACCCTCAAGGAGGCTAAACTTTATTCATATCTGAGCTCTTTCTAGTCTTACTGGCTAAAACTTGCATGCATTCATACAGCACTTTGAATACTGAACACTGCTTTTCCTCTGGCACACACACTCACCCTGCAGCACCTGTGTTGCTTTGATTCTGTGTTGTGCGTTTTAAATTTTTCTAACATTACACTTTGCTATTCCTATGCTGCCAATACACTGTGTTCGTGATTAGCCAGATGCTGCTAGCGCCACTCCTTCCTGTGAACCCATTTGTAACTAGAACCCTGGGTTACTGAGTCAATAACCAGTTTTATTTGGCTATAAGGGTAAATGAAGTTAACAGAAAGATCCCTTTGAAATGCTGAACTTGTGGTAGTACAAGCCTGAGTACTAGTCAGACAAAAAGTAGATTATTTAGACTTTAAAGAGTCAACTAAGCAATGCTGTAAACGAATGTTGATGATTTCTTCTTTGTGCTCTGTTTTTCAGTGAATCAAGTATTTGCCAGGCTCGGGCCACTGTGATGATCTATGACGATGGCAATAAGAAGTGGCTTCCTGCGGGCACCGGACCCCAAACCTTCAGCAGGGTGCAGATCTATCACAACCCAAGCAACAATGCCTTTAGGGTAGTGGGACGCAAGATGCAGACAGATCAGCAGGTACATCTGCCAGCTTTGGGCAGGCTTAGCATAGTGTCTGGCTTTGTGAGATGTGTGTAGTGTCTGTCATGTGGCCTGTGGGCGTCTGTGTTGTTTAAAGGTGTCTGAGTAAGCAAGAGTGAGAATACTGGGTGCCCATTCATTGACATCATTGTAAATGATACCCTAAACTGTATCTGTTTGTTATATGGAGAGTATTTACTGTAAGTATAGTTTTATTAGAAGCACTTGAGAACATTTTTACATCGTCTACCACTGTGCTGTTTATGTCCCTCCCCCCTAAACCCTCTGCCCATCCAAGAAGCCACAGGAAGGATAATAAATCACAACCAAACCTATTTTCTGTCCCCTTGTTTGGTTGCAGAGCAGTTTTAGACTCTACCTTATGTTGCAGTTATTTACACTCACTGGCCACGTTATTGGGTACACCTGGCTAGTATACAAACTCTTGCCTTCAGAACTACCATAATTATTCATGACACAGATTCAACAAAGTGCTGGAAACATTCTTCAGATTTTTTTGGTCCATGCTAACTTGTCATCACACAGTTGCTTCAGATTTGTTGGATGCACATCCATAATGGGATTCATCTGTTCCACCACATCCCAAAGGTGCTCTATAAGACGGGATGGAACCAGTCTCATGTTGTTTATGCCACTGAGACCTAAGATCGGATCAGATGACATTTTTCCAATTTTTCTGTTGTCCAATTTTAGTGAGCCTGTGTGAAATTTAGCCTCAGTTTCCTGTTCTTAGCTGACAGAGGTGGCACCTGGTGCAGTCATCTGCTCTAACCCATCTGCTTCAATGGTTCAGAGATGCTTCTCTGCATACCTTGGTTGTAATAAATGGCTCTTTAGACAGGCTTCCTATCAGTTCAAAGCACTCTGGCTCTGCTCCTCTGACCTCTGACATCTTCTTGTAGAGAACTGCCCCTCGCTGGACATTTTCTCTTTCAGACCATGCTTTGTAAACCCCATAAATGGTTGTGTGGGGAAAATCCCCATAGATCAGCTTTCTGAAATACTCAGGCCAGTGTGTGCGGCACTATCATGCCACATTTATAATCAGTTAAATCACCTTTCTTCCTCATTGTGATGCTTGGGTTGAACTTCAGCAGGTCATCTTGACCATGTGTACATGAGTTGCTGCCATGAGATTGGCTGACTAGATATTAGCATTAATGAGCAGTTGATCACGTGTACTTAGTGGCCGGTCAGTGTATGGTCTAACTAGTTTCCTCATAGTTTCTCTCTGATGTCTGTGTGTCTGAGAGAGAGAGACAGAAAGGGGGAGGGGTGGAGCAAGCAAGGCTTCTGTGGGGAGCCACTGTATTAGAAACACTATGAATTTTCATTATTTTATAAACACTGATGCAAATATGATCGCATGAACCTAGCAGACAGAAGTATTTACTTTTAGGCACAGAATGAATTAATGAAACCTGATGAAAGGTGGAGCAGGGAATCCGTTAAGTTTGCGTGTGGAGCACGATCACTGCTTCACGCCGTTTGCAGCCGTTTATCCAAACACTTGCTGCTCTTAACTACACTTATAAACAGGCCCTGGGTTACCTTATTTATCTTTAAGCCTGTGTTTTAATTCCTTTCAGTGCTTTTAATCTTACAGATTTTGCTGAGCTGAGCTTTGAATCGACTGTTGTCTTAAGCAAGAGCACTTCCACCACATTCATGCTTTTGATTACTGTCAGTTTGCGAGAGGTGCACGCAAACATGCAAAGCTGTTTTTTGTGCATTGTCAGCATGCCTTTGGCATAACATGTAGGAAAGTCTTCCTTCAGTTTTGAGTGCTCAAAGCAGAGGATAATGAAGGCGTGTCTTTGTGGTTATCACCAGATTATGACTCCCCAGCTGATAAAGGTGAACCGATTCCATGTTACAAAGCAGGGCAGCCTGAGTTTGGGTGCGTCTGTTCTTGATACGCCCGTCTTAGTGTCTCTCTCTCTCCCCTTCTTTAAACATTCAGCACTCTGAAGTGTTCCCCAGAGACGTGTCTTAAAGTGGAAGATGTTTCCTGTGAGATAGTTAGCCTGTTCAGCCATTTCCTGTGACAATTTAGGACGTAGTTTGATACCCAGTAAGGACTCTATATTTGTGTCTGACGGAAACATCCAAGTGAGTTTAGGCTTGTGGTTAATGAGAGCAGCAGGAAGAAAATGAGAATTTTCTGTCTCTCCTTTTCATGTTCTCCTCTTTCTTTTTTTCTTTTTTCTTGTGCCTGTGGTGTCTTTAGAAGTGTCTTTGTGGTGTCACGCTTGTTTTATGCATCCTGGTGTGATTTAAGACGAGTTAAAAAGCACAAGTGGAACCTGCGGCATTAAGGCTTTTCATCATGCCACAGGTTTTACTTGATTCCTTTTATCCTGATTCGTGATGCAATTCTCTTTGCATCTACACACTACCTTGCTATTTTTAAACAGGAAGACTGAAGTTGTATTTGTTTATTTTTAATGATGATGATGATGTCTACAGTGGCAGATGAACTTGCTACCCTTACATTCAGTGCATGCTGCCCCCCTGTGACAGGGTCTCCTATCCTCCCCTCTCCTCTGTGGAATCCAGAGGCTGTTAAACAAATAGTGAAATGGCATGTCAGCACATTCAGGCAAACACTCAAACCCAGAACGTTTTTCCCCAGCTCCATAAGCTTCACACCACCTGGTGGTTGGAATCTGTACCAGCATACCACAAACATTTAAGCAGATACAGTCGTGTTATGCATAAGCAGGGATATTAGGTTGTGGAGATTTTAGAAGTTGTTTTGGATATATAATTTATTTTTAAACGACTTTGTAACTCCTCTGCTCTCTTTCTCCTCCTCAGGTTGTTATAAACTGTCCAATCATTAGAGGCCTCAAGTATAATCAGGCCACACCTAATTTTCACCAGTGGCGGGATGCCCGACAAGTTTGGGGACTCAACTTTGGCAGCAAGGAGGATGCTGCTTTATTTGCCAATGGCATGAGCCACGCTCTGGAGGTCCTCAACTCCATGGCAGACGCAGGTAAATTAGCATCTGTAGCTACTCCATGGACTTTGCTTATGACTCCAGCACGAATGAAAACGTCCCAAACTTACAACTTCCTGTTTTGTGGTAACTTATCAGCCAGAACATGGTAAACATTATACTAACACCACACAGAGGTTATATATGTGTTTCTTGTCAATCAGTTAGAGAAAACAGGCATGTGATTGAGCTGATATTAACACCGCCCTGGACCGCATGAAACACCTTGCTAACAAGCTTCCTTCAAGTGATGAGTATGATTCACAGTGATGTACAACAAACAGGGTAGCTGGGTAGATATAAAAAAGTCAAATAATGTTATTTGTTTGGCCTCGTGCTGCTGTGCTGGCTACAGTTGTGCACAGAGTTGGTGTAAATGCATGAAAATTACTCACTCAGATCACATTTTGTCATTTAGACGTAGACTTTATTAATTCCACACTGGGGGAATTCACATGTTACAGCAACACTGGATTTATTTATTTATTTTTAAATAAGGAAAAAAAATGATACAAGTGTCATTTCTACTATTTACAAATGGTTGCTATATACAATAAGTATTTGTCATTGTCATATTTTTCATATGTGCATAAAGTGCAGTGGGAGTAAACCTTTATTTTTGTAGGTATCTATTGTGTGTAATGTACAGTCTGACCGCTGTTGGGATGAAGGACCTGCGATAGAGCTGCGTCCTACACTGTGGCTGTTAGAGTTAAACACACTATTTCTTAGACATCAGTCCACACGTGTCCATCCAATCCTGTTAAATAGAAAATAGTTTGAATATTTCCTCAGAAGGAATCCTGGTATTCATCGAACACATAATTAGAACTTCTGTTGTTGTTTTGTTTTGTTTTTTTAAAATGTGTTCATTTTTAACAGTTTCAGCACTTATTCATAGTCAGTGTTGTTCTTACCTCTGCTTATTTACAACAGCTGGCTATTTAAATGAATACTCTGTATATCCTGTGTCGCTGAGCCATGAAAAATACTTGATAAAATGTAGCATTGTAAATGCTTGATTAGTGGGCACCACCCATTTGAGGTCCCTGTGTGTCATATCGTGGCTGTCCACTCTGTCTGCAGACTTTGTACAGTATCAACAGCACAGATATAAAAAAGTGTGTACGTCTGTAAAAGCACAGATTGGATAAACTTGAGCGTGTCAGGAGTTATTGCTTCATAGTAATCATCACAAATGTTTTCTATTTTCTGTTTTGGCAGGTTATGCTACCCTCCCCCGCCCCATGTCAAATGGGCCTTCTCCTGAAGAGCTTGAACAACAGCGGAGGTACCTTGAAGACTTTCTGCTAAATGCAGTCCGCCTTCTTCACTTTGCTAGTTGTAATCCACCGCTGGTCGCATTTTACTGCTTCTCCGCTTGCATATCTTCTGGGCTTGGTTCAGCTGATAACTCTGATTACATTTCCAGGTTTCAGCTTGGTCGTAAATGACTGTTTGTTTAATAATCAGATATTTTTTCTGATTCTTTTTTGTTTACCTCTTATGTGAGCTTACGGTACTGTGCGGCCATGTGAAGTGCATGTTTTCTAACTGATGCAAACAATCTCCTGGGTTCAGTTGCATAACAATCAATAGCAAGTCGAGCTGTTTTGGCTCTGCAGTAGTCCACTTGGCAGGGTTAGGGCACACACGCATATGCAGAGGATTTGATGGCATTAGCTTGACGCTGACGCTGTTAAAGCCTTAGTCAGCCCGTGTAGTTTAAAGGTTAAAAAGACAGTAAAGTGGATGCTGCTTACATTTTCCCGCCATGTCTCCATCAGCCTGTCCCATCAGCGAGACACTTGGACTCGCATGGACTAAGCATTAACCTTTTAATCTTATTTACACTAAAAGGTGATAAAGATCAGAGTCTAGGTGGATTTTATAATCGGCATTGCTTCTTGCCTGGCTGTCTCATTATCCAGTGGCGCGCTGAGGCTCAGGGAGCTTCTAAAACCTTAAAAGTCCAACAGAGATGCAGGTGTTTGTGGGTAATATTTGCAGCTGTAAACATCGATGATGTTCAGCAGTTGTGAAAAGAGGCAGAATAACAGACATGAATGCGATCGCCCCTCACCCTTTCCTTGGCTCGCTGCTTGACATCATGTGTGATTACGGGCATGTGTGTGGCTCTGCACTTTAGTGTGTGTACACACACTAAAGTGCAGAGCCACACACATGAACAAACACACACACACACACACACACCTCTCCCCAAAGATGTGTTGGGGAGAGGAGAGAGATGTAGCCAACCGAGGTAACTCGCATTGGATCATTTTGACCAGCTGTGGACTTTTTAGTGATAGACTAATTAAAAGTGAAATTCACCTCATGTCCTTTTACCAAATTCTCTAGATTTTATAAAACTGTTTGTTTGAAATGTTAGAAGTTGCCCTGAAACAGCGGCTGGTGCATAAATAATTCAGATATCTACAGGACACTTGCACATGATTCAAGGCTTTCTGAGTCTCAGACTTTAATTTAATTGTGGGCCAGTTTATGGTAATTGCTCTTGGTTTATTTTAAATGTGTTCACATACAGATGTGACAGATTTGTTTGTTTGTGCACAGGTTGGAGCAGCAGAGGTTGGAACAGCAGGACCGGGAGCGTCAGGAGAGAGAAAGACAGGAGCGGGAGCGGCAGGAAAGAGAGAGGCTGGAAAGAGAAAGACAAGCTGCTGCAGGTCAGGAAACACCTGCGCTGGTCAACATAACACCACTTGACATTAATACACTTCAGTTTTGTTCTGTTTCAGCGTTATACTCAGATAAATGTGCAGCACATGATCGCCCTGAAGGGAAAGCTGGAATTCATTCTGCGTACCAAAAACAACAGGGGATTTTAAGACTGATACAGGGTCGTGTCAGACAGAGGTTGTGACTTTTTCTTTCACTGGCTGAATTTTTGTTTTTTTGTTTTTAAACGTTGATGGAAAATCTGAAGGCTGTCCCTAATTCTGAACCGTAATAGTAAATGATTCATGCACAACACCGTCGAGAACTGTGCTCTCAACATCTGTGCCGCGTCTTTCTTGACATCAGACATCATATATTAGAATTGTCGATCAAGGTCTTGGAGTGTCTGTATCCACAAGCAGTCACAGAGGGGGTGCAGCTGCACCGGGTACAAAACCATGCTGCTGGATGCTCTCCAGATAAACCAAGTGCTTATAGGATTGGGAAGCAGATAAGATGCTGCTGGTAATTCCAGTGTCCAGCAGAGTGAAAATTCAGCATTCAAATCACAATTAAATCAGACATTAAAAGTGGTTTGTCCAACGCAGAAAAATATAAAACCACTAGACATGGAGCATCAATCAAGCTGTTTAAGTTAAATTGGAATTTTTAGATGCAGGAGCTGTTTTAGTGCTTTAGGTGCTGCCTCTATGCTCTGTTTATGCTTTTGACAGTTTTAGATAGTGAGGATCAGTCATGCCCTCTGTATCATACAGAAGCCATCTAAGCATTGTTTTGAATTTTGTTTACCTGCGTCATGCTGTCATTGGTGTGAATCTTCTCTGAATACTTTGCAAACTGATGGTCCTTCTCTGTCCAGTTCCTCCAGCCCCTCCAGCTCCTCCACTGGCCACTGGAGGCCCCGCTCCTCCACCGGCTCCTCCTCCACCCCCTGGCCCTCCTCCAGCTCCTGCCCCTCCTCCAGCAGCTGGCATCCCCCCGCCTCCGGGACCACCTCCCACAGGACCTCCCCCGGCCCCACCCCTGCCCACTTCGGGTGGCGGAAATGGCATTGGCGGTGGGGGAGGAGGGGCAGGAGGGGGCTTGGCGGCTGCCCTTGCAGGAGCTAAACTCCGCAAAGTATCCAAGGTGTGTATGTGCCAGATTTGACTGTTACTTTGCCGCTGCTGTTAAAGGCCTCGTTAGCATACAATTGACAAATCACTCAATCTGTCATGTGCTTCTCTCATTATTCTAATTGGATATTCCGCTGTTGTAATGACACAATACTAAGAGTTATTTAGAGATGTAGATCTGTGACACCACCATCCATCCTTTTGCTATTTGCTGCCCTCAGCAGGATGATGGCCCGTCTGCTCCTCCAACTCCAACTCCAGTTTCCAGAACTGAGTCCACCCGCAGCAGCAACGCATCCATTGGAGGAGGAGGAGGAGGAGGAGGAGGGGGTTTGATGGGTGAAATGAGTGCCATCTTGGCACGCAGGTGGGTGACGCCACAGGTTTGAAGCCACATAAGGTTTTATATTAACTAGTTACAATCTTCACTTGTCTTTTGATCAATAATCATTTATTACATGCGTTATATTCAGTCAGCTCTTGCAAGTTTTTCTGCTTGATTATTAAACTTAGTATTTTTATTTTCCTTTATCAGGAGAAAAGCTGCAGACACTGGAGAGAAGCCACCTGTGAAACCACAAGATAATGTGAGGGTCGGCTTTTTGTCAAATTGTTTTTGTAATGATAATTTTATTCTTGGACTTTATTAAAGTAGCTTTGCATCCTTTATAGTTCAAATAGCCCTTATTTATGTCTTGATGCATTCTCAATCATCCAATAGAGTAAATCTCCAAAAAGTTGATTCTGTTCATCTGGACTTAGCGTTTTGTGGGAGAAACGTTTCGTCACTCATCCAAGTGACTTCTTCAGTCTCAGCTGACTGCAGGTTTCCCCAAATATTATAAACAGTGCATTTGCATAATGACTGAAACCAGCCCACTGAAGGAACAATGGGCTGGGAGGTCAGTTCCTTAATTTTAATTGTGCAAATTCTCATACGTGTCAGGAGTATCGGAGCAGTTGAGACGCATTTTTTCTAAACACCGGGTCTCTGTGGCTTTTAAACCCCAAAACACGCTGCGCCAAAAACTGGTCCACCCCAAGGATCGGGTCCCCCGACACAGAGTAACATAGTGTACGCTGTTAAGTGCCAGGAGGATTGCCAGGATTTATACATTGGGGAAACCAAACAACCTCTGGCGAAGCGGATGGCACAACACAGAAGAGCTAACTCGTCAGGCCAGGACTCTGCAGTCTGTTTACACCTACAGGCCAGTGGACACTCTTTCAATGAGGATGTACACATCCTGGACAGGGAAGAACGCTGGTTTGAGCGCGAAGTCAAGGAGGCCATTTACGTGAAAAGGGAAAGACCATCTCTGAATCGAGGAGGGGGCCTAGGGGTACATCTTACGCCATCTTACAATGCTGTGTTTGCAGCCATTCCCCAACTCTCTGTGAATGGTACTCATGGCTATTGATCAGTGGGTTTTGGTCAGTGGTTGTTGATCAATGGTCATGAGAATTTGCAAAATTAAAATTAAGGAACTGACCTCCCAGCCCATTGTTCCTTCAGTGGGCTGGTTTCAGTCATTATGCAAATGTGCTGTTTATAGGTTTGGGGAAACCTGCAGTCAGCTGAGACTGAAGAAATCATTTGGATGAGTGACGAAACGTTTCTCCCACAAAAAGCTACATCCAGATGAACAGAATCAACTTTTTGGAGAACCCTTATTTATCTTACAGTGAGCCTCGACCCAGCCCCATAGTTCATTCAATATATAAAACAAGCCGTTACTACTAGCTACTGATATACTCTCCCCTGTAAGCCAGCTTTGTCCTGATTGGTTGCCCCTCGTAAATAAAACATTTAAACAGCAGGTGGGTGGGGTTTCTATGGAAGCCCGTTTCCGCCACTAAAAAAAAAAAAAAAAGCTAGTATCCATAACTCGAAATTTCGAGTTATTTTCTCGAAATTTCGAGATAATAACTCGAAATTTCGAGTTACTTTTCTCAAAATTTCGAGTTAGCTCTGCCAATCAAAAATATACGTGAATGAGGTCGCTTTCTTGTTACCCGGAAGCATATGGCGCAGGACCGCGCACTCAAAAACGGATCCCAACAAATTAAAGTATGTTTGCTGATAGTAACACCATGTGATTCAGCTAATAACACAGGGATTTCATCATTTGTGAAGCCAGGCTGAAAACACTCAGCAATCTGTGCATTCACGACTGGATGTAATACCGGTAGCTTAGCTGTAGCATTTGTAGCTGAGGGCTTCAGCTTCCGGGTAACATGGAAATGACGTCATTCACGTAGATTACTGATTGGCAGCGCTAACTCGAAATTTCGAGTTGCTTTTCTCAAAATTTTGAGTTAATATGTCGAAATTTCGAGATAATAACTCGAAATTTCGAGAAAATAACTCGAAATTTTGAGTTATGGAATCCTTTTTTTTTTTTTTTTTTTTTTTTAGTGGCGGAAACGGGCTTCCATAGGTTTCTGTGCTCACGTTGGCAGGTTATTAAACATTGCCAAGAGTAGAATAAACGGTTGAAGCCTGAGTTTTCAACTCACACTTACAGATAAGATGTCATCATTTGACACCAGTATCATTGTAACATAACAATATAGACATGCCAGAAAGTAATGAGAAGCATAATCGGTTCCCTTTATGTAACACCAGACAAATGTAGAGTGTTTTTACATGTAACCAACCACTCAAGGCTGAGGATGACTCACTGTTAAGAGAAGTCTCCATGTTTTTTTCTTCCCTCCTCTCCACAGGATGAGTCAGAGTCTCCAAGTCAAAGTGGTGAGAACTGAACAGTTTTGTCTGTAGCATGCCACCTACGTTCATTCTGATATACTGATATGAGTGAAGATTAACAACTCGTGTTTTCATACATTTTCTTTTTCAGACGCCGTCAGAAGACCTTGGGAGAAACCTTCTATGATCAGGTGAGCCAAGACGCAGTTATTTCCCTGCAGTAAATCTGTCACCTCCAGGTGTCCCATGTGTCGGTTCACCCTGTTCACCAGTGTGCGCACGTTTTTGTGTCCACCCCTGCGTCTTTGCACAAACCTGAGTTTTTTGTGCGTGTGTGCGAATGTCGTCCATTTTCATTTTAAGAGCGAGAGTGTGTGTGTGTGTCTCACTAACAGGAATAACTCCATCCCCAAGAGCATGGACTCCACTTCCTCATTGTCCCAAGTTCCCAGGTATACATGTGCCCCATTAATTCATGACCTTTAGCACCCCTTCCTTTATTCTTCCCTCTCAAATCTTCATGCTGGGGTAGCATATTTTACAGTTGATAGCACCATCTAATGGATGGGAGAATGGCGTGCACCCAAGCTACCCGTAGATGTAGCAGCTGAGTGTGCCGTCTCTGAAAACTGACTAATAAGATGGGAGCCTGGGTCTATGATTCATGCTTATTTTCAAGTCACTTCTCTCAGCTGGGGTTGGCTCTGTCCTCTCTGACATCTTTGATGGCTTTGTTTGTCTCTATGTTGTAGTTCAAGAACATACACGTAGTTTTTGTGGTAAAAGGTCCTAACAGAGCCATACACTACTCTTAAACCTGTGCTAGCTAGATCAGTTAATATCAGGCATTAATTTATAGCTCGTCAGCATCCTTCAGCTTCAGAAAGGTAGGTTAATGAGTTTACATAGGTTAACCTTCATTTCATTTCTGCATTCTTCCATTCACTGGTTCTTCATTTGCTCTATACTGTGGCAATGCATTTGATGAATATGTTGCACCTGTTTTGTGGAAAGATAAACATAAAATATTTGCATGTCTGTTTCATGTTTTGTTACAGGGCAAAGGCTGCAAGCAATAATAATGAAGCAAGTGGAGCCGATGACTCAGATTTAGAGAAAATGAAACAGGTAAATATGCTCATCGACCCAGCGATCGTCAGTTCTTGGCCAAAACAGCCACACTTGAATGTTTGGATCTGAATTTTTGTTATGTAAATGAGAAAGCTGATTTCTCTAAAGCTTCTGATACTCGTTTTGTTTTGCATGAATCTGGCTCCATCTGAATATGCTAGCTTGAGGTCACTTTTTGACAACAGTTTGACAATGGCAGTCTCAGACTGTTGAAATGAAGGTAGTTTGTAGCTTCCAGCTGTTTCCAGGAGTGTGTTGTTGAGTGTGTCACAAACAGGTTGGTGTGCGTTTATGCAGCTGGCACAACAGCAATAATATTAACTACTGACAATAATTACATTCCCAGCTTGGGACAGGAGCAGTCCGGATCTTATCACAGATGTGGTGTATATAATCATACTTCACAAGCTCCTGTTATTTCTAATCTGATGTGTGGGATGTTTGTTCCCATAGCTACACATAGGAAGTGGCCTCTTTAGTTATCAAAGCATCTATCAAAATAAAGCTGCCATGCAAAAAGACAGTCTGACCTCATGCATTATGTCACTGTTGTACTGTTAAATCTTGCAAGCAAACTGCAGGTAATGTGGATCGTCATTGTGTTTGCAGATTTCCATAAAAATAACCCATGCCTAAATGACAGAATTCAGTCCAGTTGATAAAGCCAACAATGTTATAGGTTTCATGCATGAAAAGGTCTTAATCCTGACAGAGGTTTAGAGAAACCTAAATTTTTCTGGTCAACACCAATGCATTGTGTTCTGCCACAAGTCAGAAAAATATATGTTGTATGTATATGGAGATTTCACATGTCACCTAGTTACTGCAAATAAACATTTTTTTTTTCCTAAATCACAAATGTATTGCCATGGCTAACGGTTTGTCCTATTTTTCTGCAGGAGATCTTGGAGGAAGTGCGGAAAGAACTACAAAAAGTCAAAGAGGAAATTATTGGAGGTTAGATTACACTTTAAAAAAAACTTTAATTTTGCTCCAGTATCAGCTACTTTGTGTACTTACTGTGTGTTTCTCTTTGCTTTCACAGCCTTTATTCAGGAGCTTCAGAAGAGAAGCACATAGTTCTGCTGAGCGTCAGGTGTAACAGAGGGATGCGATGGGTGGAGCTGATCGAGGTCCGCTGAGGCCTTTCCTCCACGTCACCCTCTCATGTAGCCCAGGGATTTCTCTTTATCGTCTACACATTTTCTCTTCTCTCTCTCTTACACAAACACATGAGCATATGTGCTTACTGTACAACATCCATATTCACTTCATCTTAATGGTAACCCAGGGAACCTCCTCAAGTCGCCATTTGGCACTTTTTAACCATCACTTGCTTTTATTGCAGCGGTGATGTCCCCATCTGTACCATCTCTTCCCGCTCAGCCGTCCCGTCGTGCCCTTTTTGTGTCCCGTTCATCTGAATCATTTCAGAGCACTTGACTACCGCCAGAGTTGCTCTTGCAAGTTTGCCATCTCTAACCCCTCTTTGTTGCAGAACCCCTGCTGCTTGTGTCCTCTCCTTCTGCTATCAGATGCACCATTTTTCCTGGTAGAGAAGTCTTCAGTATTCAGGCACACTGTATTAGTCATATTTTTTACTGTAATAGAAAGAGGCTGGCATGCTGGGATCATTTTCTCCTTTTCTCAGTTGCCATGAAAATATTGAGACTTCTGCTAGTCTGTGTGGCAGCTGGATGTGGAGAGGGGAAAAAAATCTAACGAAACAGTGAAGCCATCTTCTTTAATACTGCAGCATATCTCAGTCAAGTGGACTTTAAGCTCCCGCCAAAGACTAAGAACTAAAGCGGCACAACGAAAGCCTTCACACTCCTGCTGCACAGAGATACTAGAGGAAGAGGAGACAAGCAAAGGGAAGTGTTCAACCAGAGTGCTGTGAAAGAGGAGTATGTTGTAGTTTTATGATGTGAGAAACTTATTCTCTTTGCATTGCACTTGTTCCAGAGGATGTGTGTGTGTGTGCGTGTGCCACACCGCCTTGATAGACTATTCCCTCTCACTTAAAATGAGACCTTATTCATTGGCCAGTGTGGCGCTCCTGCTGTCCACTGTGCTTCCGCTTGTTGTTATATTTTTTTTCTTTGTTTTGTTGTGTTTTTTCCCTTCTAGATCCGTTTTCTAATTTTGAAACATGAAAAATGGCCATGATGAGGTCAATTAATTTGGCCATGACCAACTGCCTTGAGAATAAATATATAAATATATATATATATATGGAAAATATATATTTGTTTTGAGGGAAATGTTAGCAAAAAAGGTGTTTCTATTTTAATTGAAATGACTGGTGAATGGGAATTTCATTATCTTTTTTTTTTTCAATGATTTGTTTTCTAATGAAATGTTTTGTTGTTTTTTGTTTACTTTCTTTTTTCTAGAGTCTAGGCTTTTTACACTGAAATATAAAGAAAACAGCTTAGAGACACTGGATTAGAAATGCCTTTATAGTCGAATACAGTTGCTTCTTGAAACGCATCACTTTGTCTGGACTCATCTTTTCTATTGTATTTGAATTTTATGGAGTGTGGGCTCTGCTGCACACATTTTGCTATATTTAAAATCCTAAACTATTTATGCATAAAAATGTTTACTTAGAACTTGGGAAATTGTCAGTCTTCTTTTGGCTGCTCCCTTTTAGGGTTCCTCATGACAGATCATCATCCTCCATCTCGCCCTATATCTAGCATCCTCTTATGTTACCCCATCAGTCTGTATGTCCTCCATCACTACATCCACAAACCTTCTCTGTGGTCTTCCTCTTTTCCTCCTGCCTGGAAGCTCGATATTCAATATCCTTTCTCCAGTATATCCACTATCCCACTTCTCCACATGTCCAAACCATGTCAGCCTTGCATCTCTGATTTCTGTCTCCAAAGCGCTCAACCTGAGCTGTGTCTCTGATATACTGATTTGTAATTCTGCTTACTCCCAATCAAAATCTGAACATAGATCTTGGACAGTAGTAAAACAAAAATCAGCATCTGAAATATTTTCCACATAAGGGTTGTGTACTTTTTAAAATTGTGTATTTTATTTATTTTTTATTCTAATAACGTCTGAAGGGTTAAATTTTTACGTATATGCTGTCAGATTTGATAAAATAGCATTATTATTTACGGAACTGACGTACATGTCCAAAAAACTAGTTTATTTTTATACAAAATTACAATGTATGCAACTTTATCGAGTAGAAACATTTTTCATATTATTTCTTAGTTAAATTGGGGTGAACTTCTTGTCCATACGTTCAGGGCCAGAGCCAGTGCCCTTCCAGAGATCCCTAGATGCTTCCGGACTGGGAAGGCTGTGAGCCGTTTCCGCCGCCATTGCGGATTTTGGACAGAAGATCAGCCATAGCCACTGCTATCCATCGATGCAGTGCAGAAAGCATACACAGAAGGGGGGGGCATATTTAACATTTTTCCACTGATATCTCACTTCGGAAACACGATTACCCACAGCATCTTGCCTATTTTAAAACAGTGCTATCGTTTTCACCGACTGGCTCCGACCTACACATTCAGTGAGGAGGTCGTAGCTAGCGCGGTGCTGCTGCTGCCTAGCTAGCTGTACGACCAGAATTTCAGGACTCCGGAGAAGCTCAAGGAAACAACCATGGCTCAAATCCTGCCTATCCGCTTCCAGGAGCACCTGCAGGTAAAGTGGTCGAATCTAGTAGCTATATCGTTTCCTTACATTCTCTTTGATCCCTTCATTTTCCGGCTTAACGGTCGTTTTGACAGCTTTCTAGTTCAGCTAGCGTTAAACGTCAATAACCGCAGCAAATGAATGACCTCCCATCCCCCGTTTAGCCAGCAGCTAATAACTAGCCTCTCATGCTAGCTCCTCATTCATTGTACTGATGCTGTCACTCGCGGCCAGGAGGCGAAACTAGTTAACGACAATCACCTTTTCTGACCTTGAGTGACTATTTATTGGGTTGTAGCGTATGACTGATGCACGGCCACGTTTTGGTCTGTTCAGCGTTATTTCAATATCGAATTAACGTTTGGACCTTGTGAGGCGAAACATTCCAATCGCTGACCTGCATAACATGAACGCATAGTATAGCTGTTTAAAGCATGCTTTATGTTATTGTCATGTGCCCATTTAAGTTATGAGCCGTGAAACCGTGGTCAGTTGCAGTCTGACTAGACTCAGAGATGCTTCACGTCATAGAGAAACGTTATGTCACGACAGGCCATTTTTTACTGCTGAAGGGAGAGTCGGGTTATTCTTTAGGGTTTTTCTGACTGAAATGTAACCCATTCATCGCGTTATCTGAAGTGAACCAGGTGGTCCATTCAGTCTGCCAAAAGAATACGATTTTGTTCTGCTGTCCACATTCATATCAGTCAGTCATCTGGTACATCCCAGCTTCTGGCTGTATTGGATATACCCAAGGTTCCCAACCATAAATCAAAGCTTGAACCCCTGTGGAGATTTTGTTTATACTGTGACCCTTGGATGACCTTTTGCCAAGCTTCAGGTATTTTTTGTTAACTAAAGGCACAATTGAAATAAGCATACTTGACATCATTGGCTTTTTACAGTGAAGAATGTACTGGAGATGCACCAGCTATGCATTTCTGGGCCAAAAAATATATATAAACAAACAATTTGCCCTGTGTAGTATGTTGCATTACTACAATATTATTATCTCCCCCTGCTGGTAATGCAATTTCTGCATGCGTGTCCATTTCACGTTTTGGACGGGCAATGCGTGAAATGAACATGGTAGACCAACATGTCTGTTACACGTTTTGCTGTGATACTGGGTTGCATAATTTGTTTTTTTGTTTTGTTTTGTTTTTTTTTAATTAAAAAAAATAAATTTTTCTTCAGTCTTTGTTTATCTCAGATACGTATTTCATATAAACAAAGCATATCAAAAAACACAAAGAGATTAAAAACTAAATTCAACTTCCCATAACTATACCAGTGTCTGAACAATAAAGACAGATAACGTACGGTTCCATGTTATCAGTGTGTTAAGCCCACATTCTCAGAAGCATTGAGCCTGCAGATAAATTAATTCACAATATTTTTAATAAAGCTTTCAATCTACTGAAACGAGTAATTATAAACACCTTGCTTGAGTTGTCTGTCTCTTCAATAATAACATCATAGCATCTTTTTAAAGCTACATTAGGTTTTCGTGAACTCACTTTCCTTTCCTTTGTACATACATTTGCATAAGAGGAAATTAACTTGTGAATACATCAGTCAACATTTCCTACAGATATTATCATTACCTGTCATTTGATCTGTAATAAGATGAGCAAGATATTCGACCTTACTACCGACAGTAAGATTGTTATCAAGTTTCAACTCTGGAAATCTTTGTCCTCCTCAGTTCTGCAAATCATTACAGGTCACTTACGGGGATTGCATGTAATGTTATTTTCTACAGCATTGGCAGAACATATGTGTATGAGCTGCTGGAGATCAGCACTACTAGCACTATGACCACAAGATCATCTGCATACATAATATCAAACTCTAGAATATTACCAACCGCTTTGTCATAAATGTTGAGTATTTTATCAAAGTGTCTTTGAAATGTATCCAGCATAAACATAGATGACCGCTGTTAGTAGATATGATCATATTTGCTGATATAAGTAAACAAACTGGGCCTTAGAGTGGGCCTTTGTGTTAGGAAGCCCTGTTAGCTACTATATAATCATAGTAATATGTGTTAGCTTCTTTAACAGAGGTCTGTACAATTTTGTTATTTCTGGACATTGGAAAAATACATTTTATGATTGAGTAGCACATATTGGTGATATTGCTTTGATGAAAGTTCAGAACCTTTTTGGTTAAGGAAAAATCCTGCCAAAGGAAATTTTGTCTTCGATATTGTACTGTGTGCCAATGGCTGCCATTAAAACAGGTCTTCTCTTCATCGCCAGCTCCAGAACTTGGGGATCAACCCAGCCAACATTGGATTTAGCACGCTTACAATGGAGTCTGACAAGTTCATCTGTGTACGAGAGAAGGTTGGTGAACAGGCTCAGGTTGTCATCATTGATTTGGCTGATCCCAACAACCCCATCCGTCGCCCCATCTCTGCCGACAGCGCCATCATGAACCCTGCTAGCAAAGTTATTGCCCTTAAAGGTAAGCCCCCATCTTAAATCCACTGTTGCGCTTTTATCACGTAGTAAGTGTGCTAGGATTTCAAAGCACATGGACTTAAAAATTAAGCAGCTAAAATTGGTTTGTACCTTGCTATCTTGATATTTGTTTTGTTTTTGTAAAAAGTACACTGGTCCATTTGTGTAAAAAAAAAAAACAAAAAAAAAAAAACTGTGTTGTCAGTTATGTAGCCATCACAGTCTGCTTTTCATTTTGATGTTCATATGTAGATCACCCCATTTCTGTTTGTTGAAAACGACTAGTAGCTAAATAGTGTGTGTGTACGTAGAAATGTAATTGTGCTACATTTAGAATTTGCTGTTTTAGTTCACGAAGCAGTAGCACTAGCAAATTGTCATGCTGTCATGAATCCTTTGTCTATTTTGCTTGTTTTTGCTCTTTTTCATTTCTTACTGCTTTCTTATGTTTGCAGACGGTGAGTTGAATTTTATGTATCATGAGTTGTCAGAGTGATCCTGTATGCACTGTCTTGAAATGTTTGCACAGTAATGAAAGTAATTTAAACGAATGTCTGGATTTACAGTAATAACAGTAGGCGAGCACAACAAAATTAAGACAGTAGCTTAAAGGACCATATCTTCTTTTTTTTTTTTTTCCCTTTTGTTTTCTGTGTTCACGTGTTTTTTCCATTAGCTACACCGGAAATATATTTTATATCACAGTTGACCATTTCTAAACACTGTACCTTATTTTCGTACTGTACTGGAGTTGATGACAAATTTAAAAAATATAAAAACCTATGGGTTATACATTTGCATTGGAAAAGTAATAAATTAGACATTATCCTCCCCATATTTTGTTATTATTTGATAACCAGAGTGTGTGCCTGTGTTGGTCATATAGTCGAATTAATGCACTGACATTGTGGTGAAAACACATGTAAATCTGTCTACGTCTTCATTACACAGCAACAATAAAAGCCTTCAGTAATACAGTTCCTGAGTTATTTTTAAACTGTCATTCACAACCTGAAGGCATCCACATAGCTGCTGAACATCTGAGTCAGAAAGTTGTCTAAACTAAATGAAGATTTTCTGTGACTGACAGTCACCGTAATATACGGAAAGTCAGGTGATTATCTGGAAAAATTGAGATGCCTTGGAAAATAGTTCGTAATAAAGTGGAACGTGTGTGTAGTAAAAGGGGAAAAAACATGCAGAAAACAAAATGATATGGTCGTATTAAAAATGTGAAACTGTCAAAAAGGATACCGTGGCAATCACAAAAGGATAACAGAATGGTTAATGAGATTTTCCCATTTTAAGGTCAGGCTTCAGGCTTAAGGGTTTTCTTTTGTTTTTTTGGTGAGTGTAGGAAAAACAGAGAATGCTTAAAACAACTGGGCTGTGATGCCAGCCTCATATCACAAAAATGTGCTGCTCAGTGTGCAGGTGCAATTTTGACTGGCTTGCCTCTGGGATAACGCAGATATTAACATCAAATGCTCATTACCTCATTGTCACCTTGCAGATACTGACATTCATGACAGGTTTTCAATAACTGTTCACGTTTTCACACTTTCAGTGTGTGGTGTTACTCTGTTTTAAATAGCGACTAATTGTAATTTTTATTATACCAGAGGATTAGTCATATACATGTGTTAATTATTTAGGGTTTGGGCACACATTTATATTTTATATATTCTAGACTAATAATTTTGCACTTTATATCTTGCATTGTAGTTATGCAGGCAGTTTATTTTATTGTGCACTATACCCACAGTATTACCAAAAACTGTTCAGAAATGCCACTATACTGTCAGTCATGCACTTTGTTACCAGTGAAACATGTGGTTTATTTGGTTTGGGCCAGATTGAGACTAGAGCTTATACCTATAAGAATTGAAGTGTCTTTCCTCCAGTGCGACTGAACTGGAGGAAATGAACAGAATGGCTGTGAGTGCATCTGTCCAGCATCCTTCTCATCATCTCATCTGTTTTTGTGCTTTGTGGTCTTACTAATCTGCATTCAGACCCAAACCACATCCCTTATTTTGGGATTAAATTTCAGCTTGAATCCCCTAAGACCTATGACAACATGACAGGAGTTTGATTTCTTTAGTAGGTTGTGTGGGTGGAAAGCTCAACACAGGTCATTTCGAGCATGCACTGTGGACCATGTCATACTAGTAGGTAGGCAGTAGTTCCTAACTGATCTGGTTTGGATTGAAATATTGATGAAGAATTGAAATACTGAACCAAAACTGCATGAAAGGTCACTGTTGAGCCATCTGAGAAGCAAAGACACCATAGTATTTGTGCTAGTGCTGGGCGATATGGAAAAAATATTTATCACGATATGAATTATTTTATATCACGATAACGATAAATATCACGATATACCACCTGACCTGTGGTCATCTATAGAGTACGCAGTCTGTAAACAGCGAGCGCAAAGGGTCCAGTCTTTGTTAATGAAATGGATGGTTACACTCATGTTGGGGTGCGTATCTTTGCTCGTCCATATGTCAGTTGTCAAGGCATAATGCACGACACTGCAAACATCCTTCTCTACTTTGGCCCGGCATGCATCATATAAGCAAGGCAACTCGACTTTACTGAAGTGCTTACGACCGGGCATAACGTAACTCAGATCAAGAACTTTGACGAGGTCACGAAAGCTGTCCTTCTCAACTACATAAACAGAGGCGATGCCTTTATAAATGTAACGTGAGATGGCTCCTGTGATTTGTTTATGGCGCTGGGAAGTTTTTTCATACGGCGTGCCTTGTGCGAAAGACTGCTGTATCTTCAGGTAGTATAGCTGAAGATACAGCAATTTTCCCAAATTGCTCCCGTCGTTCCACAACTTGGTTTAGCTCGGATTTTCTGCATTCTTGAGTATTATTTTTCGTGGACCTTCTGTAGGTGATAGAAGAGATTTGTTGTGTTGCCACTGAGTGCAGGAATAGTTTTATAGCATAGCTTGCAAATGGGCATCTTCTGCTCCATGTTGGTGCTGTTGAACCCAAAATGTAACCAAATCACAGACGCACCCGCTCTTTTCGGTAAAAGTGCTTCTTCTTGGGCTGCCTGTGTAGCTGTCTCTGCCTGTTGCATGTCCAGGCATGAAACTGCAACCTGTCGCACGTCCATCGTTTTGAGTTACCGTAAAGCATGTTGCAAATCCGGGTGCACGCAAAGCAGCACCATGTCGCAAAACCACAAGAGTTTCTTTGTGAAAAATATCAATTTTTATACTTTATTTTTTCTTGCATAAAGTTAAGAGCATGTATAGTGAGAAGACGACACAAATTTATTTGCCACAGGCTATTTAACCCTTTAAGACCTACCATAGAACCAAGTCCGCCAGAGCTTATTTTTATATTTTTAAATGCTGTAGTGCCATTTGTGGGAGAATTTCAAGTTGCTATACATCAATACAACCGTTATAACCCAAATTGTAATAATATGTATGCATTAAGTCCATAGTAACTACATAAATTGCAAAAAAGCGCAATAAACTACAAAAAAAATTTAAAATCGTTTGTGGTTTTTTTTACATATATTTCTAGTTAGAGAAATTTAAGAGGCTTATTCCTTTAAAACTGTAAATACAAAAAAGTTGCACAAAATAGTTTCCAACCACGAGAAATTTATTTTTAGTGTCTTCATAGTTTTATTTTTGAGATACACAAATTTTTATATACTTCAGGAAAAATGAAAAATATTATAATGCAAATTTGCAAAAAAAAACCAGCATGTGCATCAAAATAAACTATTTACAACGGTGTAATTTGAGATCTAAGCATCCCAGAAACAATACAGAAAAGCATAAAGTCAAACATGACTTTTAAAAACACCAGCAAAGGCTTATAAGGCCCTGAAGGTAAAGAACTACATTTCCGCGAAATGATGTCACGTCCGGTTTCGGGCAGGTGCTGACACGCGATAGTTCGCGCTGACGTATTCCAATGTAGGAAGTGTTATGAACAACTGATCGGATCGGCAAAGCCTGTTTCTGGAATATTATGTTTTTGTTGCTGCAAATGCTTTTTATGCAATTTTTGCAAAGCTATATGTGGAAGGAAACCGTGACCTAGGACAAGCTAATGGCATAAGATGTAAGTACAACTCCGGTTTCATATGCAAGAACAATTATTGCGCTAGCTTACGTGTTTCCAGTTCTACAGGGATTTAAAAATAGTTAGGCAAAAGGAGTGTGCCTGCTCCGGTTTTAAAGGGTTAATGATATATTTTATGTAATAATTTATAAAATTAGGTTAGAAAGGATAGAAGACAAAATGGCATGATAGACACTTTTCTATCGTCCACACGATATATATCGTCATATCGCCCAGCACTAATTGGTGCTATTTCCAATCAAGCTCCAGTACTGCATTAAAAAATGCAACCACCTGCAACTGCATCAGAATGCTAATAAGAGTAACTGATAATGAAATTTGGGGGTCAGTACCAGTTTCAAGGGAATAGAATGAAAAATTTGGGTATCAGTTTTCTTGCCAACAGATATTAAGCAACATACAGGCCTATACACTGGTTCTAGTCTAATTGGAAGAAGACCAATCTGACTGATAGATCTGTGAGTTTAAAGCTTTTTATGATAAGGGATTGGGTTATTCCAATCCTCCATTGCCACTGCAAATGAATCTGTTTGTTTCTATGGATATTTAGCCAACAGTGTGGCACACCTCATTTAGTTTCTTTGCAATCTTGGCTACCTCTTGCTGTGCCGACCTCACTGAAATGAATGTGGGAGCTGTATTTCTTTGATGCAGTGCTAAGCACAGTCTGAGTTTCTCTAATAAAAAGAAGAGTAATTAATTGGTGAATGATTTTATATTATCACAAGAGGGTTGCATAGTTAGACGCAGCTGAACACGTAACAGTTTATTGCATCAGATGTTACTGAATGCAGATCCAACATTTTAAGTGGTTGCCCTTTTGTTGGTCTTGCCCCTTTTTTGTTGACACTGGTACTGGCTTTTTGTATGGTCTGTCGGTGTTACACACACAAAAACCAAAAAAAACCAAAACCCTCCCCGATTACCTGCATTTCCCCCGCAATTGGAAGAGGTATGCCCAATTGATTTCCTCCCAAACTCTGCTGTGGGTTGTGTGCCGTAGCTTTAGTCAGTAGACCGATTCAAGTTTTCTTTCTTTCTTCCTCGTTTTAAATGTTACAATCTAAAAATTTTGGAGGGGGTGGGCTAGCAGCGTCCCAGCACGGCTAACGTGTTAACCTCAGCTCTAAATATTTTCAGCTGCAAAGACCCTGCAGATCTTTAACATTGAGATGAAGAGCAAGATGAAGGCTCACACGATGACGGATGACGTGACCTTCTGGAAGTGGATCTCCCTCAACACTGTCGCCCTGGTCACAGACAACGCGGTCTACCATTGGAGCATGGAGGGTGACTCTCAGCCAATCAAAGTATTTGACCGTCACTCCAGCCTGGCAGGCTGCCAGATCATCAACTACCGCACTGATGCCAAACAGAAGTGGTTGCTGCTCATTGGCATTTCTGCACAGGTGAATTAACACAGTTTGCTTTAGCTTCGTAATATTACAATCAAAATAATATTTCAGACAAAATATTAAAATGATGTCAGTGTGTGTGAAATGCATCACATTTGTATTAGTCATTGCAGGGTAAGTTTATGATATAGCAGAATTTATAGCAGAAAAAACCCCATCACAGACTTTAGTCTGATTTGTGGGCGTTCTCTCCTCCTCAGCAAAACCGTGTCGTTGGAGCCATGCAGTTGTACTCGGTGGACAGAAAGGTTTCTCAGCCTATTGAAGGACATGCTGCTGGATTTGCACAGTTCAAGATGGAAGGCAACACCGAGGAATCGACTCTGTTCTGCTTTGCCGTGCGGGGACAGGCGGGAGGAAAAGTAAGATTTATACTTATTAAGAGAAGCTCAAAGCCTCGTAGCTGCAAAATAAAAAGATCGGGATGAAGTAATTTTAGTGGAAATTAATACTGATTAGAAAAAGGCATTTGGGGTCTTGCTTTGTCTTCTTTTTGTTTTCATTACTTTTTTCTCCCCTAGCTCCATATTATTGAAGTGGGGACTCCACCAACTGGGAACCAGCCGTTTCCAAAGAAAGCTGTGGATGTTTTCTTTCCTCCAGAAGCCCAGAATGACTTCCCTGTGGCCATGCAGGTACAAAACCTCCCTCTTCTTTAATCTGAGGCTTTGTTTATTTAGTATTTAGTTTGGTATCCTGCTAAAGAGTCCTCCTATCTATACATGTTATATCTCCCTTCCCCTTTCTGTACATCTAGATCAGTTCCAAGCAAGATGTAGTCTTTCTCATCACCAAATATGGCTACATCCACCTATATGACTTGGAAACTGGAACCTGTATCTACATGAACAGGATCAGCGGAGAGACCATTTTTGTCACTGCCCCCCATGAACCTACTGCTGGAATCATTGGAGTCAACAGGAAAGGACAGGTACTCAAATGTACACTTGTGGAGTATATTTTGCAGTAGCAAGTCTAGAATGCAATGATGAATGAGCCGCTTATTAATTTCCAGTGGAGCACAGAGCCAAGCTTAGTATAGATATTTCATCTGGGCCTTTGTGCAAGTGAACAGGTTAAACTGTGTTTAATTTTGGATGCAAAATGAGTTGAATAATGTTTTTGGTAGATGTTTTAAATATGTGACAGATAAAATTAATATATTTCTTATCAGATTCCAATTTTATTTTAATATTTGTGACTACATATTGTTTTTGAAAATTGCTTAAAGATATTTTCCAAACCTGATGTATATTTTTAAACCAGTCTGCACACATGTGTAGTGGACTACTTTCCCTGTGGTGTGTTGGCCCTGGTATGTCAGCGTGGAGCCTTGGGTGTGACCTTGACTGAGGAAATCTCTGAAAATATCAGGCAGTGGCAGCATCTTCAGTGTCAGGCAGCATGTGACACTAACAGCAGGTGGCCTCAGCTTGGCCAGGCAGACTACGCAGTCTAATCCTGTTATTGCTCTTGGCTCTCACCTGCGGGTCTGCTGTACACAGGCCAGTGTGCTACACGCACGCACACACATTTCATGTGCAACTGTGTGTGTAACACTGTACACGACAGCTTGTGGTAATCCCTGCATGTAATTCAGAAACGTGACAAGTGCAGGTCTCATAATGCAGTTCTTTTAACTCAGATTTTTACAGTGAACTTAATTTCAAACCCAGGTTTGCCAGCAGTTATTCTCAATTTTGTGTCGAATATGTGCCTGTCTCTTTTTGTGTCTTTATATCACTGTACACCAAACTGCATTTACATTTTGGTGGACTTTTGTTGGAAGGTGTTGTAGCTGGATACAGTTTGACATGAACCAAGAACTTTTTAAAAAAAATATTCTGCCAGTTTTGCAGCATCATAGTATTTATTATTTAGATTCTTTTGAATGTATGATGTGAATCTTTTATATAGGTTCATTAGTCTTTCAGGAGTGTACAGAATATAAAGACAGTTTAATGTGATCCTAATGAAAGGAAAACGAAACATAAATAACACTGCCTGTTATGCTTTTAGCTTAAATATAATGGCACTTTTGGTTCCCGGTGTTTTAAAAACAAAGTCAACATGTGGCATGTTACAGTTAATCTGTCACCAGGAATAACACCTGTTAGGCCAGAGTAATACGTCATCTCAGCCTCACCTAGCTCCCTGAGCCCTGCTGCACTGAAAGTTGAAGAAGATGAATTTCAACTTAGTTTTATTTATATAACGCAAATCACAACAACAATCACCTAAAGATGATTGTTGTTATAATTCAGCGGTCCCCAATCTTTTTTGCGCCACGGACCGGTTTAATGTCAGACAATATTTTCACGGACCGGCCTTTAAGGTGTCGCGGATAAACAACAAAATAAAATGATACGACCAAGACAACAACTGTGGTATCTTGTAAATATAATAATAAATGCGAATTTACTGTGTAATTGTGTAACTTTATTAGCAGCGTACTCCTGAAATGCACCAACAACATTGAGAGTAACGTCCTCCTCTCTGCCTTTTAATGCTCTCTGGTCGCTATGGTAACGAGTAAATATTTCTTTCAAAATAAGACACAACTACAACACGGGAAAAGCCCCAGGGAAACCAAGTCAATGATAACCATAAATTTCACACCCGAGCCTCAACCTAACAACTCATGGACCGGTACCGGTCCATGGCCAGGGGGTTGGGGAACACTATTGTAAGGTAATGATGCTTACAATAATAACTAGAGGGGACCCTTAAAATCAGATGACCCCCTTGTGATAAAGGAGTGTGAAGGGATATTAAGCAGAAGGAGTCTCATTTTGTAAAACCGAAAAGCATCCAAACACCAAACACAGCTCCTTTCTTGGTCTGAAGGGTTTTTTTGGAGCATCGCTGTTCGCGTCACCTCCATGTGTCTTTACTTTTCTCAGCCTCCAGCTGTAGGATTTCCCATCATGTTATGTGCCAGCTTAATTTTGTAAGTGTGTCATTATTAGTTTTAGAGATAGTTAAGACTTTACAAACTATTGAGTGCTGTGGTGTTTTCCCTAAATGAGAGAGAACTGATTGTGAATGAATAATTGTTGTCTTTGTATACATTTTTGCATCATGTGATTAAAATAGCAAGAACAGTGCAGTGGATACAGGTCCCCTGTCATTGGTGACAGTCAGTGACATTTAAACGCCTTTAAAAGTCACAGTGAATGTGTTTTGTCGCGGTTCAGTTCTAATTCTGTCAGGCGGGCAATTACCACCAGTACAGCTAGCATACGCCACAGCACAAATATCAGTGTTAAATAGCTAGCAAAGACAACAGCTGTTTAAAAAGTATGAACAGCTTCTAACTAACTGTAAAGGCAGTTAGGTGTTA
Organism: Diplotaxodon limnothrissa; assembly: GCF_057381915.1. NCBI lineage: Eukaryota > Metazoa > Chordata > Actinopteri > Cichliformes > Cichlidae > Diplotaxodon > Diplotaxodon limnothrissa. Next base: position 17,268,221 of record NC_140609.1, on the reverse strand, counting down.
CCAATTACACATGCGTTTATGTGCACATTTGATTTTCCAGGTGTTGTCTGTATGCGTGGAGGAGGAAAACATCATTCCATACATCACCAATGTGCTCCAGAATCCAGACCTTGCACTCCGAATGGCTGTCCGCAACAACCTCGCTGGTGCTGAGGAGCTGTTTGCTCGCAAGTTCAACACCCTTTTTGCAGCAGGAAATTACTCAGAGGCTGCAAAGGTGGCAGCGAATGCACCCAAGGTACTGCCATTGTGCTTCTGTGCACTGAGACTGTGAGTCTAAGATTTCAGTAGCTTATATAACTAGGAAAACCAAAGAAAATTTGTAAAAACAAGTTTAGATAATGCTTCCAAAATTGTTTAAAGGGAGTACAGCCCGCGCGCTGCTTTTATTCCTTTTTCCCGTATTTTACCTTTTTGTATTTTCAATGGGCTAAGAAGTTTCCATCCTACCTCTCCAGGGTATTCTGCGAACACCAGACACCATCCGTAGGTTCCAAAGTGTTCCCGCCCAACCAGGCCAGACGTCTCCCTTGCTTCAGTACTTTGGCATCTTGCTGGATCAAGGCCAACTTAATAAGTTTGAGTCTCTGGAGCTCTGCAGGCCTGTCCTTCAGCAGGGCCGAAAGCAGCTACTGGAGAAATGGCTAAAAGAGGATAAGGTATGTGTTTAGTGGTTGGTTTTAAAGTGGACAGTCTTTATCTTAAGTTTAAATATTTATATCTCAAGTTCATCTATCATATCATAGAGTAAAAAAAAAAACTGAGACCATGTAAAATCAGAGTGCTACTCTGACTCACTGAATCACATAAATCATTTAGTATAAAGCAGAAGATCACGTAGGCCAGTGAAACCCAGATTCCCTTTTTTTGTTTTTGTTTTTTCCACTGTACCATGGCAGATCACTGTTATAGTTTCTAACCCTTCTGTTTGTGTTTACAGCTGGAATGTTCTGAGGAGCTCGGAGACTTGGTGAAGTCTGTAGATCCAACTCTCGCCCTCAGCGTCTACCTCAGAGCCAATGTTCCCAATAAGGTCATTCAGTGCTTTGCAGAGACTGGCCAATTCCAGAAGATTGTTCTCTATGCCAAGAAGGTTTGTGATGACTGACTTGGTAAATAAAATATCTTGGGCTGTAATATGGTTCACAGTGTTTTGTTTTGTTTTTTAATACACCTACATCACAGATGGGGAGCATCTCATACATCCTTACATGTCTGTCATCCTTGTAGGTTGGCTACACTCCAGACTGGATCTTTTTGCTAAGGAACGTAATGCGGATCAGTCCAGAGCAAGGTCTTCAGTTCTCTCAGATGCTGGTTCAGGATGAAGAGCCACTGGCTGACATTACACAGGTAAAAATAAAGATTTTTGGGGGGTAACGTGGCTAAAAGATACTATGACTATGATCTGAATCGTAGTTATTCTCACAGTTGTAGCTGAGCACATGATTGCAAAAATATCCCACACCTCTGCGATGTGTAGCAACACAACCAAGATTTTGAGAGTTTAACTTTTGCGGTTTCTCTGTTATTTAATTTTCCAGATTGTTGACGTATTCATGGAGTACAACCTGATCCAGCAGTGCACGTCCTTCCTACTAGATGCCCTGAAGAACAACAGACCCATGGAGGGACCACTGCAGACGCGCCTGCTGGAAATGAATTTGGTCCATGCACCACAGGTACATGAACATGTAGATACAGTGGGGCAAAAAAGTATTTAGTCAGCCACCGATTGTGCAAGTTCCCCCACCTAAAATGATGACAGAGGTCAGTAATTTGCACCAGAGGTACACTTCAACTGTGAGAGACAGAATGTGAAAAAAAAAATCCATGAATCCACATGGTAGGATTTGTAAAGAATTTATTCGTAAATCAGGGTGGAAAATAAGTATTTGGTCAATAACAAAAATACAACTCAATACTTTGTAACATAACCTTTGTTGGCAATAACAGAGGTCAAACGTTTACTATAGGTCTTTACCAGGTTTGCACACACAGTAGCTGGTATTTTGGCCCATTCCTCCATGCAGATCTTCTCGAGAGCAGTGATGTTTTGGGGCTGTCGCCGAGCAACACGGACTTTCAACTCCCGCCACAGATTTTCTATGGGGTTGAGGTCTGGAGACTGGCTAGGCCACTCCAGGACTTTCAAATGCTTCTTACGGAGCCACTCCTATGTTGCCCGGGCGGTGTGTTTTGGATCATTGTCATGTTGGAAGACCCAGCCTCGTTTCATCTTCAAAGTTCTCACTGATGGAAGGAGGTTTTGGCTCAAAATCTCACGATACATGGCCCCATTCATTCTGTCCTTAACACGGATCAGTCGTCCTGTCCCCTTGGCAGAAAAACAGCCCCATAGCATGATGTTTCCACCCCCATGCTTCACAGTAGGTATGGTGTTCTTGGGATGCAACTCAGTATTCTTCTTCCTCCAAACACGACGAGTTGAGTTTATACCAAAAAGTTCTACTTTGGTTTCATCTGACCACATGACATTCTCCCAATCCTCTGCTGTGTCATCCATGTGCTCTCTGGCAAACTTCAGACGGGCCTGGACATGCACTGGCTTCAGCAGCGGAACACGTCTGGCACTGCTGGATTTGATTCCCTGCCGTTGTAGTGTGTTACTGATGGTGACCTTTGTTACTTTGGTCCCAGCTCTCTGCAGGTCATTCACCAGGTCCCCCCGTGTGGTTCTGGGATCTTTGCTCACCGTTCTCATGATCATTTTGACCCCACGGGATGAGATCTTGCGTGGAGCCCCAGATCGAGGGAGATTATCAGTGGTCTTGTATGTCTTCCATTTTCTGATGATTGCTCCCACAGTTGATTTTTTCACACCAAGCTGCTTGCCTATTGTAGATTCACTCTTCCCAGTCTGGTGCAGGTCTACAATACTTTTCCTGGTGTCCTTCGAAAGCTCTTTGGTCTTGGTCATGGCGGAGTTTGGAGTCTGACTGTTTGAGGCTGTGGACAGGTGTCTTTTATACAGATGATGAGTTCAAACAGGTGCCATTCATACAGGTAACGATTGGGGGACAGAAAACCTTCTTACAGAAGACGTTACAGGTCTGTGAGAGCCAGAGATTTTCCATGTTTGAGGTGACCAAATACTTATTTTCCACCCTGATTTACGAATAAATTCTTTACAAATCCTACCATGTGGATTCATGGATTTTTTTTTTCACATTCTGTCTCTCACAGTTGAAGTGTACCTCTGGTGCAAATTACTGACCTCTGTCATCATTTTAAGTGGGGGAACTTGCACAATCGGTGGCTGACTAAATACTTTTTTGCCCCACTGTACATCAGGTCCAGACAGGCCAGATTATTTCATTTACCAGTGACCAGTAGGTCTCACCTAAACTAAAACGGCGCTCTAGCTTTCTTTCCCCAACTTCTTTCACAACAGATCAAATCTTTTGCTGTTTACAGACATGTTTGGATTTGAGTGTCTGTGTGTGACAGGGCCTGTCTGTGTGCCATTTGTTGCAGGTTGCAGATGCCATTCTGGGTAACCAGATGTTCACCCACTATGATCGCGCTCACGTGGCCCAACTGTGTGAGAAAGCAGGCCTCCTGCAGAGAGCGCTAGAGCATTACACTGACTTGTATGATATTAAACGAGCAGTGGTGCATACACACCTTCTCAACCCAGAGGTACGACACAGATCGAGAATATAAAATTGCTGTTGTGGTTTGCAGTGATTGTCTTTGTGTCGCTGATGATTTTCTATTTATCTCTTCAGTGGTTGGTGAATTTCTTTGGCTCCCTGTCTGTGGAGGATTCCTTGGAGTGTCTGAGGGCCATGTTATCTGCCAACATCCGGCAGAACCTGCAGATCTGCGTGCAGGTCGCCTCCAAGTACCACGAGCAGCTCACTACTCAATCCCTCACTGAACTGTTTGAGTCATTCAAGAGCTTTGAGGGTTAGTGGGGAAGGTGCAAAAAAACAAAACCCAACGTATCTTTTGTTTTACTACTTTTGCTAATTCTGAGTTTTTTTGCTTTGAAGGTTTGTTCTATTTCTTGGGCTCAATTGTGAACTTCAGCCAGGATCCTGAAGTTCACTTCAAATACATTCAGGCTGCGTGCAAAACAGGCCAAATCAAAGAGGTGGAGAGAATCTGCAGAGAAAGCAATTGCTACGACCCCGAACGTGTGAAGAACTTCCTCAAGGTCCGTGCAGAAAACGGTTATCTGCAAAATAAACCTGTGATTTTTCTGTCTGTCAACATTTTATTGTGTTTTTTCCAGGAAGCCAAGCTTACCGACCAGCTGCCATTGATCATCGTGTGTGACCGCTTTGATTTCGTCCACGATCTGGTCCTGTACCTGTACCGCAACAGCCTACAGAAATACATAGAGATCTATGTACAGAAGGTACATTAATAAAACTCCATCCTTTTACTCATTTATTCTCTCTCGGTATTGGTCTACCTCTGTGGTTGTGCATTTGTTTTTACCTTGATGGAAACGTGTCATAATTCTGTTGTCATTTATTCCAGGTGAACCCGAGCCGTCTGCCAGTAGTCATTGGTGGATTATTGGATGTGGACTGTGCCGAAGATGTAATTAAGAACCTGATCATGGTGGTGAGAGGACAGTTCTCCACAGATGAACTGGTCGCTGAAGTGGAGAAAAGAAATCGGTGAGAACCAAAAGAACTGTTAAAAGTGCACCGCAAAAGAGGAATCGCTCGCTCGGCGGTCTAACTCGACCTGTGTGTTAAACTGGTCCTTTCCCTTCATGATATTCTGTCAAAGCTTGTGACACATTTACTGTGCCTCCTTCTCCAGCTTGAAGTTGTTGCTGCCTTGGTTGGAGGCTCGTATTCATGAAGGCTGTGAGGAGCCTGCAACCCACAACGCCTTGGCCAAGATCTACATCGACAGCAACAACAACCCCGAGCGTTTCTTGAGGGAGAACCCCTACTATGATAGCCGCGTGGTGGGCAAGTACTGTGAAAAGAGAGACCCCCACCTGGCTTGCGTGGCTTATGAAAGAGGACAGTGTGACCAAGAACTCATTCACGTGAGTTTAAAAACAAATCATTTTAACTGGAAGGCGAAATTCCGGGTCATTAGTAATACGAGGTTTTTATTGGCCTTTTATTTCAAATATTTTCGTTCTGCTTCAGGTGTGCAATGAGAACTCACTGTTCAAGAGTCTGTCCCGCTACCTTGTACGCCGCAAGAACCCAGAGCTGTGGGCAAGTGTGCTGTTGGAGACCAACCATTACAGAAGACCACTCATTGACCAGGTGTGACTTTTTACTATCTCTGATACTAAATCATGCCACTTAAACTAGTGTATTGTTAAAAGTTCCCAGGCTGTAACGCTTCGTTAGCTTGCATACTGTAAACCAATCATCAGCTGTTATGCGTCATGTTTGTCGTCGGTCTCTGCTGCAGGTCGTCCAGACAGCCTTATCAGAGACCCAGGATCCAGAGGAGGTGTCTGTCACAGTCAAGGCCTTCATGACCGCCGACCTTCCTAACGAGCTCATCGAGCTTCTGGAAAAGATTGTGCTGGATAATTCTGTCTTTAGTGAACACAGGTAAGAGTCTTACCTGTATTTAATGTTGTTCTTCTTTTATTTAACCCTTCATATCCAAGATTTAGACATCACTGAGTCCCCTGCTCATAGTTGTTGTTCCAGTTGACGAACATTGAGCTTGCAAAGCATTCGATATATTCAATAATGCATTTAGTGAAAAGCTTGTATCTTGTTGATTTCAGAAACCTTCAGAATCTCCTCATTCTGACTGCCATTAAAGCTGATCGGACACGCGTCATGGAGTACATTAACCGTCTGGACAACTACGACGCCCCAGACATTGCAAACATTGCCATCAGCAATGAGCTGTTTGAGGAGGCCTTTGCTATATTTAGAAAATTTGATGTCAACACTTCTGCTGTGCAGGTGCGCGCTTTCGTTATTAACTACAACTTGTTTAAAGTTTTTAAACACCTTGTTTTTGTCTTAATTCAGAGCGTGCTAACAGCCCTCAGAGTTTTGCCGGTCATTTTGATATTCAGCGATCTGAATGTTTGCTGCTGTCCAGGTCCTGATCGAACACATCGGCAACCTGGACAGAGCTTATGAATTCGCTGAGCGCTGCAATGAGCCCCCAGTTTGGAGTCAGCTGGCAAAGGCGCAGCTTCAGAAGGGCTTGGTGAAAGAAGCCATCGACTCTTACATTAAGGCTGATGATCCCTCGGCCTACATGGAGGTGGGACAAGCTGCAGCCCAAAGCGGTAAGATGATCTCTTTCAGTTTTTAAAACTAAGATCTAAGATCTTTATCACTTACCTTATTGTTTTATTTAATCAAGATACTTAAATGGCGTAATGTTAAATATGCAGTAGATAGGTGCTTATGGTAGTTAATTTTTGTGTGCAGGAAACTGGGAGGACCTGGTGAAGTTCCTGCAGATGGCTCGAAAGAAAGCCCGCGAGTCATATGTTGAGACAGAGTTGATCTTCGCCCTGGCCAAGACCAACCGCTTGGCCGAGCTGGAAGAGTTCATCAACGGACCCAATAATGCTCACATTCAGCAAGTAGGTCCTGACACACACACACACGCAGTTGTACATACAGCAGTTCCCAGTTAATTCTTTACACCGTGTTTACAATTACAGCTGCTTCGCTGGTCTAACTTAATTTGTTCATCTTCCATTAGGTGGGTGATCGATGCTATGACGACAAGATGTACGAGGCAGCCAAACTGCTTTACAATAATGTGTCAAACTTTGGCCGTCTGGCCTCAACTCTGGTTCACCTGGGAGAATACCAGGCAGCTGTGGACGGAGCCCGCAAGGCTAACAGCACCCGTACCTGGAAGGAGGTGAAGGAGATCAGTTTCATTTTTGAAAGTATAAAGAGTGAGATCAAGTTCAAGCCTTATGTTCAAAACACAAACTCACTCGACTGACTAATTTTAACAGCTGTTTTTTGTTTTTTCCTCTGCTCTGTCAGGTGTGTTTTGCTTGTGTAGATGGGAAGGAGTTCCGTCTTGCCCAGATGTGTGGCCTGCATATTGTTGTCCACGCTGATGAACTGGAGGAGCTCATCAACTACTACCAGGTATGTGGGGTACCTGTTGGCCAAACACCATGGTCTTTCAATGAATGATAAGTAGGTGAGCATGTATACTATCACTAATCTGGCATAAATAACAGTCAACAGTCATATAAGCCTGCGGATAGCAGGGTTTCCAGTTTTCTCCAGCTTACAGATGGTATATTGTTTTCCTGCGCCTCAGCGCACTGTATCTACAGACTTGAGTTTTGTTTATGATGGTTCAAGGGCCTCAAAATAACTTCCCAGATTGTGTAGGGGAGCGAGATTAAGGGTTATAGTTGTGTCACTAAGTCTGTCTGTATCCTCCAGGACCGTGGTTACTTCGAGGAGCTGATCACCATGCTAGAGGCTGCCCTTGGGTTGGAGCGTGCTCACATGGGCATGTTCACTGAGCTGGCTATCCTCTACTCCAAATTCAAACCCCAGAAGATGAGGGAACACCTGGAGCTCTTCTGGTCCCGTGTTAACATTCCAAAGGTGGGTGTGAGAAACGGATTTAGTATGAGCTTTACAGCCAAGCAGATTTTGGCAGGAATCTGACGAAATGCATCACAATACACCGACTGCGACTGCAGTTCAGTATAATGTGATTGTTTTAAACATTTTAACAAAACTATATCTAAAGAATTAGGATTTAAAAAGAAGTAAAGTAAATAAACTCCTCAGAGGAACAGCAACTACAACTTTGACATCTTCAGTAACGTCTATAAACCCGCATTCGTTTTCAATTGTTAAATTGTTAAATTTGACTTGATGTCTGTTTGTGTGTCAGGTTCTCAGGGCAGCTGAGCAGGCCCACCTCTGGGGAGAACTTGTGTTCCTCTATGACAAGTATGAGGAATATGACAATGCCATCATCACTATGATGAATCACCCAGCTGATGCCTGGAAGGAAAGCCAGTTCAAAGACATTGTCACTAAGGTGCAAAACATAATTTAAAAGCATATGGTAGTGCTAACAATTACTTCTCTTGACAGGAATACAGCACAGAGCTGCCCTTTTTTTTCCAAAAAACTTGTTTAACTTCATTATGTTTGTCATAGGTGGCTAATGTTGAGCTGTACTACAAGGCCGTCCAGTTTTATCTCGAGTTTAAACCACTGCTGCTGAATGACCTCCTTATTGTCCTCTCTCCAAGACTGGATCACACACGTGCTGTCAACTTCTTCAGCAAGGTCAGTATGATTTTCTTTGACTGTTTCTTTGGTTCAAATCAAAAGATCAAGACTTTTGCCAGACTGAAAACTGATAAACATTTCTGTCTGTTTAGGTGAAACAGCTGCCTCTGGTTAAGCCTTACCTAAGGTCTGTCCAGAATCACAACAACAAGTCGGTGAATGAAGCACTTAACAACCTCTTCATCAATGAAGAAGACTATGCGGTATGGTTTCATTTTGTCAGTTGGGTCTTATAACATGTGCTGTGCTCTGATGTTTGATTACAAGAGAAACTCTTTGTTATTGTTAATTCCAGCAAGCACACATTTAAAACGTTGCAGTTGTTCCGCATCTTGCTTTCTCAGCCTAATCTCACAATTGTTTCTCGTGTTACTCAGGCGCTGCGCACTTCCATCGACGCTTACGACAACTTCGACAACATCTCGCTCGCCCAGAGCCTGGAGAAGCACGAGCTGATTGAATTCAGGAGGATCGCAGCCTATCTTTTTAAAGGCAACAACCGCTGGAAACAGAGTGTCGAGCTCTGCAAGAAGGACAAGCTCTACAAGGTGCGTGGGTACAAAATTAACAAATGAGTTGCAGAAGAAAAGTACATTCCTAAAAGCAATGTAAATATAAAATTTACATTTGAGCGTGGAAACAAACGATTAGGTGTGTCAGTTTGTTGACCTGGCTTTTTTTTCCTGCAGGATGCCATGCAGTACGCATCAGAGTCCAAAGACACTGAGCTGGCAGAAGAGCTCCTGGCTTGGTTCTTGAAGGAAGACAAGAAAGAGTGTTTTGCTGCCTGCCTATTCACCTGCTACGACCTGCTGCGGCCCGACGTAGTACTGGAGACTGCCTGGCGACACAACATCATGGACTTCTCCATGCCGTACTTCATCCAGGTCATGAGGGAATATCTCACTAAGGTGGGTTGGCCAGAGGTAATGAGGATTAGGACAAAGTAAATGACTTTATGATATGGCCTCTAAAGAGAGAAAAGCATCTCATGTTACAAACCCAATTTATAATTGTAAGGTCAAAAGTTTAGATACACTCATCATGGGTATGAATGTCATTGCAGCTAAGTGATTTCTTTGAGGCGTTCGCTTTCCAGGGTTAAATGATTGTACAGCATACATCTTTAATATTTTTAAAAACAAGAATTGGCTGCATACGTTTGAATTTATTTTATATTTTCTCTAATCCACACAGACACAAAGGTAAATACAGGGTACCATATATACATAGATCCCCACTTATATTTAGTTAAATGTCCCTTAGCAAGCATCGACCAGATGCTTTTGGTAGCCATCAATAAGCTTTCATTATAATTCTGGCTGGATATTTGACCACTCTTCTTAACAGAATTGGAAGAATTCATTTAAATTAGTTGGCTTTTATGTGTATTCCACAAATTATAAATAGGATTGAGGTCGGGGCTTTGGAAAGGCTATTCTAGAAACGTATTTTAAGTCTGCTTTATTCATTCCAAAAACAGTTCTGATGTGTTTTTAGGATCATTTTCCTGTTAGAACGTGTAATTCTGTCCAAGTTTCAAATGTGTAGCTGATTTAAGATGAAGTTGAAGAACTTGGAGATAATCCTCCTCCTACATTATTCCATACACGTTGTGCAATGTACCAGTACTACTGGCATCAAAACAGCCCCAGCGCATGATGCCGCCACCACCATGGTTGACAGCTGGTACTTATGTTTAAAACCCTCACCTTTACTTCTCCAACGAAAGCATTTGTCTTGTTCATGTGGTAGGCTGTAAATTACTCCACTTGAAGGTGTTTATTTTGGAGCAGGGACTTCTTTTTTGGTCAGCACTCTCTGTCCATGGTGATGTTAAACTTGCTTCACAGTAACAAGTGTTACTGGTGTTCCAGCAGTTTCCAGCTCATGACAGGCTTAAGCCTCATGGTGGTTCCTGGGTTGTTCCTGAACATCCTAACCCATTTCCTCTCATCTGAGGGTGACAGCTTGGGTCTTCCAGTGAGTGCTGTCAAACAAATCCTTTTCATGCTGGTAAAGAGAAACAACCAGTTGTAGTCAATTCTGATCACTAATGAGAAGTTAATAAGTCTTGTCAAGTTAAAAGATACTGTGGATCAGATTTATGTGCATTTTTGATTCTGTCTAAATAGCAGAAGATCATAAATAAATTCAAACTTGTGCACCAGACCCTTGTCTTTTAAAATCATTAAAGATGTATGCTGTACAATCATTCCACCCTAGAAAAAGAACATTATAAGCCCAAAGTAACCATGACATTCATGGCCATGGTGAGTGTTTGTGTGTGTCCAAACCTCTGACCACAACTGTATAAGGACATGCAGAGATGTTTCTTCTGCTGTTAGATTTAAAGACTTAAATTAGTCCCATCGTCCCTTCAGCCATCTTTGGAAGACTAAGAAAAATCTTAAATCTTTTTTCTGATCAGTGCCCAGGATTTCCATCCATCTGTTACAAGAAACAGTAGCAGCAGCTAAAATGTGTTTGCAAATACTGTTGGACTCTCAACAGTATTGCACAGTTAAAGCCCCCACCTCCCAGTACTGCCAGTTCTTTCCTTCATTCATGTTCATCGTCCTTTGCATCTGTCAGTCACCATGTGTCATCACTGGTGTTTTCCTTTTTTCATTTGGGTTTCCATCTATTCAAGCTGCTTTTCCATACAAATGTGTTACGGAGGAGATTCATAACTGCTGTGTGACTCATTATGCCATTTATCTCTGTTACATGGCAAGCAAAGCCCACACGAAAGAGAAACACCTGATTCTTTCATAACAGCGCGCAAACCCGAGTGAAGCATTTACACATTTATGTTCCAGTTTTTGATGATAAATTCAAAATACTTCAGTCTGTTATTTAAGCTGTTCAAGAAACAAAGTGATTGTGTCACGTTAAATGAAGGGATTGTGTATATCTGGGTCTTTTTTAGCGACATAGAGGAGCCATGTTGTTTATACTAGTCTAAAAAGTGAGGCGCAAGTTCACGGTAGCAGGTTTGATCTCAAGTGTGCATTTGTATCAAAAGTGGCATTAATTACCCGCATCACTCGTAGGATTTTTATATTTCTTCTTTAAGTGACAAGTCCTCTGTTTGCTCTCTCTCTCTCTTTCTCTCTGTCACTTTCTATTTTGGGAGACTCCCATTTGTTTTTTCCTCCCTAAGTTGCCTCTCTGAATTTCCTTTCCAGGTTGATGCGATAAAGGAAAAGGTGAAAGTCCAATCCATTTTCTAATCATTCTTTTTGACCCTGTCCCCTGTCCTGTAGCCTGTAGTTTGGAGCAGTAAAACTAGTACAAACTGCATGTTCCCTCCCCTCCCGTCCCCTCTCCCATGTCACTCTCTGCTGCTTCTGACTGTAAATTCCACATCTCCACTAGACCACCTACCAACCCACGAGACTCCAGAGCGGGGCTCTTCACGCCCATCAAGAGCCCTGATCGGCTTGCTGGTGTGTCCGTGACAGCTTGAGTTTTGCCTCAGGCCAGGAATCACAGAACTGATTGGTGAATTGGACACGTAGCTGACAGCTAAACTCAGATTAATTGCTGATTCAGCTCCTGAGACTTTATGACACTTCCACAGTCATTTTTTTGAAGATCTGTTATAGCAGTGCAACGGTAACGGCCACCTGCCGCAGCTGAAAGCAGCTTCAGAGTCTCTCAGTTGGTCTTTGTAAGTCTGCCTCTTAGAGAAAGCCCTTTCACATATTTGTGTCAGACGTGCAACCGAGCCCTCGACTGAAGCCAGCATGCTTATCAGCTCTCCTCGGCCGTGGGTGAACAGTGCCACTCTGCTTAGCCTCCCCTCACCTGCTGTGGGTCAGGTCCTTTTTCTGAGATTTGTAGATTAATTCATGTTTTACTGTCTCGTACCTCTGCTCAGCTGCGCTCTACTGCTAACAAGTTTATTTCAGGAAGCAGATGTGTTTATACTGTCGATGTTCTAGGTTTGCCTTTTTTTGGTTTTAATCAAATAGTGGGAGGATATTGTTCTGTTTAAACAGTGGTGCATTAGCATAGACTGCAGCTGAGTGTAATATTAGCATTAGAGGAGCCACAGAGGCTCCATTTTAACAAAGTATTTCTTTTCTGTTGTTTTCTGTCTGCCTGTACTTATTTCAGTGCTATAGTTACAATACTGGCATTAGAAACCATAAATGTTAGCCTGTTACATGCATTTTTAGAGGGTGTATTTTTCTCTGTTTCTTTGAGTATTCTTGCAAAGTGAGCTCTCTTCAAGCGACAAATTGCTTTTGTGGGTCAGGGAATAAAATCTGTAGTCCGGGTGTATCCACTGGGGAGAAAAAAATCAGAACTTGTAGAAAACGACCAGCATGCATTTCCCTCCTCCTCCCTTGGTAGCATCAGCTGCACTCAGGCCAGGCTAAGAGACATGTTGTTGGCTGTGCCTGCTTCTTGGAAACGTTGAACTGGCTGTACAGTACCATCCCCTCCACCCTGTCGTTCACGCTCCCTCCACTTTGGCTCTCTGCTTCTCTGTCTTTCTCTCATGCACTCCTCAAGAAATAAATGACTAAACTGCTGCTTCAGCATGTCTCTAATAAATCGGCACACTTTTCTTAAAACGGCCTCTTAACTAGATCGACTGATGTTTTTCTTTTTCACTAGTAAACCAGACAGTATGTAGAGAACTGAACCCAAAACCACCGTGAGAGAATCCAACCCCCCTTTTTGTTTAAGTTATCTTATCTCAACTGCAATGCACGCTGGCGTAGCCGAGAGCACTGAGGGTAATATCTGAAGCTTCCCGCTGGCTGCTTAATTCTCTGAATTGTTTCAACTGTATCTTTTGTCCTTTCGACTGTCATTGTCTGCTTCTGAGCTGAGGCTAAAACACCAAAGAAGAAATAATGGGAAGTTTGAGAAAGTTTATCTCAAGGCTTTTACATGTTTTACAGAGCTGTTTACACCCATGCAGGGAGTTAGAGATACGATATGTAGCATGTTAGCTACAATATTAAAGTGACAAAAGTGAACGTCTGATTTTCAGGCTTTAGAAAATGTAGTTTAAAGCCTGAAAAGTCTGGGGGGCTTCATCCAATCACACCTCTTTTCTGGTAAAGGTCAGGTGAGTAGTAAAAAAAACAAAAAAGGAATTAAAACACTTCATTGCATGATTGGAAGGAGGAAGCAAGGGGTTATCAATCTATATATATTTACCTTTTCATTTTATTTGACCTTATTTTACATTTATTTAATTTTGCCTGTATATAATGGCCACTTTCGCCTGTAAAAGTATTAAATCTTGGAAACACCAAGTTCTTACTGGTGTGGATTGGCATTTGTGTTTTCAGAACACCCTGGATGCTAAGCTAGGAAACAAAGATGACGACAGATCCAAGCAGGTTGGTTAGTATACGACAGTGATTTTTTTTAAAAAGAATGAGGTTAAGTTAAAGGTAAAATGTGACAGTAAGATGGTTGAAATTGCGTAGTTGTAGTGTTCTGGAAGAAAAGCCTGATGTGAGGGTGTTTGCACTGGTGCAGGGTGGGTTCTCTACATACTCACACTTGTTCAACATGTTAGAGTAGATGTTTTTGGGTGGCTGGATGGTGGGACCATTATTACCCAGTAGCTGTTTGTCTTTGTCTCCCCTCCTTACTCCCTAATTCGTTTCACAGTAAGTGGATGTCCATAAGGTAGAGTAGCCAGTAGCTCTGTAGTTGTAGTTATTCCTCTTAGGCTCCTTAGCGAGGCCTGCTTCCCGCAGCCTGTTTTTATTTAAATCTGGACTGTAATCGTCTTCGCCTGTCAGGAATGGTCCCATCCGTCAGCCAGTGAAATAACCCAGAGGTCAGTTTTTACAAACCCTTGCTCTTCAAGAGCCCCGTCGTCTTCACTTTAACTGAAGTGTGACACATCCGCTGTCGTCGTGTGCCCCCACAGGTGGACAAACTCGAAGCCTCCGAGTCTCTGAGGAAACAGGAAGAGCAGGCTACAGAGTCTCAACCCATTGTTTACGGTAAAAAAGGCCTCATGTTCAAAACTGGATCACCGTAGTGCCTTTTGAGAATAGATTTAATAGTTTGATCGCAGCTGTGGTGTTTTTAAGTACTCATCTTGGCGTTGTCTTGCAGGCACACCCCAGCTTATGCTCACAGCAGGGCCCAACGTGCCCGTGCCTCCTCAGCAGCCCTACGGCTACGGCTACACAGCAGCACCCAACTACGGCCAGCCGCCACAGACCACCTTCGGTTACGGCATGTGAACACCCAACTACCCACATCCTCCCCCACCCACAACTCAACCCAACACCTTCCTTCCATCTGTTCTCCCTCCTTTGTGTTCCTCACCAGCTTCCCATGGTCTTCTACTCACAACAGGGGCCACAAGCAAGCAACAGCCCACTCTCGTTTCTGGCACTATTTTTTTATTCTGTCGTCCTGTTCCAAGAGAAAACACTTAACTGCATCGAAGGACTTTTATTTGTATTGTTTGAAAGAAATTGGACCACACGTTTGTTTTTTTCCACATTCCATATTTATGACTACTTATTAAGATATTTTTGTGTGGTTTTTTTTGGGTTTTTTTTGTTAATGTCAAAAATTTTTATTGGTTTATGGAGAAGTGGACTTGCTCAAGCTCAGCAATGAGCCTTTGAAGTAGGTGGAGGAGCATTGGATTTTGCACTCATGAAGAAATTAATGTAGAAGAGCTCTTACTTTTGATGTACTGAACATGTGGACAGCTTACATTGTCTCGTTTGTCTGTATAATGCATTTCATCATTGTATATTCTGAGGAAAAAAGGTTACATATAATATTGAACATATATTGCCATTTCAGTGGCTATAGCTAGCAACACTAAGTAATGATAGTATATTCTGCACAGGCGTGTAGCTTTATGGAGTTTTAAATGCATACAGACGTATGTCACTGTGTGACTGGGAGTGTGTGTGTGTGTGTGTGACCTAAAGGTCTGAATAAGAATTTTAACCCCCCTCTCTCTCTCAGCCTGTACTGAGCTTCTTCACTCCACCCATCTAGATATTAGCGCTCCCTCATTAGCTCCATGTATTAAGGTGACCTCTTGTGCTGTGTACAGTGCTTGTGTGAGACTGTATCTGTGTAAGGACGGGACCACGGCCACTAAACCCCAGGGCCCTTAACCGTACCGCGTGTATGTATTTACTCTGAACCCTTTTCGTGCTGAGGTCCGTGTATGCCAGGTGTTGTGGTGTTCCCCTCGGTCACCGTTACTTTTTTTTTTTTCCCCTCTTTTTCTTTTTCCTCCTCGCGTGTACAGATGTGAAGAATTGAAAACTTTTAGATGGAGACCCCCACCTCTCTGTCGTCCATCCCCTCCCCTGTCTTGTTACCTCCTTTGTTAATGCTTAGTGGCAAGAACAAAGAAAGAGGCAGAGGAAGACAGGCTGGTGGAACGTTTAGTGTTTTAACGACAGCTCGATTAGCTCCATAAACACTCCTGTAGGTTGTGTGTTTAGATGGTTACGATGAAGAAATTTACTAAGTCTCCATACATCCAGTTCTCTGTCAAGAATGGTTTGAAATAAGAGCCTGTTACTTACCTTGATGTACTTAACTTCCTTACATGCTTTAAGCTGTGTGTGTAAAGTGTCATCCTAACCCTGACATAAGTTGAATTCCTTTCTGTTGTCATGCATATTAATAAAGGGGATCTGTCATCGATAAGTGGAAGAATATGACTTAATTGAAAGGGAACTACTAGCCTAAATAAAAACTAAAAATTGTACCCTGTCTCTGTGTGTGATGGCAAAAAAGTTGATTATTTTTTCAATATACATAAAACAGACTACATCAGTTTAAATAGGCAGTAACTACAGAGAAAACCCTTGAGGCTCTTTTCTGAAGTGAGAGGGTTCTGTCATATTTGGGGCCTGCTTATAGTGACGAATAACTGGGTGTGCCTCAGAAGTTAGGAGATTTGAAGACTTGGAAAAACCCAGAAGCTATTCTAATGGTTGCTGAATCTATTTATAGAGTTAACAGCTCAAATACATGAATGCCAGTGTTTTCCATACTAGTAAACTATTAGTCTTTATTGTTACATTCCTTTACATTTTAACCCACATTGAAACACGTTAAATTAGACTGTAAATACAATGGCGGGACCAGATGAGAACTTCTCACGTGTTGTCGTTTGAATCCAGTGGTCAGGTGATCAGCCCGTCAAGGTCTGAACCTTTCTTTCCACCTGATTGCAGTACTTTTCACAGAGTCCTGTAGCCCTGTAGTGGATTAACAAGCACAATTCAATGTATTTGTATGGCAGTAATTCATAACAACAGCCTCAAGGTGCTCTACATTATTAGGTAAAGACCCTACAATCACACAGCTCCCTATGATCAAGCACTTGGGAGGAAAAACTCTTATTTTAACAGGAAGAAACCTCCAGCAGAACCAGACTCAGGGAGGGGCAACTGTGCTGCAACCCGCTGGGGGTGAGGGGAAAGAGAAGACACACTATTTGAGAAAGAGCCACTATAGGAGAAATGCAGAGTGGTTTACAAACACACAGCGAGGTGAATGAAGAGGAAACACTTTGCATTATGTGAACCCCCCCACACACACACACTTACTTAAGCTCCTGGAGCTTCTTCTGTTTGAGCTCATCGAGGCGCAGACGTCTCTGCCGAGTTTCCTCCATCAACCGTTCGGCCTCCTTGAAGGTCTCTTTGCGCTTAGCTGTGGCTAAGATCTCGCGTTCCTTCATCTGCTGGCGGATGTCCTGAGCGTGCTGCTGCACTTTGTGATGCTGCCTGTCGTTTTGCACCTGCTCTTTGACCATCTCTTCCTGCTGCACTCTGCGTGGAGAGAGCACTTTTAACGGAGTGTATTAAGATTATTTGAAAATCGGTTTCGAACGGACTTTCTTACTTTAGCAGCCTCTCAAACTCTGCCTTCTCCCGACTCGCCTCCACTGACAGATTGCGCTCTTTGTAGTGAACCTGCTCCATGTGAGCCGATCTCAGCGTCGCCTCCAGCTGCGCTTTCTTTGCAGCCCGCTCCCTCTCTTTTCTCCTCCACTCTCTCTCTGCAGCGTCCTGGTTCCTGCGAGCACGGAGCTCATCCTTCCAGACAAACACATACACAAGCACAAGTAGCTAAGAACATCTGTAAATCTTCTGCCAGGTTTCAAATCTTCATATATTGCACATCTGTTAGATCCTGACCTGCTCAGCCTTGTAGTCTTTTTCTTTTTCTTGCTGAGCCCTCAAACGAGCAATCTCCAATTCTTTCTCCTTCTTGATTCGTCTTTGCTCTGCTTCGCATTCTGCCTGCTGCTCCTGCAGGTTTAATGAATTGCTAACGTTAAAAACAACGTCAGAATCAAATGTGTGTGTCACATGATGTAGCTTGCTCGTCCACAAGGAACAGTGGGCTGTGACCTGCTTTTTTAGGAGATACTCCTTCACTCTCATGTCAGCCAGCTTCTCCTCCTCTATCCTCCACTCCTTTGCCCGCATGGTCTCTGCGTTGATGCACTTGATCTCCTCCTGCAGAAGCTGTTGCTCCATCCTCTTCTTCTCCAGCACCTGGAGGAAGACATGGGTCAGAGCAGAAACTGAGCGCGGTGTACGTTAACTGCATGTGTGGATGTGTCCTCCGCCTCCGCGTGCACCTCGAGATCCTCCAGGTTCATTCTCTCCTGGTCCTCTCGTGTCTGCTGACTCTCTTTCTCTTTCTTGCCTTCCTCCAATTCTCGGTTCTCCAGGCGTTTCTGGATCTGATCGTAAATTTCCTGCCTTCCCCTGAAATATAAAGCACACACACACGTGTTGACAGTGCTCCTAGTTGACCTCCGCTGCTCATTATTAGGATTTCTGCGATCTCCCAAACAGAAGAAGACGAAGAATGACGTTAATTGCAAAAAAATCAATCCGCAAATAGAGGGTGATTGTGTTTCTGATAGGGCTCCATTTACTTGACTCTCTGCTGCCTGCGTAGCTCTTCAATCTTGTCCAGAGTCTCCAGAGCCTTGCGGCGCTCCACCTCCATCATGTTGTCCAGACGCCTTTCCTCCTCTGTCAACTCCATCCGGATCTGCTTCTTCTCCTGGATCTGGTAGTCACGGTTTGCTTGGCACTGAGCACCTAAAATCAGCTGAGACGACCACACAAACACAGGTTTATTATTGTGTACTGGTATGTTTATATTTTTTAAAGGTTGGTCATCCACACATCTGCACTTTCTTCCTACCTGGTTGAGCTGTTTGATCTCATCTTCCTGTTCCATCCTTAAAGCATTACTCCGCTCCACCAGGCGCTGTGCACGTTCCCGGGCTTCAATCTCCAGCTCAGTCAGTGGCTGGTTCTGCTTACGGGACAGGTCTGCCTCATGGATCCTATGCTTCCTTTCCTCTGCAGCTTTCTGAATAAAAAGTACATAAAAATACTAATTAAATCAGTGGACTTCTTTGTTGTTGTTATAAAATTGCAGTCAGCTTTCCTACAAGTTCCTCTTCTTTCTTCCTCTGGTAAGCCTGCCTCAGGGCCTCTCTGTCCTCCTTGAGGAGCAGCCAGGATGTTGAGTTGAGCCTCTTAAACTCAGCTGGTGGAAGTAAGACGGACTCTCTTGAAGGATCTCTCTGGGGGATCCTGGCATGATGACATGTGGTATAATGTTTCAAAAACTTGGTATACTGTATTAACATCAGCAATAGCAATCTGATTAGCCTGAATCACATGAAATAAGGCAGAGGTTTATCACAGAGCAGCACACACACTTTACAGACTCTCTTCATGTTTTATTCAAATGAGCTCGTTTCATGCTGGCCTACCGCAGATTTCGGATGAGGTCTTTGGTGATGATTTGAAGAGTCTCTCCTTCCTGGTTCTTCCATGAACAATCCTTTGCTACACCTGCTGATTTTACCCGTTTGTCAAACTGCAATGACATCCACACAGAGATTTAGCTGTAATCAGCTCCCAAACTCATCCACGACCTCTGTTCTCACTGCAGCTACATGCAGTTTCTGATGATATCTGGGGATATCATTGTGAATAATAAGAGTTGAGTGTTTCCCTCCATTTCCCGCTGAGTGTGCAAGGACTCACACTCACCGATTTCTGGTTCTCAAACAGATCTTCATCCACCCGAGAGCCGGAAGCCAGTGTGCGGTACCGGCCGAGGTACATTTTGCCCCTGGATGACGTGGAGCTCGAGGCAAGTCTCTGCGGGGCAGTAATTACAACGCTCAGGAGTTATCAGCAGATAACGGTCATGCATTTGAACACTGGGATTTAGCATAGAATAGCTTTTTTATTTTTAACCTAACACTTACCATAATTCTCGGTTACTGTGGGTCAGTGAAACAGACTATATTTGTTAAAAAAAAAATACTAAACTCTAAATATTATACTTTGCTCTTGGATAACTTCCAGCTAGCTCAAATAATTAATGTGGTTTTAAAAAGAAATTAGCGTACTACTTATATTGGCTCCAGCTCACGGGACACCGACTTTGAAATGTTTGGTTACCCGTTGCCATGGGAACAGGAGGAAGGGCAGACCTCACGTGACCGCAAAGTAGTGCTGTGCAAAATTTGGTTTCGATCCGATACCATGTAAATACGGGGCCAGTACTGCTGATACCGATACTGACTAACCTATAAAGGCAGCGTATCAGGGGAGAGCAGATCGCCATGATATCTGAGATGAATCGTCATCAATCTGAAACTTCTGACAACATTTTAATGAACGCTAAATCACTTCGATTTCTACTTTCCACAACACTTTCACACAACAAAAATCGATTTGCCCAGCTCTAGTACAAAGAGGGAGCTAGGATATTAAAAAAAAAAAACACTTCCCGGGAAAAGACGCTTTTTAAAACCTTATTTTCAGGCAAAGCCGCCAAGCAGCAAATAGGTTTTTAAGATTTAACTGGCGCTTCTAAATATGTATGCTGTAATGTGCTGTAAATTTTGCAAATGTTTCAAAATATCTGCCCGAGATAAGTGCCCAACGGCGTTACCAACATGGCTGCAAAGTAACAAAACTTACTCAAACAATGTTATTGGCTTATTAAACAGTAGTTTAGTCACACAGCCAGCTGGTAAAATGCTACACTGTAGAAATATTTGTGTTTACTTGAATACAGGGGGGGGGGGGAATGCTAACACTAAAAACAGCGCTAACAAGCTAGCTCATTCCGCGGAAATACTCGTAGTTACTTAGATTTAAATTACAATTTATGTCGTTATGTGTTATTTAATTTCATACAGTCATTGCCACAGTTATATGGAGCATTGTCCGGACACAGTGTTGTTCCGTACCACTACCGGCGGCTTTCGTGGCTGGGCGGTGCTAGTTGGCCCACATGATGCGGAAATTTTGCACAAAAAATCCTTCAGCCCCGGAACGAGCAGAACTTCAGAGAGAACTCACTCCAAACTCAGGGAAAGTTAATCTGCGAGATTTTACGCATACACGGAAAAGCGGAAGTGGACACACCGAGGTTTCTGCAGGTATATTTACACTAAAGACTTTGGTTTTGTAGATTACACTTACACATCAGACCAAAATCTTAGTATAAGATTTTGGTCTGACGTGTTGTGCACAATGGAACTGTATTACCCACAACTCTCGTGTGCAACAAAAGATTTATGCACTGCCACAAATACCGTGGTCTCCCTCCTGAATTTATGAATGTGTCTCAGGTCTTTTTGCTGATGAGGATCACACTCACACACCCCTCCATTTGGATAGGAGCCTCCCCCTGGTGTACAGCAGCTATTGGACTCCTCAGTAAATCATTAAACGCGTCAGTCCGAGGACTCCTGTCATGGCATTATCAGATAGATAAACAGCAACAAGAAAATAACACTTGATAAAACAGAAGGACTTCTGCCTGAAGGACAGAAGATCACTCTCAGGGGATAGTGTCACAAACTGATGGTCACCTCCTCCGGCCCTCGTGAAGCCAGCCTGCAGCGCAGGGTAGCCGCCATGATTCAATCAGCTTCAGGGTGTAGAAGTTGACCATTAACCTCCGGTGCTGATTGCAAACACTTCTTTGCTTGTAAGCAGCTGCCTGTGTACAGTGGATCCTGAAGCAAAGTTCACTGCTACAGGTTGCAAAAGGCAGGAGCTCCTCTGGAAGCTGCTTTGCAAGTGTTTTAGGACTGAGCTGCAACCATGGCTGCCTCCGGTTATGGATACTACAGAAGTACAATATTTCTGGCCATGTTTGTGGGCTACACATTGTACTACTTCAACAGAAAGACATTCTCCTTCGTGATGCCTTCTGTAATGCAAGAGATCAAGCTGGATAAGGACGATCTGGGTATGTCAGTACTGTAAACTTGAACCCTGTGTACCTTCTATAAATGTGATAACACCGATGTGCCTATACAACAATTTTGCAGCAAGTGCATGAGCGCTCCTCTTTTCTCAGGTATGATCACCAGCAGTCAATCTTTGGCCTACGCTATTAGTAAGTTCATCAGCGGTGTCCTGTCAGACCAAATCAGCGCCCGCTGGCTCTTCTCCATTGGCCTGTTCATGGTGGGAGGCATCAACGTGATCTTCTCTTGGTCCTCCACTGTTGCTGTCTTCTCTGCCCTCTGGTTTCTCAACGGTCTGGGCCAAGGCCTGGGCTGGCCTCCCTGTGGCAGGGTGCTGCGCAAGGTATATGACCCGGTACCCTCTAATTCAAATTGAGTTTAAAATTTAAGTTTCTTCTGAGTGTTACAAAGAACAAACCGACACTGCAGTAGGAAAATACAGAATGAGCTAATAAAGTAAAGCAAGTAAACAGGATGAAATAATGAAATGGACCTAAAACTGTTTGTATTCTCTATAAGATCTTGAATGAACTGGAAACTGATGTTAGATCCCAAATATTTTATTAGCAGGCTCAGGCAGAGTTGGAGCGTAAACAGCTAATCCAAGACAATAAAATAATTTTATTTTTAAACTGCATTTTCATAGTGTCTTAAACAGGACTCAGAAATCTGTAACTGTTTGTGTGTCTGAAAGAAAAAAGAATATCTGACTTTTAAACTACCAAGTGTGGGGATCGGTCTTAAAAATCCTATGTGGATATCAAGGAACTTCCTGCCAGGGCTGTCTGGACTTAATGTTTTTCCCTCTTTTCCTCCATCAGTGGTTCGAGCCCTCTCAGTTCGGGACGTGGTGGGCGGTTCTGTCCTGCAGCATGAATCTGGCCGGCAGCTTGGGCCCCATCGTTGCCACTGTGCTGTCGCAGAGTTACAGCTGGAGGGCGATACTGTCCGCCTCTGGAATGATTTGCATCGTTGCCTCATTTGTTTGCCTGCTGGTAATCAAGAACGAGCCCAAGGATGTGGGGCTGCCCAACATAGAGGTGTCGACCAAAAAGAGCAAAGGTGGTGAGTCTGACTCTTAGTCAGGCACAATCAGAAACTGGTGCGGTTCAACTGGTTTGAACCGCTGCTTTTCTCAGAATGTTGTTAACACTTAGACAATGCTCTGATAACACAAATTTGAACACACACACATGCACGTGTGTCTGTTGTCTAACGGCATGGGCCTTGAGCGCTGTGACTAAAGATCAGTAACTCGGTGGACTCTGCACTCAGTGTGTCCCTCACGTGAAAGCAGCTCATGCAAAGTGTGAACACAGGATGTGATGCATGTTTCTTTTTAAAACCGAGGAGTGCTCCCATCACCACATCACTCACATCTGTGCTCGTGGTATCCAAAAAAGGGTCTTCTGTCTGCTTCCTCTTCAGGATCCTCAAGCCATGAAAGCACCCTGTCTGAGTTTCTCCTGTCCCCCTACCTGTGGCTGCTGTCCATCTCCTACCTGGTGGTGTTTGGGGTGAAGACCGCCTGCACAGACTGGGGCCAGCTGTTTCTCATTCAGGACAAGGGCCAGTCTACACTCATGGGTACGGATGAGGAGAAGAGCAGTCGCCTCGGGAGTCTACTTTGAAATAAAGAGTTAAACTCACTGTGTTCCTTTTCTTAGGTAGCTCATACATGAGCGCCCTGGAGGCTGGCGGGCTGGTGGGCAGTCTGGCTGCAGGTTACTTCTCTGACAAAGCTGTGGCCAGAGTGAGTTTGTTTTTTAAATATGAGTCATTATTTGATCCAAGATTGTGGTCAATAACAGCCTGTTTAATATAGAGAGAACTGGACTAGAAAGGGTTTTAACCTTTGAATATTTCAATGTTATTTTATGGAAATCGTCTTCTGTTTAAGATTGCTTTCTCCCTGTCTGCACTTTCTTCATCATTTCATAAGTTAAAGGGATAAATAGCAATAGAAACACACCCCTAAGTGGGCAATCAGTGTTTTTTTTATTCAGCTTATAGCCAGGAAATGGAACATCTCATAGTATTTTCTTTGTGTGCAGCAAGGGATGAGGCTCTATGGTAATCCCCGCCACTTCATCCTGATTTGCATGATGGCAGGAATGTTTGTGTCCATGTACCTGTTCAGACTCACCGTTACTCCTGACAGCTCAAAGGTAACACAGACACATTAATTCCTGTGACCTGTTCACACTGCACAGCAAATGCCAGACTTCAGTAGCCCATTTTTTTTTTTTTTATCTCTTCTCTGTACATCAAGGTGTGGATACTCGGCTTGGGCGCCGCCTTCGGTTTCTCCTCATATGGACCAATAGCTTTGTTTGGAGTTATAGCCAATGAGAGCGCTCCATCCAACTACTGCGGGACATCACATGCTATCGTTGCCCTGATGGCAAACAGTAGGTTTTCATTAATTGAAAGTTAAATTCTAAAGTTGGGTTTTGTGTGTGTTGCGCTCCTTCCATTGAAATAATCCGTGTGAATTCCCATTGTAGTTGGTGGCTTCCTTTCTGGACTCCCATTCAGCACCATTGCCAAGCACCATGGCTGGGAAAAGGCCTTCTGGGTAGCAGAGGTCACCTGCCTTGTCACTACTATCGGATTCTTCCTCCTGCGCAACATTCGAACAAAGATGGGACACGTGCCCAAGAAGGCGGACTGAGCTCATTCTGTGCGAGCCAGTCATTTTTACGTCTTTGTTTTTAATTAGTCATATGTGAAATAAAGTTCATAGAAATGTGCAAAGGCGCTTCTCAACATGTTGTATAAATAGTGCGTGAACTTGAAGAAATTACTGCAAATTGCTAGAGAATGTTTTTTCTGATAATGCCTCTGCAGGACTGCAATAGTAAGAGTGCAAAATAGGAGGCTACAACACACTGAAATGAGCAATCTTAGGTCAATGATACTTTTTCTTAGTTAACCCTATAACACTAATATCAGGTGACTTTTGCAAATTCCAGTCCTGTGAATGTTTTTTATTTTTTTTAAAAAGCAACATGATCAGAGTACCCCATTATACCTTATTTTATCAGACATTGTACAGGATAATAAGAGTCCTTCAATTTTCCATGTACTGCACTTTAGTGTACTTTGATGGGAAGTATATTGAGTAAAATATACCCACCGTTAGCGATACTGTTACAGAAACTGCACATTAGTGTTCTAGGGTTATTTTTCCAATTTTACACTTCATGCTCCAAAGTCTTCACTCACTGATTCAGTAAAATGGATTCAGAACATTTAAATACAGTATGGATTTTAATCTCTGAATTATTTACAAAACAATGTATTTACAAAGTGTTAATGAGCAAATGTGGGGAGGAAAAACAAACAAACGGTCCAAGACAAGAAAAAGGAGTCCACTTATTTCTTTTCAGTCTGTGAATGCTCTGATTTAAGATCCAGCTCCAAAGTTGCCGGCTTTCTCTGCTACCTCCAATGCACTCTTCAGATTCTGATCAAAGAGCTCACACCTGAAAAGCAAGAGTAAATGTGTGGGTGTTAAACAGTGGGTACAGTAATAAATTATTTCAAGATAATGCAATCCTAATTCTCTTTAATACCTGATTGGCATTTCCAGAGAATAGAACGGGTTCTTGAGGGCGAAATCTGAATACACCTCATAAATCTTCCTCAACAACGCATCGATTCCAGACTGTCGCGGGTCCGCCAACACGATAAACTTTATCCCTGAGAGAACAAAATGAGAAAGATTTCATTTTATAATAGTGACTATCAACAAGCTGGGAAGGAATGTATACACCAGGAAGATTTATTACTGGAGTTGCATGCTGTTCACAGCTAAAATTAAATGAAATCGTTACATATGGAAGTGCTTTGGTTTTTAAATCTACAGCCAACTAAGACATTACTTCTTTGGTATTTTTAACCTAAAATGACACTTAATTGCACCACTGACCTGTGAGAGTCTGGAAGCAGTGAAGTTTGAAGACGTCAGTTTCTAACATTTCGATCCCTGAACTGCCAGCTTCAGGGGATAGCTGTGAACCTATTGCAAACAACCTGAGGGAGGGATCACAAAAATAGGTGTGTTTATTTAGCTTCATTCATAAAGTGAGGGTACATACAGTTTTGGTCTGAAGTTTAGCTACTGGGCGTGAATGTTGTGGTAATTTCTGGATTTTAATGAGTTCGTTGAACTGAAGAATTAAGTGTACAAGTTTGATTTTATTTAGGATTTTGTCTGATCCACGCAGGGTTAAAAAAGGCTCAAAGGCCTAAACAAATATTTAGTTAAATGAATGTTTGCAAGTTGCACTTTGCCCACTTTGTCCTTATGAAAATATTAATAATAAAATAAAATATTAATAAGTGTATGTATACTTTCGATCCTGTGTAGAGTAGAAAAAAATCAAACAACAGTACATACTACAAAATGTATTGATCACTCAGGTAAGTTTTCACTTCCTTTGGCTCCCATTCAGAAAAAACAAAACAAAAAAACAACAACACATAAATAACACTAGTAAACACCTGGCCCCGCTGTCCACTGTGCAGCTCGGGTTTAATCCACACACACGAAATTACTTACGAGTGGAACATGGACGCCAGCATCAGCTTCTCATTGGAGCTCAGGCGCGCTCGTCCAAAGCGAATAGACACGGGATAGTTTGAAGGATCTTTCAGGTATTCAAGGATGTCCTTCCCATCTGATGTGTTCTTCCCGATCACATCAACTCCATTGATGGACAGCACTGCATGGCCCACTGACGAATGACAAGAGGTTTCAGTCCAGTCATACAGTCAAGCTAGTGACACCGCAGTATTTTTAAATGAAGAACAGTGAACATTTCAGTTAACTTGGACTGTAAAAAACGATACAAATGCGCATACTATAGATAATAAACCGACAAAGACTGCATGCCAGTATTTTAGCTTGGGCATAAGACAGGTTTCGTTAGAGATTGCCCATATAGCTAGCTAATAAATAAGCTAACGATGTGCCCGTGAGATTACCTCTGATTCCGTCCCGCTGTCCAAACGATACGACCACCTTCTCGTCGTGGTGCTTCAGCACCAAGTCCAAAGGGTAGCTGAATGTTTTCTCCACCTCTGCTCGCGGGACATAGTTATCATATTGATAAATTAACCCTCCAGCCTTGTTCACCACATACACACTGTATATCACCATCTTTGCAACGTCCTGCCCAGCTGACAGCGACTGTCACATGACCTCGACGGGTGGCTAAAAATCAAATGAATAAATTAGATTTTACTTGTATGAGTTTTTGGTCTCAAACCTGCCGCTGTAATGACTGTCAGAATGTTTGCCAATCTCATAAGTCAAATAAAGTCAATAAAAGCGACGAAACATGAGAAAACTCAAGTTCCCATAATGCCCCAATCTCACTTCCGCAAAAACAGGTTGTCTAAGTGGCTCTTGCACGGGCGAACTTCCTTTCGCTCCGACATCTTGACGAGGAAACATGGTGAGGACAGTTATTACACGTTTGTTGAAAGAAATTAGACTTTTTTCGGCTTATCGTTAGTCATTCAGGAGTCGTAGTACCTCGGGACATTTTTTGATAGCACTGCGCCTCCCCGCACCGGGACGAGAGTGTGTGCATGAAGCAGCCATACTTAAGATTTCACGCATTTAGCTTATGGCTAGCATAGTAGCAGTTTGCTAAACGCACCATGCTTCCAACTACACTGTGCTCACAGAAAGGACTTTAATAAAGTTGTCCCTCATGTGACCGCTAAATATACTAGCATGTGTACAGATGACACAAACACCAAATACTAAAGTATTGTAGGGGTGCAAATGTTAAAAATTAATGAAGACTGCGAGATTAGAAACGTTTTGAGGACAGGGCCTCCTCATGCCGACCATCCGATTCCGGCATTAGCCCCTAGCTCATTTCCCTTTTTTTTTTTCCTTTAAAAAATTAATGGAGTACCGATGCGAACTTGCTCTTGTGTACATTACAGCACATGTTAAACATGTAGCTTCAGAGTGAAAGTTTAACGGGTGTCGTCTTTTTCCAGCCTCCTAAACAGGATAAGAAGAAGGATGCTGGGAAGTCCAAGAAGGACAAGGACCCAGTCAACAAGTCTGGAGGCAAAGCCAAGAAGAAGGTATGTTTTTGTTCATATTTGCCCATATTGGATGTATTTTATATTATGTGGCTGCTGAATAAATGTTAAGGCTAGAGGTTTCCCGGTCTTTAAAACAACATGTCTGTTTCTGAGCAGAAGTGGTCCAAGGGAAAAGTGAGGGATAAGCTCAACAACCTGGTCCTCTTCGACAAGGCGACCTACGACAAGCTGTACAAAGAAGTTCCCAACTACAAGCTCATCACCCCCGCTGTTGTGTCTGAGAGGCTGAAGATCCGTGGCTCTCTGGCAAGGAACGCCCTCCAGGAGCTGCTCGCCAAAGGTGAACTTCACTTTCTCTGCTCAGAGCTCTTGAAGGTCCGTGTTGGATCTTTGACGCTAGGAAGGGCATCAAAGTTAATCACACGTCTGTCATGGTAGCGAGCTTTGCTCAGTTGGTCAGCACCATTCCCAAGCATTAGATTTTAGTCCCTGCCAAAAAAGCAGTGTTTGCTTATGTTACCAGCAAAGGATTTTATTTACTGCCCTGAATAAGTCGATTGAGAGTTTGGCAGGGTGATTTCCAACTTCAGAGAAAACTCAGTTACACGATGGTACATCTTTTGCATTAAGGGCTGATCAGGAGATGGTTCTTGCTCCAGCTTTAAAAAATGGAAACTGTAACATCTCTTGTCATCTGCTATTTTGTGATGCAGCATTAAACTCAGCCGATGAATATGCCCGTAGTCATCAGCACTGCTCGCTGGCTGTGTCTAATGTTTATAAATGCTTACACAGTATGAACCCAGGCCAGAGTGGTTTGTCAGCGAGTTCATCATTTGTTTTTAAATGACAGTGATGTGCATGCAGCGTGACTACTTATCTCCTCTTTTGACATCCTTCAACTTCTGTTCGAAATGCTACATGGAAACAAATGATATATTGCAGCCTGTCTGCTGTTTCATGTGATGTGAAATGCTGAACATATTTCAAACGGGTGCATTATGCTTGATTCATTTGATTTATTTATTTTTCCTCCCTACAGTAGTTTAACTGAAGTGTGTGTGGTGTTACTCATTGTGTTTCAGAGATATTGTCATCTAGACTCAGTATAGCATTCTTTTTATGAATTAAAGCCTTCCTTCAGCAGGCTGTGCACTGTGCTTCTGATTAAAGAACGCAGATTTGTTCTTGTCCCATACAGTGAAGCTTCATATGCAGCAGGAGGGACACATGAAGAAATTCTGTATTAGTTCCTTATGCCTAATTTAATTTGAAAATTAGCTGTCAAACTGATTTGAGATATAATGGCTACATTGGCATCGTAGCTAGATTGCCTTCCCTGCCTTGTAATACATTTACTTGTCAGTGTTTGGACACCTGGGAGAAGTGATCTGTTGCACATATCTGCTTTACCTGCTGTATATCACGTTCGTCCCTGTGCAGGCCGACTAGGGCAAATGTATCACAACAATTGACATAACGGTGCAAATTAAAAACACAAAAAAAATGCTGACGGAGAACTTGGGTCCGTTTTTGTCTTGCAGGCATGATCAAACTGGTGTCCAAACACAGAGCACAGCTGATTTACACACGTAACACCAAGGGTGGAGATGAGGAGGCAGCAGCAGAGAAGGCATAATCAGGTACTACAGCAGCATCTCTACACGTCTCTATTTTATTACTGTTTGTTTTCAATTTTACTAACCTGCAGTCTTTGTTTCTTGCAGGTTCCCCTGTTTGTTTCCTGTGATGGGCTGTTTGTAATGAAAGGTGGAATAAATATGTAAAGACAAAACCTTTGCACTTGTTTTGCTTTAACTGTTCGTCTGTCTTTAACCAGCTAAGAAGTGGATAAAAATTCCTAGTGTGTTCATGTTATGGTCGAGTGGTCACTGGATATCAGATAAGCATTATGTTGGATTTAAAAATGTAATTTAAGCAAAAATGTTAAGATTGGTTAAATCAAAGAGTAAAAAGATGAGGATAGTGACTGGTAACTATTCATCTATGTGATACTTATAATAACGTTAAGACCTTTTGTGTCTGTGCAGTTGTTTCCTGGTGCCTGATAATAAGGTGCAAATACTCGTCCCTCTGCATCAAAGTGTGGTTTTGTTTTTTTACATCTGCCGCCTCCTCCCTGAAGTTGAGTTAAGTGGATTAAAATCAGTTAGGGGCAATAAATTAGTTTCATTCTGTTCTGTTAACAAACATGAGGTGCATCATAAATGAATAAACACTGCAGCAGGTTATTATGGCAACATTATTCTCAGTCTTCTTCTTAAACTCTGATAAGGTTATTTTTTCTAATTGGTTTCACATAACGCAGCGGCATGAAGCTGTTCTAATCTAGGAGTGTAGAGAGATTAAGAGCTTTCCAGATATCTGTTCAAAACTGCACACAAGGGGAGAATTTTACAGATTCAAGAGCTGCTGCTGCTGAGGTGCTTTCACACCCCATTTACTGTGGTGCATTCAGTTTGTCACCCAGTAAATTTAAAGAGGCATTCTGACTCAGTTGTCCCATGTTTTCAGTGTTAGATGGATCATTTCTAATTTGGCCGGGTAGATTTGCACTTTGTCTTCAGCTTGTCTGTTACCAGCCACCGGCAGCGAAAGGTTATGAGATATTGATAGGAGTGAAATGAAGAAGCTATCTTCACTGTCACCGTTTGCTCGGGGCATAAGATAGCGCAGGAGTCCTGTGATGGATGCTGTCAGGTGCTCCTTTGTCACTGCGCAGCACCACCTCCAGCACCAGCCACAAAAACATGCTGCAGGTTTAACGCCACTGACAGATGCAGTCCTCCAACATGAGCTCAGAACACAAACAGCCACCTCTCAGTACACATGATGAAACAGTGTCTGTTTAACACCTGGAGTTGGAGCTGGAGTTTTCCACCAACGAACTGAAATCTCATCATTTCTATTTATGAGGTTTGCAGCTTGATTAACTAGAATAAAGCATTTACTTGTTTTGCAAGGCTGAAACATTTTCATAATCAAGTGTGCTGCTCAACACTTTGATAGTGTTCTCGGTTATGTAGTGAAACAGCCTTTGATTCCAGTATAATTTCAGGACATGCAATCAGTGTTGACTTTTTCTAAATTTATCAAAGTGACAGTAATCAGTGATTTAATCGTCCCCCCCACTGTGCTGCGTACAATTACTGTGCAAGCTCAGTGAATTCCTATTTTTGTTTGCTTAAAAATATGCCTGCACTGGGCTTGATTGAATGTTCTGGACAGGTTAAAGGGGCTGTAAATGGCGTTTACATAAGGGCCCCCATTCTTTCACATTCAAAGTAACATTAAATTAAATTCAAGTGCCCCGAAGTTTAAAATATATGTGATGTTACATTTTTTAAGGAAGGTGTTAAGTCAAGGAATAATTATTAATTGTTTCTATTGGATAACCGTGTCATATGTCCCGCCCCCGCTTCTTAGCTTGCGCATGCCCAGACAAGATGTATATGGCCCTTCGCCTCAGCTAAGTCGAGCCTGTACGTTGGTTGGGCTTTGATGGTAATAAACTGTCACTGTTTAATTGTGACAACAACAACAGTAATAATAATAATAATTTTATGTATAATTTCTCTTCGTTATTCAAGCTTGTTTCCCCCACTAAAAAAAAGACCAAAAAAGGTCAAATTATTTTTATTATCTAAAAAAAAAAAAAAATCGAAGTAAAAAATCGAAATGTCATTTTTTTTAAAAGTTGTTTTCCCAACATTTCGAGTTAGTAAGGCTAAGACTTAACCTAACCGTAACACTTACCATAAGATTGAGTTCGAGTAAATCGAAACGTCGAGATAATAACCCGAGATTTTTGGGAAAATTTTTATTTAAATGGCGGCGGAAACAAGCTTCTTCATGCTATACTAAACAGGTTGTGCCTCCTGCATTACCTAGGTTTAAATAACTGGTCAGAAATTGTTTAAAAGTGGCTCGTTTGATAGTAAAAGTTGCTAATCCCTGACCTAGCCAGAAATAATGTGCTTTTAAGCTTTGGTAGGCATGATAAACTCATGCAGGGGCTTCCTTAAATATGCCTGAATTTCAAACATATTATATTTACCTTACCCATCCTACATCCTGTACACCTGTTTGCAGCCTCAGCCTGTGGAAACATTTTGTCAGGTGAATTCTGGTCTGACTGAAGCTTCAGGAAAGATGTTCACAGATCACATCAATGCATCTGGAAGCTTTTTTAGCACGTGCTAATGTGGAACAACTCACACCTTCATCCATGGTAAGTAGGAAGCTTACTGGCAGGTAGGTCAGTTTATGGAACAAAGTTTGAGACGTCATATGAGAAGAACACAGGTGTAACCTTTTAAAAAGCACCTTCCTTTTCCTTGGTTTTGTGGCATGGACACTTATCTGTAAAGAAGAGAAACTCTGTTGAGTGGTCTAACATGCTTATTGGTGAACAGTATTGCTGTGTGATACTGCAAATTCTCATATCGATATGATACAGAGTATATACAGGGCCACTATTGCACTATTGCAGATACTTTTAACCTTTAACAGCAGCTTATATTGGGGAGGGCAGTGTTTCATTATTTATACGATGAATCATCATCGGTTTTTAAATTATTTCAGCATTTCATGTATTTGGAAAGTGTATTTTCTGGAGGGATGTAAATGTACCTGTCAGAGACGTCAGCTTGTATTGTTTAAATGTGTTATAGGTTATAAATAAAATAGACATCCCTGTACGACAGACAGTTACAGAGGTTGGCTGGTTCAGTTTTTCTTGATGACTTGCAGCCTTTAGTGAGTTTCAGTTTCTTTCGTCAGGATGAAAATGTATGATTCCAAAGTGCAGAACAGCAAGGTTTAAAAACCCCTTTGTTCTGGCACCCATCACTCAGTAACAAATTGTAGCTTTTTTACGTAGGTGAGCTAAATGATTCCCCAAATCAAGTATTAGTTGTTTTTTTTCAGTAGTTTGTACTATGTGTGTGTTGTGTCTGTATTGAAGTGTGCATGTGAGCTTGGATGACTTGCCTGCAGAACAAACCTACCTACAGGTAAAAATAAATGAACCTGAACCTGAATGTATAAATTGCTATTCTATAGAGCCACACTAATGCTGTTAGTTTCATATGTTTCTACATCTGTTAGAAGCCTTTAAATCTATTTTTCTTGTTTTTGTTCGGGCACAGACATCTCTCCCGCCCTCTTTAGACTACAATATCAGCATTTAGCTCCAAGGCTGGTTCTTTAAACCTATCACTGTAGATAAGTTTCAGTTTAACAGCAACATCAAGTGGCAGTCCCTGTTTAATTGAGGTTGTCTTAACAGTGTTCTCACTCAGCGTGCCACTTCCTATCATCAAATGTTGGCACTTACACAAACAGACTATATGTAAATATTTCATAATGAAATGTGTTATCCTCAATTTAAAAACATTTTGCACTTTTGATACTCGCTATATCGCTGTCATATTAATGGATGACCTTGAGTTATTGAATTGTATTTACATACATAGCTAAAGTTAAAAAAAACAACAAAAAACCTCACTGATATATTCAAGGACCATAAAACAATTTCCACATCAGGAACCACAGCTTTGCTGCGTTTGCTGAACGTCCGCCTCTCTCACTTACTGACTGCCCTCTTCAAGGTCCACCCTTCCTGCTGTCACCCAGCAGAGCTACAGTATCTGAAAGACCAGCTTCAGTTTATACTGAGAGGCATGACTGAAGTCTCAAATTAGACACCGCTGCTTCAAGCCCTGGGTTGGGCAGTGAAAGTGACTCAGTGGATTGAATGACAAACAAATGCTCTGTTCATTATGTGATGGTTCTGTGTGTGTGAGAGAGAAAGAGAAAGAGAGAGAGAGAGAGAGAGCCTTTCCACTCATCGTTAATACTCCTCTCTCACACTCTCTCTCTCTCACGCATACTCTGATGATATTCAAATATCTGTACGGCTAAAAAGGCAGAGGGAGTCAGAGCTCAGAGTCGGAGTGGGAATGCAGGCGAGTGGGAGCGCCGTCTCGCGGTGATTATTCAGGGCACTTCCAGAGCTGGATTTATGGCACGCAGCTGTTGAGTGGCTGACAGACGCGTGAGGAGCTCAAGCGCTGCTGCTTCTCAAGCTGCTTGTACCAGCCCGAGCTCTGCTTACTGTTGCATAGGAAAGAGGACTGCTGTGCCTCCACACAGATCGGTGAGTACTCTGCCCCCGATTCGACATTTACCCATTTGGTTATTATTATAAATTTTTTGTGTCTTTTACAGCCTTCTCTTTGTATAAAGTTAAAGTGTTTTATGAAGGTAACCTTTCACCTACTGGACATGTTTTTCAGTTTTTGTCCTTCTGTACTTCTCACATTTTGCTCAGTTTACTTTTCAGTCCTCACAGAGGCAGTTTTGGATTTGAAAACAGTGTTTTTAGTCAGCTTTCAGTCAGCCAGTTCCCCTGTGTTTTAACCATACATGGCTAACAATGCTGAAATGCTAAACTAACTGTGCAAAAGAGCGACTCAGTAATATTTTCTGTGTTCTGAGAAATCCTCCGGTCTCTTTGTAATATTCATTAGATGTACCTGGGTGGTTTGTGTCTCTGTGCATTTCCTCTGGTGCTTTTTTTATATTTAGTTCACAATGCTGTGTCCTATTTATAGAAGTTAAGGCATCACAGCGAAGTGGAGACATGACGCCAGCCAGGCAGAAACCCTCAGCACTGTTGTCAGTTTCTAATCGCCCTTCGCTCCACACAAACGGTGTTACTCCGCAGTCCTTCCTCCACCTTAAAGCTTTTTGAGCTTTTCTAAGTTAGTGCAACTTGTGACGTTTTGTCAGGTCAAGCCTCGGCTCAGAGAAGAGCCTGGATTTTCAATTACAGCCGGACCCCGCAGACTGAAAGGTAGAAGTTAGCCTGTCCGACCCGGCCCTCTGACTCTGATTCAGAGGTCAGAGACAGAGCCAGGGAGTGAGCATCATATGCTTAAGGTTAATTGAGAGGATGCCCTAGGATAAATGGACCTCCCTGGAGCAGAAGATTGTATTAGAGCTCTGTGCTACTTTATAATTTTTTGTAGTCGTTTCCACTGTAGAGTATTTGTGACCATTTATATTTAGAAGCACTTAAAAGGACACTTAGGAAATAAAGACCTGACAAAAGCATTTTCTCTCAAGTCAGATTGAATTTCCGACCATAAATTGAGCATTCCTGGCCCTTCCAGCGAAGCTCTTCGGGGACTGTTTATTTGGGTTGCTATGGAAGTCTGTGGTGGTGGTAAGCACAGAAACTGGAAGCTGGAAGACGCCCTTTAAAGATCTGGCCTCAAAGCTGCTTTCTCCTCGTGCTGCTGACAGTCTCTTAATGCTTTCATTTAAAGTAATTAGACCGAACTAGATCAAATTCATTAATGTGATAATGAACAGAGCCAGAGCTCTTTCACTCTCACTGCTCATTTGCCCAAAAAGTATAAAAGAGTTGAGCCGATCTACATGTTAACACACAATAGATCCGAGGATCTGAGGCTGTTAATAGATACAGTGTGGGGATATTGGAATCAGTCAATTAAACAGTGTCTGGCTGTTCTGGCTCCCTTTTTTATTTTTTCAAGCCTTGCTGGAGATCTCCCTTCAAAGAGAGGGACTCCCAACTACCGCTAAAAGTTGCTGTGCCTCTGCTGCATTGCTGACATTCAATTTATTATGATGATTTATTCTCACAGTTGTGATTAATACATAAAAATGAAGTGATATAGGAGAAAAAAAACGAGTTTTTGACACAAGTTTTCCTTATAAAGTCTTATTTTCCTTCTTTTTGCTGGCAGTGTTTTTTTTGTTTCATTGTGAAATAAAGGCTATTCATCACAGCTAGGCTTGCAGGCCATGTGACAGGACCTGTGGTCATAGAAATACCATCAGCCTTGTGTGCTTTCTCCCTGTGTTTACTGCACACAGCAAGGAACAACCCATTTTGCTTTATTATCAGTGTCTGTGATCCACGTCCTCCTGGACCTCAGAGAGCTCAGACCGCTTGCAGAGAGCGTGTTTGCTTCCATTCATCACTCCTTGGTGTGAGGGTGGAACAATGTTTACCTTCATTATTTACAGCAGCACAACTCCTCTGCTTGTACAGTTTGTCACTGTATGCTCAGCTCATCTTCCCCTGCCTGCATCATCATCATCATCTTCGGGCCTGGGGGAGTTACAGGAGGATAATGTGCTCGGCTGAACATCTGGTAACGTCAGGAAGAATTGCTTTCGGGCTTGAAAAGTGGCTCTTTTAACATGATGGAAAATGTTTTTGCTGTGACAGTAAGATGTAACATCTGTCTTGTATGTAAATCAGCCGGGCTTCTTTCATCTGGGCCCTGTCGAGTTCAGAAAGCACAGCTGAGACAACCCAGATACATCTGTGTTCAGATAACTTTTTTTCCCATTAAGCTGAAATGTGGTGGCTCTGAAGATCTGATGAAGATTAAGAGCAGTTTGTAGCACAGAGAAATCTTCATTCTTTGTGTTACTGCTTCTTTCGCATGTTTCATTGACTCATAATAATCCTTAACTGACAGCATTTTCTTCAGGCTCACTCCTCAATGAAAGCAGCGTTCTCCACAGCCTGCCCCTGGTTATTAATGCAGATTAATCAATAGAAAGTAACACCACTCCTCTCTCTGCAGCCTTCTCAGGCTATGCGCTCTTTGGCTCCGCTGTACTCGAATCGCTGTGAAATCTCCCCCTGAGGTTCTCTCTTGTCACTGTGTCAGATGGTCCAAATGTGCTGACTGGGGGGCTCGCTCGCAGGTTCTGCAGTCCTGCAGTTCGGAAGGCTATCACGTGAACTGAATACAGAAAACGACCGTTGTGTCATAACTTATAGTACCGGCTGTGGTTTGAAATATGCTGACTTTCATCGACTTGGTTTTTGTCACTGTTAGTCTGCTGCTGTGTAGCCAGAAAACACAGCCTCAGCTCTGTAATAAATACCATTTTTCCTTTGCCTTTTTAAAAAACTGCTGGAAATTCTGTCAAGTTTTCCACCGGTGCAAAGAGCCAGCCATCCTGTAGCTCTGTGTGTGTGTGAGCTTTGGGCTCATGAATCATACTGTAGACTGTTAGACAAGGCGTTACATAGTGCTGTATGTACATTGTATGCATGTAGTGAAGCATAAAAACTGGAAAAGTATTGAAATAGACCTTGAGAACTTGGATGCTGCAGAATTTGTCACACAGAAGCAAAGCTAAAGTTTCAATTCAGTATTCAGAAAGAGACCAATTGCCATATAAAACATGTTTTTAAAATGCTTTGGTATATAACAATAGCATAATGATTTGAGGGTTTCTCTTGGGTGTCTGAATTCATTTTCTAACTCTTTTGTGTGGTAGCATTCATAGGAATAATATGCAGCCTTGTTAAAAAGAGTTTTCACAGGAGTCTATGAAGCCCTGTGAAAAACTGAGCACTCCTATTGATTCATTAGCTTGTAGAATCACCTTTAGCACCAATAACTTGAAGTAATTGTTTTCTGTATGACTTTATTAGTCCCTCACATCATTGTGTCCAGATTTCTTCTTATCAGAGTTAGCAGCAAAGACACCTGGACGAGTCACCTCATCCACAAGTTGAACTCTTCATACCTACTGGGTAAGATCAGGGATTAGGACTTCAGGTTTCCTGTATAGGAGTTGTGGGCCCTGCAGATTGACAGTCCTTTGCAACATTGCTTCAGTTCATTGAGGTTTCTTTATGCACAGCTCTCTTAAAGCCCCACCACAGCATTTCAGTCAGGTTGAAATTTGGCCTTTGATTGGATCATTGCAGCACCTTGATTCTTTTTTCTGTCATTCTGTGAATTTTTTGCTGTGCTTGGGATCATTGTCCTGTTGCATGACCCAATTTGGGCAAAGCTTTAGATGTGAGTCTGTCAGACAGACTCACATTTGAAAATACTTTGGTTTGGGCAGTTGAGATGGACTAGAGACCTTCCCAGGGTGTACCCTGCCGCTCACCTTAATGACAGCTATGATAGGCTCCAGCCCCTCCGCATATTGGAAAAGTGGAAGAAGATGGATGGAGGGATGTATGCATGCTCTGGTAAATGGGTGCCTCAATGACTGCAAGGTGCTCAGGTCCCGTGGATGCAAAACAAGCCCACATCACCAGCCTTCCAGCACCATGATTGAAAGCTGTGATGAGGTTTTTGTGCAGATTGCTGTGTTCGGTTTTCTCCAAGTCTGGTGCTGTGCATTATGGCCAAAAATCTTCACTTCGATCTCCTCTGTCCAAAGGATTATTGCAGAAGTCTTGTGGTTTTGTCAGATGAAACTTTGTAATCTTAAGCCATCCTGTTATATTCCTTTTGGAGAAAAGAGGATTTCCTTGGCAGCCCTCCCAAAACAACCCATACTTGATCAGTATCTTTTTAATTGTATCTTTATGAACTTGAACATTTATCATGCTGAGGTGTGTAGAGTCTGAACTATAGTTTTTAGATTTCTTGAAGTTTCTCTGAGAAATTGCAGTTTTTGATCTTGAGTTGAATTTGCTGGAACATCCATTCCTGGGAAGATTGGCAGCTGCCTTGAATGTTTTCCAGTTGTGAAGATTTTCTCTCACTGTAGAATGATGGACTATATATTGTTCAGACATGGCCTTTATAACCCTTTCCAGATTGATGTGCAGCAGCAGTTCCTCTTTTAAACTAAGAATAAGAGATCCCAATTCAAAGAGAAAACCAAATAAAGCTCTATTTTCTGTTGCCCACATTGTAGAGGGTGTAATTTCTATTGAGTGCTCCTGTTGATTTTTCTTAATGTATAGGCTGTGATCAGCTGACCTGCTGCTCTTTGTGTATGTTCACAAATGAATTCAACAAGATGTCAGCAGGTGGTCATGAGTTGTCCTTTGTGTCAATCCTCTACACTGATAGTCTACTGTTTATGCTGTCTTTTTTCCAAACAGGATAAAGTTGATACGAAGGTTTAATTCTGTGAATGAATCTAAGCACCATCACCTTAGCTTTTAATTATATATAACTGAACTCTGACCATGAGCACCACAGCCACTGTGCACCAGCCACACACACTTTAAATCCTTCCCAGTACAGCAAACTAACCAGTTTATCCTGCAGTAACCTGCAGAGTATTTTCATGCAGCCTTTAAATAACACAGTTAGTCAACCTCAGTTTGTTTTGCAGTTCATTTCACAATATGGAAAACAACAGCAACAGAAAACCGGACTGAAAACCTGATTTAAAAACATGAAGACTTGCATGTAAGCTTTACATTTACAGTTTATCACATACCAGTGAGCAGTCCTTACCTTTAAATCTAACCTCTCTTCTTCCTTTCCTGTTCTGTCTTTCTTATCTTTCTCCATCTCTGAGTGGAGTTAGCTCCTTCTTTTCTCTACCTGTGAAATACTGCAGTTGGACCTTTAGCTAGCAACACACTCTGCTACAAAATGCACGCAAGCAATTTGTGTGTTTGCTGATTTTTGTTGAGCTGATAGAAAAATTGCATTTGTAATTACTTAGTTAGTTACCAATACAACTCCAAGTCCTCTGCACACTGCAGTACCAGAAAATGTTGTCAAGGTGTGCTTTGTGGTAGGTGGAGTGCAGCTTTATTAGCTAGCACCAGCAAGCTTAACAAAAAACATAAGGTGAGGACACAACATGGGCTTTAATACACACACGAGGTAATTAGGAAGATGTAACACAGCTGGGGAAAACAAGGCACAGGTGAAAGAATTAAAACCACTATGATAAAAAAAGAGGACTTCAACCATAAATCATAACAAATAAACAAAAACTAGAATTCAAAACTAATATTACTCTTAAGAACTTAACACACAAGAACTCTAACTTTCTTTTTCGTATTAGTGTAGATCAGGGGTCCCCAACTCCAGGCCTCGAGGGCCGGCGTCCTGCAGTTTTTAGATGTGTCCTTCATCCAACACAGCTGATTTAAATGGCTAAATTACCGCCTCAACATGTCTTGAAGTTCTCCAGAGGCCTGGTAATGAACTAATCATTTGATTCAGGTGTGTAGTCCCAGGGTGAGATCTAAAACCTGCAGGACACCGGCCCTCGAGGCCTGGAGTTGGGGACCCCTGATCTAGATGGTGAGAAAAAGGTCCTTCTCTAATAGGAAAGCAAAAAAGGAAAAATACATATTAAAGACAAACATCTTATATTTTAAGAGTGCAAAAGAAAATAAATGTTTGGTCATTTCCTTGAAATAATAGAAAGTGTGTGCAGCAAATACATATAGATGTGTTATACATCAGCCTAACGACGAGTAGAGTCTGAACCCCGCCTCTCACTCTGTGTGAGCTGGGATAGGCTTCGGCTCCCGACCTGTCCCCCTGGACCTCCAGTTGGATTACTGGTTGACAAAATGGATGGATGGATGTTATTAATTACTATAGCTGCAGACTTGAAACTGCTTTAAATTAACAGCAAAAACCAATTACCGGTAGTTGCACACCGAGACGCTTCTTAGTCACTTGATTTGCTTAGAGACTTTTGTAAAGTGATTCTGATGAAGGCTCCTGACAGCACCATTTCACTTGTAAATGCATGAAGTGATGAAGAAAGCAAAAGGCTCTGAGTGTACGAAACTTAATATAGTGTTTTTATTTTTTCTTCTTCTTTTTGGGGGGAGGGGAGCTGTTTTGTGCTGCTTTTCTTGGTGCGCCTGTTGTCAGAATGCTTTGAGCAATGTTCGCTCACTTCTGCAATCAATATTTTTATATTAACTTTATTTTAATTAAGAGCAAAACAGAGACACAGAGAATTTTAATGAATTTTCACACTTCCCCTTAGTCAAAGATTTAAAGCAAGTTTTGGGATTTGAGCAAACTTTACTACTTTAAGCAAATATTACCTATATCATACCTATAGCATCGTTTGTGATCCACAAAGGAGGATTTTTATTCCAAGAAAGCCCTCAAACTTACTCTTTACCAACTACCCAGCTCCAAAGGCAAGATAGACACAGAGTGATAACAACATATTTAGCAGGTAATGACTGTGATAAGTGCTTTGGGTGCTGGTGAAGACCAAATACAGAACTTTACAGGACACTGTTTGCTTTCTTAAGAGGTTCACTAGATATTATCAACATTATGTTCACAGGTTGTTTTAATAATTCTCTCTGCTCTGCCAAATTTATTTCAAATTGATCTTCGATATCTTTACTAATATCTTTGATTTTACTCCATTGCCTGTGTCCCTGTCTTCATCTGTGGCGGCCAGGCGACAGATGGTGCGGGAACAGTATGTCACCACCACCGAGGGCAGCAGCACGCCCAGGTCGGTGCCCGACGAACTCTACAAGATTGGCATCTATGGCTGGAGGAAGCGCTGTCTCTACCTCTTTGTGCTGCTGCTCATTGTCATCCTGGTGGTCAACTTTGCCCTCACCATCTGGATCCTCAGGGTGATGTGGTTCAACACGGTATGCACAGCTCACATTTGGACACCATGTTTTCAGTTGGGATTGTTTTTCCTTTCTCCTTTCAAATGGTATGTTTAAATATTTAGTATGTAGCTTTTGTTGATCAGCCCATCATTTGACTATTACCTGCTTATTATTGCAATGTCAGGCAGCAATAGCGTTATCCATCATTAAGTCCTACTTGGCTGTCTAAACAGGAGAGTAAATGTGTTTGTTATTTCATGGAGACTTGTCAGCTTTCTGTCTCAACTCCAGATGGCAACTGTGGATTTATGAACAAAGCTGCAAGCCAACACACACTCTTGCATGCACATGTACACACTATGGTGGATACCTTAGACAAATACCTAAGTGATAGAGGGAACGCTGTTAGCTGGAAAGCCAAAGCACATTCCTCACCTTCTTGGCATGCCTTTGTCTAAATATGTAACCTCTTGATTTTATTTTGATCACAGGAAGGGATGGGACTACTACAAGTACATGGAGATGGGGTTAAGCTGGAGGATGGCGAGTCTGAGTTCCTCTTTCCTCTCTATGCTCGGGAGATCCACAGCAGAGAAGTAAGCCAATCAGAAATGCAAACTTTTTTTCCTGCTCTTCTTTGCCACATTCTTCTGAGATAAGCCTCCTCTCTCCCCCTCTACCCTCTCCTTCTCTCCCTTTCTCGTCTTCTACCCCATTCATTTTCAAACCTCTGTTTGCTCAGTTAAGTAGCCTGACAGCCTGGCCATTATTTCTCACTGTTTACTAAACTTAAATTTGAGTGTGTGTTGGATCTTTGGAGACTGCACGTCATCTTATCATCTAAATCTAATTCCTCGCAGACACTCAGGCAGTTTTTATCCAGCTGTAGTGAGAGAGCTGCATATTTCTGACAGTACTTTTTTTAGGAGATGTGTCAGAACAAACTGGATTTGGCAGTAGCACACAGTGCACGTGGTGGTGTGCTGAGCTCTCCATTAACCTCAGGGATATTTGTGGTGGAAAGTAGTTTATGGCCCGCCTGCTAGCAGCAGATGGGAACACTTTGCTGCAGTTGTTTACATGTTATGGCTTTTCTTGCTCATAGCAGCAATATTTGTTTTTCTTGCTTCATGGGCCTCATTAAAAAGGCAATGTATTCCTCATTTATGGATGGACACATTTTCTAATGTGTTCTATGGGTTTCTAAAATGATTCAGTGCTTAGAGAGACATCCTGCTGCCCTCTACATGAAAACTTGCTTTCCTAGACCATTTTTAGAAGCATGTCTTCCCCTCAGCTACAAAGGAGCAGAAGAGATTTATTGCTAAGCTTCTTCATTTAAACATTTTATGACAGTATGTGTGTGTGTTTGCCAGTTCTCTTATACAGACCTAATTACTTGCTGTCACATCCTGTACAAATATTTAGGTAAAATAATAAATAGCCTGATAATAATGCATTCTTTGTCAGCCTTAATAAACAGTAGTCCATGGCACTTTTTTCTGGTCAGTAATGCTTCAGCCTGGCTGGTGAATATCCTCCCCCATCAGGATGCTCAGTGCCTCCTAATGGCTGCCTGATCATAATAATAATTGTCAATAATATATCAGTAAAGTGTTTGTAGTTTGTAGAATAATCCAAGTCGACAGCCGTAAATGCTAATGTGTTAGCAGATAAATGATTGCAAGGAAACATCTCGATCAACTAAAAAACAAAATAAATGGCAGTATTAATATTTGTTATGATCTCAATACGTAGCTAAGATACAATAAAAAGCTGTTAATCAGAAAATGACACCAAGTTTCTTGAGTTTACCGCCATGCTAGCTACTTTATGGTGCTTTGGGCTAAATGCTGTTGTTAGCATGCTAGCTTGCTCACAGGAATAGAATCATGTGCAGAAGCTTATGGGAATGTGTTATGAAAAGCTCCAACGCTGGTGGGGCAGCCATGTAACACAGTTTCTGTTGGTGACCACCTCCTCTGACCACATGTGGAGTCCCACAGGGTTCTATACT
Organism: Diplotaxodon limnothrissa; assembly: GCF_057381915.1. Classification (NCBI taxonomy): domain Eukaryota; kingdom Metazoa; phylum Chordata; class Actinopteri; order Cichliformes; family Cichlidae; genus Diplotaxodon; species Diplotaxodon limnothrissa. The sequence continues at coordinate 17,225,166 of NC_140609.1, read as the reverse complement.
AGGACCTATCCTTTTTCAGTATGTCCTGCCTTTTGGCCACATTGTACAGAAACATGTTATCATACTGCTCTTTCAGCAACATTCAGTGTTATCTCCCAGTTAAGACCATCCATCCATCCATCTTCATCCGCTTTATCCGGGGCCGGGTCGCGGGGGCAGCAGCCTAAGCAGAGAGGCCCAGACCTCCCTCTCCCCAGCCACCTCCTCCAGCTTATCCGGGGGAACACCAAGGCGTTCCCAGGCCAGCCGAGAGATATAATCTCTCCAGCGTGTCCTGGGTCTGCCCCGGGGTCTCCTCCCGTTGGGACATGCCCGGAACACCAACCCCAGGAGGCATCCTTGTCAGATGCCCGAACCACCTCAGCTGGCTCCTTTCAATGTGGAGGAGCAGCGGCTCTACTCTGAGCCCCTCCCGGATGGCCGCACTTCTCACCCTTTCTCTAAGGCAGTTAAGACCATCTAACCAAAATGAATATCTGAAAATCTTCTAAAATGAACAATTTAAATCATATAAAAGTCTAATACATTTAAACATTTAAAAAATCCTGTTATCCAGTTCTTTGTCCTTCCAAAATTAAATAGGCTGTCAGAAATCTGTGTTTGCTATTGATGCAAACCTAATTTTTGAGAAATATATCAGCAAGCTAATCCAGCCCTCCTGTCTGCATTTGAGGAGTGCTAGAATACAACTGATATTGAGTTTTAGCCACATACTCTCTATTATTCTTACTGTTATTAACTTTTCCACGGAGGTTATGTTTTTGACAGTGTTTCTGTGCCTGCATGTCATTCTTTCTGTCTGTAAACACTATAGCTCAAAGTTTTGAATGAATTCTGATAAAAACTGTGTAGGGGTGTAGCGTGGGGTCATGCCAACAATCCATTCAAATTTTGCTTACATCCCCTGAGGTCATGAAGGTGAACTTTATGATTTATTGGTAGAAAATTGACAAAAAGCCTAGCCATATCTTAGAAACTGATTCTCACAAGTGTTGTGTGTATTGCCAACACATAGAAAATAATCTAATATAATATGATTGCAATATACAGATTTCAAATGTCAGATTTGACCTCCGACCTCTCCTTGATTGTTAATAGATTGATCTGAAGGTCAAAGCAATAATAATGCTGTTTAGGGCTATTTAAAACTGAGTTTGTCATCCTTTGTATTGAGAACATATAGGCATATAAGGAATGATATATGAGGATTCTAAATATCACGTTACTTTGGACCTCTGACAGATAAACCTCATAGCATGCCCTCATGATCCTCATACTGTTTATTTTACAGCATAGTGAAATAAAGTCACCACCACAAAGTAAAAATGCTTTATTGACTGAAGTGAAATACAAAGTGCAGAAAAGCCAAAACGTAATGTCCCCACGTTAGGACAGAGGGTGTCAGGAGTGAGTGCCCTTCATGACCTGGCTCCAGAAGAGATGCTGGAATAGACCAGTGAGCAGCCTGATATCCTGAGGCAGGAACCTGCCAACTGTTCCCACCTCATGCTTAAAAACTGAAGGCGACTGAGCATTTGCTGTTTGGGCTCCTCTGCTGTGGAAAAACCTGCCTGAGCAAGTCTGACTTTTATTTCGCAAGTGTTAAGCTTTACTCATTTTATTTATTTTTTAAAATAAAATGTTCTTATAATGTTTACTTTTTTAATTTGTATTGTATTTCACTCTCGACAATGCACTAGCTTATCTCTAGAGTGTAATACTTTGGTTTTAAATCATCTGATAACTTTGACTTTTTTGTATTTTTTTGTGTGTATTATGTTTTTGTAAAGCAGTTTTGTAATGCTGATTTTAATGGGCACTATTCAAATAAACGTCCTGTTTTTTTTATGGATGCCAGTTTTGCAGAGCTGTCTTGATAGCCTAATAAACCTCACATTATCAACCTCATGGTAGCGTTAGAGTCAGGCAATGAAAGTCAGTAGGAGTTATCCTCAGGGAATCATGAATGCTTTTACAATCCATTAGTTAGTGTGGACTAAAGGGTCTGACCAGTGAACGAGTGCTACCTGTAGAGCCAGCGTGCCTAAAAACCTCACATAAAACCTCTTTGTCCAAGTTCATACATGCAAATATTCTAATTTTTATCATTTTACTGTTGCAGATTGATGTTATTTCCACAGGCTGTTAATAAGACAATATTTCTTCATCTCCACAGGACTCTTCACTTCTATTACACTCATCGGAAAATGTTTCCCTCAACGCCCGCAATGAAAATGGTGACGTTATAGAGAGGATATCTGTGGGTGAGAGGACACACAGAAACATGCGGCACATACACATCACATCCTGCTGATGAGTGACACTGAGAGTGACAGTAAAGACACTGGTACACTGCAGGGATTTCTCATCCAGCATTAGCAGAGACAAGAGGCCATATTTCAATTCATAATCTCTTAGATTTCCATTTAAAATCCATTAAATTCAGCATTCCTTTTCTCCATCCATTGCTTCTGGATCATTCTGTATTACACGCGAGGGCCTGAGGCCGGTGGAGGATCATATTTGTGCGTCTCTTTATGGCTCACCGACTGCCACGTTGGGGGATTTTGTCATAATTAAAAGGCCAGCAAATTGTTGTGTTCCACAGTGCCGTTATGTGTCCTTGATCATTAAGCCATAAAATGCATAGCCTGCATACTCTTGGGCCTCTGTGAATAAAACTAAAATGCTTGTTAGGGAATACTGCGTGTCTGTTCACAGTTGTGAGCCCTGACAGAGGTTAAATATCTCACTGAGTGATCTACATGTTTTAGAGCAGCTTCTCTCAGGGCTGATGGAGTGAAGGGCAAAAGGAAGTAACCTCAGATGAGTTTCGTGTCAGACCAAAGCAGTAATATGGTTACGCATTTTTAATCACTGCGTTTCTCATCAGCAGGTGGCCGCTGACTTTCCCCTTTCCACCTCTACGCTGATCTAAATTGGGAATGTGTCTCTGAGCACATCGAACTGAATCACAGGAAGAGAATGATGATAGATTTTCATGGTTGCACGTTACTCATGTCTTATTGCCAAACCCCTTCAGGTGTTGTTGTTGTTGTTGTTCCAGGTCCAAAAGAGGCTCAGGGACACACTCGAAATCTGCTCATTAACTCGCACAATGACAACATGCTGTTCACTGCAGATGGCGACAAGGCTGAGATTGGGCCAGACAAACTACGAGTCACAGGTACACCAATGGCCGCGACGTGCTGTGTTTCCTTGGACGTAGCGCACACCTGTTGGTGGAAGGGTTTTGGGGAAAAAAATGAAAAAATAATAACACTGACAACAGATGTAGACTCAACAGGACCAATTTGGTTTGATGGCAAATATCAGCTCAACAATCCAGCACCCAAGGGCAGAGACAGCCCAGTCATTTTCACAGTCATTCGTGTCATAGAGTGCGTGGTTATCTTTGAAGTGCACAGAGAGGACAGAAAAATGAGATGCCAGAGCACAATACTGTACAGTTTATCATATTACTGAACAAAGGGTTGATGGGATATTTCTGCGCTTTTATTCTGAATCTTAGTCTCCGGTGGGTTGCGTTAATGGTTACGTGTGCCGCTGGCCACACGCTGTGCTGACTGATTAATGTTGAACAGAGTGTCAGCCGATAACTTCGTATCGCCCGGGGTCAGTTTGATCCGCAGAGAGCAGCAGGCAGCGGGAGCTGTTTTTCCAGGAATCCTCTAAACAAAGCTTCTGTACTCTCTGTGTTTGTGGAGTGTTTACATCCTTCACAGTTGGCTCCAAGTGTTGCAGCATTTGGATCCAGTTTTACTTCTCTGCTCCAGCATTGCCTGAATTTTTCTGAAGTCGAAGTAGGCAGACAGCCCGCCTCTATTTAAAAAAAACAAACAATGTTTACACAACGACGCAATCCACAATATATACTGCACTGCAGTGCTTTGAGATAAATATTAGAGGATTACAGTCAGCAGCCCCTCATCCTCTGAGCACAGGTGGCGTCTACAAAACTTTAGTTACACTCACCTGGCACTTTATTAGGTACACCTTCAGAGCTAGCTTAATTCTTCAAAGGACACCTCAGAGATTTTGGTCGACAGTGACATGACGGCATCACACTGTTGCTGCAGATTTGTCAGCTGCACATCCGTCATCGGAATCTCCCGTTCAACCGCAGACCCAAAGGTCCTCTATTGGACTGAGATCTGATGACCGTGGAGGTCATGTGAGTTCTTTGAACTCACTGTCATTTTCAAGAAACCAGTTTGAGTTTTGTGACATGGTGCGCTTTCCTACTGGAAGCAGCCAAGGATGGGTACACTGCGGTTATAAAGGGATGGACGTGATCAGCTGCAATATTCAGGTAGGCTGTGGTGTTTAAATAATGCTCAGTTGCTCTAAGGAGTCCAAAGTGTGCCAAGAAAATATTGCTCACCACCAGCAGGCTGAACCAAGGCAGGCTGGAACTATGCTTTCACAGCATGTCTTTTGTCCCATCTTCCTTCTCTCACCTCCAACTAGTCGCAAGAGATGGCTGCCCCTCCCTGAGCCTGGCTCTGCTGGAGGTTCCTTCCTGTTAAAAGGGAGTTTTTTCTTCCCACTGTTACCAAAGCACTCACTCATGAGGGGTCATATGATTTTGGGTTTTTTTGTCTGTTTTCTCTGTATTATTGTAAGGTCTTTACCTAAAAATAGAAAGCACCTTGAGGCAACTGTTCTGGTGATTCGGGACTATAAAAATAAAATTGAATTGAAGTAAATTCAATTTAATTGAAATTCTCACCCCATAATCTGAATATTGGAGCAGAATTTGAGACTCATCAGACCTTCTGTTGTCCCATTTTGGTGTGAATTTAGACCCCATTTTCCTGTTCTTAGCTGACAGGAGTCAGGAAAGGTAGTTTCCTACATACCTTGGTTGTAATGAGTAATGAGTTACTGTTGCCTTCCTATCACCTCGGAGCAGTCAGACCATTCTCCTCTGACCTCTGGCATCAAAAAGGCATTTTCAGCTAGAAATCTGCTGCTCACCGGATATTTATCAGACCTTTGTCTGTAAACACTAGTGATGCTTGTGTGGGAAAATCCCAGTAGATCAGCAGTTTGTGAAATTCCCAGAGCAACCCGTCTGACAGCTACAGTCAGTCTACATTCAAAATAATTCAAATCACCTTTCTTCCCCATTCTGGTGCTCAGTTTGAACTTCAGCAGGTCATCTCGAGCATTCCTACATGTCTAAATATGCTGAGTTGCTGCCATGTGATTGGCTGATTAGATGTTTGCATTAACAAGCAGTTGAACAGGGTGAGTGCAGTGTTAAAATACTTCAGTCTGGGACAAAGGGGTGAACTGGCCAACATACCATGAATGCCACTGTCAGCAAAGCTACTCATGTTGTTTTATTAAAAATGTTTGGTGTGTGTTGTGACCATATCAGGCTCCTGGACTCTGTTAAATGCTGTAACAGATCTTGATGTTTGTGTATCTTTGTTTGCAGGTCCTGAAGGAGCGCTGTTCCAGCATTCAGTGGAGGTGCCTCAGCTGAGATCAGAAATGTTGAAAGAGCTGAGGTGAGCGTTTCAGACTTTGTGTATTATTGGATTTTTCAAAACAATCTGCTAAAGAAATACAAAACTATAAGAAATCAAAGTTTAGGTTCAGTCTCACAGGTGTTGCTCAGGTGAAATAAACAAGCAAACGGATAAAATGGTGGTGTTTTTAAAGTCGAGATGTTTCTTTAGGTTGGAGTCCCCGACTCGCTCGCTCAGTATGGATGCACCGAAAGGAGTTTTTATGAAAGCTCTGGCTGGCAACATTGAAGCTGCTTCCAACATGGATGTCATTCTGCAGTCAAAAGAAGGGCTGGTACGAAATCCACTTTTCACTTCCTGCTGATTGCTACAAAGCCGTCTTCAGGCATGCTTTTTCCTTTAGCTCACAGAGGGAATATAGAGAGCATGTTTTTCCAGCAAACATGCTGCGCTACGCTTTTACGCTCTCTCGGGTCACACCTGGGAGCTCGAGTTCAGTTTAAAAGGCGCTCTGCTGTTCCCATTTACTGAACATTTTTGTGTAGAAACACCTTACAGACAGCCGGCACTTAAAAAGCCTCTTTATCTTTCTTATCAAAAGGATATAGTGTAACATATTAAAGAAAATCTTTTTCTAAAGCAGTGAGAATCTCGTCTAACCCTAACCCTTTCTTTTGAACTTTGAAAACATCTGTTTGTGCTCTGTAGGTTTGTTGTGGGTAGTGGTTTGCTGTTTCCATGTTAGTGTTTAGAGTGAGTTTTGGTAATTGGTGGCTGAATTGGATCTGACTAATAGCTGTGGTTCAGCGAGCTGACTGAAGCACGTTAGAGCCATTTGTATCACGAGCACTTATTTGACCTTTTTTTAATTAATTCTCAGTAGATCAGCACATTTATATGACAGAGTAGTTGTGTGCTGCATCACTTCTTCATCTTTCTTTTCTTGCTGTGAGGATGATAACTGCATGTTAATCTGCACTTAACTTTAACGCTCACGTTCTCTCATTTTAAGCTGATTTACTGCCAGACCTTTTTTCTTTTTTTTTAAAAATTATCATCATGTCGTCATGCACTGGTTAGGTATTAAATAGATCATTCTTTAGCTCGCTGCACACTGTGTCTTATTGTGCGTGCATGACGTAAAAGGACTGAAACAGAGTGATATTTCCTTGCTCTTTCGCTGGATCTTTGTTGTTCTCCTTTAATCGTCCTTGCTCTCCGTGCTGTCTGCTGTACAGCTGGTGCTGGATGCTGAGACGGTGCGCATGCCGCGCCTGCCCAAGAGCGAGGATGGGGTTTCTGGAAATGCTCAGATTCTCTACGAGGTCTGCGTCTGTCCCAGCGGAAAGCTCTTCCTGTCCAAGGCTGGAAGAACTTCCACTTGCAGCGATAATCAGGACTGCTAGATAGAGTCTGACAAGGTCATCGATTTTTCATCTCTCAGAAGAGGCACCTTCTGGGAGGCAACAAGCACAACAGTTTTTTTTTATCTTTATACCACAGTGGGTCTACCAGGATCCCAGTGGCACATCGAGGCCTGTGAAAATACAAATGCCTGCTGGCATAAATGAAATGAGTTCTTTAAGTTGCATTTATGAACTTCTGACCATTCAACCGAAACAAATTGGCTCTCACAACTAAATTTGTCTGCATCAGACCTTTATGGATCATTTTTTTTACACACACAGTGTCATGGCTGGGCAACGAGGAGCTGGTAACAGCTTACATCCTATGCAATATTATCTTGTGGTGCAATAAATGAAAGTGAAGCATATCAAGGGCTTGAAAATTTGAAAAATAAATCCCTGAAACAACGCCAGAGTGTTATTGAAAATATTTGTTTTGCTTTATACAATCTCCTCTTGGTCCAAGCCCTTGGTATGCTGTGTTTTGGTGTTGGTGCATGTATTTATTTAAATGGAGACAAACATAAATGCTGTATATTTTGTTTTATTTTTTGTCTTTTTTCTTTTTTTTAAACTCAAATTCAGATAATGAGGTTTTGATATTAATGAGGTTTCACATGTGTATCTACAAAGGGCACTTGGAGAGCATACTCTCTGATAAGACCAACGCCAGTGCACTATTTTGCAATTTTAAAGTAAGTGGCTTGGATCCGCACAAAAAGGTCATGGGCTCTTCCTTTGCCAGTGCTCCAGCTCTCCACCAAAATTGATGAAATCTGTTTTATGTGTAGTCCTGATGTCAGACACACAGAGAGCAGCGATCACATGCCACATGTTTGGCATGCTGTAAGCATGTAATTACGCAGCAATTTCCTGCTGGTAAGCTGAGCTGGTCTGTTTGTTCAGTAATCTCACTTACGGCCAAAGGACTAATATATCATCACTGCTGACCTCAGAAAAAAGAACGCAAAAACAAAATATGTGGAAAATAAGAACTTGGATCTCATACTTTCAGTATAACCATTGCCTTTATGAAAAATGAAAATGAAAATGAAAAAGACAATAAATGTCCTTAAGACCCTCCAAGGGTTAAATTTGCCTTTGGTTAAATGGGTCGAAAATATCCGTATGTTGTAGTGATAGTCGCACCGAGTTTGGCACCAGTTCGTCTGTACATCACTGTTTTAGAACATTTCACACCATTGTGTTTTTGTCATCAGTCTTTTTTAAGTAGTTCATTATTAGTCCTGAGATATTTTAATGGTGTGCAATGTGTATGTTTTATTTTTGAATAAACTTTGTGCTATTCTTCTACCTGCCTGTCAGCAGCTGTAATCTTCACATGCTTGCTTTTCTAAAAAATGTTCTCATGTTTTATAATTCAGTCTATCTAAGAAAGAAAGGAAAAAAACAGAAAATGAAAGCATTGACAGACTGATGTGCACGTAAGCTGCATGCTGGTGGACTCAGTTTAATGTAACTGGCCTAATTAATGGCTCTGTGATGCACTCTAGTGGTAAAACTCTGCAGTAACACCACAGTGACTGACACCAGCAGCCCAAGAGAAGCAACTTTGTGCTTATTCAGTGGATCACAGTGTGTGCTGCAGCGGGGTCATGAAGCTGTATGCTCTTTATTTTTAGGATGGTTCAAACTGCAGTAATGTGATGTCAGCGTAGAAAATCAATTTGTTTTGGCAAGTGTAAATTTAACCCTTCAAATAACTCCAGAAATCAGCTTCATTAAAAAAAAATAGTTCTACTAGTACCAGCTATGGCTAGCTAATAAACATACTACATTGTAATAAATCTTATAACTTTGAGGTTTTAATGCAAATGCAGATGCAAGACTGTAGGACACTAGGAGCATTTGTGCTTAAAACATGACTGTCACTATATCACATTTTACACATGATTATCTTATAGACATATCATAATTTTGGTATCTCAACTTTAAATACATATATAAATATACAATCCTGTGAAAAAGTAATTATCCCTTTTAGCTTCCATAGGAATGGAAAAGTTAAGTAGTGGCCAAGTGTTGCTATGAATGCACTTCATTAATTGATCACGAACAAGTGTAAGCATCTTTGTAATAGCAGACATTTTGGCTGTTTGCTAGTCTGGAGCATTCGGGTGTGTGTTAACATGATTGTGAGGAAAGATTTTAGAAAAGCAAATTTTGCTGCCCATCAGTGTGCCAATGGGTATACGGTCATTTCCAAACATTATGAAGTCCGTCATTCTACAGTGAGAGATTCTTTAAAAGTGGAAAACATTCAAGACAGTTAACAGGTGATGTCTCAAGAAGTCCACCCAGAGGTCAGCCCATGCAATGCTCAGAGAAACTGCAAAAAACCAAGCGCTACATCTCAGACTACAGACCTCAAGCTGGACAAGTATGGCTTTTTTTAGAAGGGTTGCCGGAAGAAAGAATCGTATCTCCAAGACGTACCATGCTTTGGTTTGTTAAATTGCATCTGAACAAATCGCAAGACATCTGGAAAAATGACCAAAGAGAAGCTATTTAGCTCTAGTTATAATACACTGCACTACATCTTTCCAAAACCAACATTTGCCCAACGATGTGAGAGACTGATAACCCCACGGTGTATATGATATATGCAGTGGGGTTTGCATAGTTTATCTCAGGATAGCACAGAGTTCTTTTTCACAGGATTGCAGTGATTCAGTCAGTCCAATTCATCTATAACTTTGCATCTTGTCTTTTTAAGAAAGTAATTAAAACTCACACCTCACTGTAAAACAGTATACATTACTGATACAATATCAATATTTCATTTTAAAATATCAGTTTCTGTCAATGCAAAATTAAAGTCACACTCCTCTATTCAAAATACACCTTATTTTAAAATAATGTCCAAGCAATAACTGGCACAGAGTATTTGGGGGGTGAATTTATTAGGGCTTTCTATGGCTAGTGTACATCATCATGATCTACAGAAAGAACTCCAAAGTTTATTCAGGGGACAGTCTTGACTGAGTGACCTCAAGCTTGAGGTATAAGTTATTGTTTCTGTTTACAATGTGTGATCAGTGTGTGTATCGTCCTTCAAATCAGAGGTAAAACCAAGCTGCTAAATCAGCAAAAAAACACAAGAGCACCACAGTCTGGTGCTTATCTATGTTCCTTAAACCAAAAGATTCAACTGACAAAATTAAAAGTATGAACATGGGTTAATGCTGGCAAAGGTTAACATGTTGGGTTGTGCCCAGATTACAGAATATGGCTCTTTATCACAAATCCTGCTGAGTATTAACAAACAGGTAAAAAACAAAACCAAAAAAACCCTACAAGGATACTTGACTAATCGCCTTTTCTAAAACTTCACAGATAAAAGCAAGACACTTGCACTCCAGCTTTGAGTACAGGTACTTCATATTGACTGACACAAAACATACAAGTGAGTTAAAATTAACAGAACATGTTTCTGTTCACAGCTGGATTGTCCCAAGTTTCTGGGTTGACTAATGCTACACAAGTGCAAGTACATGAGTTTCAAAAAGTGCTCTGTCCATAAACAAGTGCCTGGCTATGTTACAGAGAATGTACAACTTATAACAAAATGATACGAAATCAAGCATAAAAGTACAAACAAAATGTACAAACATGATTGTACTTCCTTGACTTGCTGAGCTTTTGCAAATAGGAGATGTTGCATGACAGTAACTGCATTACTTGACAGATTTGACCTTTTTCATAATATGCACAGCCTTTAAGTACACCCAACGGGTTTTCCGTAGCAAGAAAATATATTCATTTATTTTTTACAAAAGATAAAGTAAAAAAAAAGCAGCATTTTTTCTAACTTAGAGCAAAGATAGTCAATGTGGGGACTTTGGTAAACAAAATGTATTGCTGAGGCATCTGTATGTACAGCATATGCACAAATGGCTTTTTTACATATTACATTATGGTTTATGTTTTTTTTACATATTACATCAAATTTCTATGAATGCAGCCTAACAGGTTATGGAAGCCATACATGTATTTACTGTGCATGAGCCACAGCACCGCCATCACAGGTGTGAACTGCATATGTACCATAAGCTGCCAGGGGGGATTCTTGATACATGGTCTGTATTGCACACAATCACACATTTCCTCGATTCCACAGAGGATCTATGCATACTCGTCTTCATCAACAGCAGTATCATATTTTTTGCTGCACAAAGGTTTCAAGCTTTATGATTATCCGTGCAGTACATTCCATCACTCTCATTGCAACCTCAGATGTGTATCTGTCATTGGGAATCTGCGGGAATGGCAGGAGATCAGGGTAGCGAGTTCTGAGGCTGTCCACACCGTATCCTTCCAGGATCTGAACGTCACTGGCGAGGCCTTTGAGCTGGGAGTTGTACTCCTCTACTTTTTGAGCCAGCGCAGTCGGCTTTACATCTTTGTCTGACTTTCCTCTGACAGCATAATCAGCAGCTATCAATGCAAGCTTTGTGGCCAAGTAGCACTTGAAACAAACCCACTCGTTAGCATTCTTATGAAGGTCATTGCGAGCAGCAGAGTAGTTTGCTCTGGCTTGTCTCAGCCACCTGCGGGCCTCCACAGGGTTTCCAACTGTCTTAAAGGTTGGGGGAACAAAGAAACGATGCGAGTGTGATGAACTTGCATAACTTGTATAATGTTCCCTGAACTGTTGCCTTTCTGATTTGTGACTCGTTGCTTCCTGGTTCCACGATGAATAAAACCTTTGAAATGAGAATTTCTCTGACTGGAAGCGGGTTGATGATGCAGAGTAGGCTCTCCTGGAAGCCCTGTCTGTATTTTGCTGATCAGCCAAAGACTGCTTCTCCATCCTGTTTATCTCATTCTGTAGGTGCTTGAAGACTTCTGTGGCAATGTCCAGATTTTCTGCATTTTTGTCTGGATGCCATTTGAGATACAGTCTTCGGATAATCTTTTTTCTCTCCATCTCAGGAAGCTTCCAGGCTTGTTCAACTACTAAGGTCACTTCTTTAAGAATCTCAGGCAATGCCTTAAGTTTGATCTTTTTTGGAGACTGTTTATGTGGAGGGGGTCGCAAGTTTTCTTTGCCAGGAAATGGAGGGGGGACCATTCGTAGACCAGAGGAACGACTGTCTGGGCTCGTAGGTGTTAATGGTGTTGATGTGTCTCGAACTTGAGTGCTTTCATCTTGTCTGGAGAACTTGTATAAGTCGAGGGAACTAACTATTTTGTACTCACTATAACCAATGTCGATCTGGAAGCATTTCCCAAGGAAACTTGTGTTTTCTTCCTCTTCTCTTTCGACTTCTTGTACAATGATGGCGTATGTATAGGTGGGCTGATATGAGCCATATATGTCTCCCCCCTCAGAGTCTACAAGATAACCCACATATTCCCCTGGATAGAATACATTCATTGGATCCATGAGCAGTGTGTGATGTATCTCTGCTGGAATTGGGGTTCCAGGGAGGGGTAGCTCAAGCTGTGAAGGCTCTGTTGAATCATATTTAACACCAAGGTTGTCCAGCTTCTCTGTGATTCTATAGATGTCATTACAGCCCAACATAGCAATCAGGTACGACGTGTCTGAAATCAAATTGTCTGTAGCAGACTTCAGTGTCATAGCAAGAGCCAAAAGAAAGTTAATGTCTTTGCTGTCTGAATGTTGGATGTAGAGGTGAATCACAGCTGTCCCATATCTCTTGAGGAATGCTAGCGTTTCGCTGCGACTGTGCGGGATAGGGCTACATCCTTTCACTCTTAAAGTTGTCTGGAGTTTCTCAAAACAGGACACTTTGAGCCCTTCACAAAGCGCTTTGCAGAGACGTATGGCTTTGTCTTCATTCACAAGGTATGCATTATCGTTCTCATGTTTCATTATTCTGATCAGTCCTGTGATGAACTGTTCTGATGAGAGCAACAGCTGAAGGCGACCTTGTAGCGAGCAAAGGGCACCGAACTGGCACATTTTTGGAGAGTCCTCATCAAGTTGCTCTTCAAGAATGCTACTCAGCAGTCTAGGCCTTAGCTTCTGTGGAAGTAGCATGATTAGTTTTGTGTGGTAGGCATGATCTTTGCCTAGATAACACTGGCTCAGATCCACAAGCATCTGAACTCCAACATTACCCTGAATTCTGCTCTTGTAGTGTGGTGCATCATCAAACACCAACACATTCGATTTGGCTAATCTACCATCATGGCTTGGCAGGTAAAATATCAAATCTCTTAGATCTTCAAGGTCTTTGCGAATGTCCTTTGGCTCATTATGAAGAGACTTGAACAATCCCGAAACAACCCTTTTCACAGTTCTCATTTCATTTGGGTCAAGCTGCTTTCCCTCTGAATTTCTGTAAATTCGCCACAGCACTTCAACATATTGTCTGGTTGACACAACATCCTCTGTACCAAGTTCTTTGAACAGTTGATGAAAGGTACCGAGTTCTAGAGGTAGTTTGTACAAGTAGGGTTTGAAGTCAGATTCATTGTCCAAATTAATGACCACCTCTTCAGGTTTTAGCAATTTCCAGCCATCTTCTACCATGACAAAGGCTACTCCACGGAGCTGGTAACGGAAATCTCTTTTATCTGCATTGAGGAACTCATATGTGGATCTTAGAACTTTGTTCCTGGTTTTCACCATTTCATCATCAGGATTGGATATACTGCAGATATTCTTACAGTTGCTTATGACTTTCTCCAGAGGTGGGTCCAAGTTGACACCTAGCATGTTTAACACTTGGTCAAGTTGTTCCTGCCCAGTGAAAGTGCTACCCTCTTGGTCCCTTATGCTTAAAGGTGTAGCTTTCTCTGGTAGTATTGGACATGATGTCCAAAGCAAATGAATAATATCTGTTTGCTTGAACTTTGGATTCACTTGGGACCCACTGAAACGTATGAGAGGAAGTGTGCCACTCATCTCTTGGTACTGAGAATGAAGTTTGATGAGTTCTTTGGGTGCTCTCTCAGGGCACAGAAAAGGTATCATTGAGAGCTCTTTGAGAAAAGTGCCCTGAAAAAGGTCCATCCTCTCACTGAAAATATGGTTCAAAAGAACATCGACAATGGTTTGCACTTTTTCCTTGGTCCAGCACTCCGTTTGCGCTTTGATGCTGATCTCTTTTGCAAACTGAAGAATTTGCTGCTGTGATACTTCATGCTTGAGACCAATATTTCTCAGAAAATTTATCCATGAGGTGAGCAACAATGTCCCATTCTTGGGTTTTGACACTTGCTCTACTTTTTTAAAAAACTCAGTAGGTATGAATGACTTTGTAGGTAGCATAACTTCAAACACTTTAACTGTTTTATCATAGAAGAACTTAGTTGGCCTGATTCTGTTTGAGTAGTCATAGATGAACGACAGTTCCTTCAGTTTCTCATAGAGCTGATCTTTCATCTCACATGGTTCTTCCATTGCCAAAAGCCTCTCCTTCAGATAGACAATGTGTTCAACTTTGGCATCATAGGAAAGACTCTCAAACTTTGGCAGAAGATGATGGAGGTAGATTTCTAAGTCATCTATTGGCATGCAGCCAAGGAACGTATACAACTCTTTGAGCTGCGGACAATCTGCAAGAAATGCAAAGGAGTTCGTGTTCGCCCATTTGTCTATGTCCGCAGAAGGGAGACTTTTGGCAAGAACATAGTTTGCCCCGTAGTTAGCAATGCTGATATATTTTCCGCTAACTGATTTAAAGCATGGGAGGAGTTTTAGGCTCTGTGCATCTTCTTGTGTGAGGCTAGCCAAGTTGCAGTTGAAATATAACAAAAAAGCCTCAAAGTCCTTGTCATTCAGGTTTCCCGATTTGAATGCAGATGTCTGAATCATGTACTCTACAGCTTTCAGAACACTTGATGGATTTTCAATGTTTGCAGTGTACTGTGTCAGAAAAGGCACGAGCTGACTCTCTTTGACACAGATTTTGTTAACTGCAAGTTGAATACACCCTGCTTTCATTAGGGTATGAAAGACTTTGTCATTTTGGCCCTGTGGAAATATGGCAATGCTCATCAAGCTCAGAGGTAGAAGCACATCATACTCTGGAACAACAAGCTTTTCTCTGGCCATGAATTTGATTCCAGGCAGCAAAGCCCAATCTTTCAGAATTTCAAGCACTGTGTCGAAGCTAGGTTTCACTTCCACCTGATTATCCTTAACAGCGATATTCTCACTGATGAAGTTCCACACATTCTTTAGCCAGGATTCACTTGCAAAGGTATCTCTCCATTTCACAGGAATCTTTGATCGATACTCTCTTGGAAGAACAGACCCAAGTAGGTCCCCAAAGCTGCTGATGTCAAAGCTTTTTGCAACTCCTGCATTCAACAGGATGTTGCTGTACCTAATGTACAATGTGTTCATGAACATGTCTTTCCTAGATGATATCAGTTCATGGTGTGCTGTCAGGAACTTTGGTCTCTTTGAATCAAACACCTGAAGCATGTTGTCCATTGTTACCAACAGAGGCAAGCCCTCGACTTTGACTTCATTTTCCTCTATATCTTTAAAACAGTAGTCCACTAGAAGCTTCAAGTTATGAACTAGCTTATAGTTTGACTGCTGGAGACGACAGGGGAGTTTTCCAACATGGCATGATGTATCCGGTGATGAGAAAGTGTAAAGAAAGTTACGGACATCACTTGGTGTAACATAACGTACTGGAATCCCTGCATCTTCCAAACAGAAGTAGAGATTTGCAGTCTCATCGCAGCTGTGAATCAGGTTGAAACCAATATCAAGAAGCAAGGTTTTCAGCCTGTAGACATTTTCAGCCACAGACTTCCTTGAAGTTAGGTTGTACTCTGTGTTTTTCAAATGCTGAAGTTCATCTTGTAGTAGGTTATCAAAAAAGGCTCTTCCCTTGTTTGTTGTAGATGTATTCACCCATGAAATATAAATGACAGAGTGTATCTCAGAGTTGTCCATCTGTGCTGCTCTGACAACAGGAAGGAGACGTTTCAGGTCAGCATGGATACAGCTGTATACTGCTTTAACCAGGCAGTACCAGTCTGGCTGTATATCAAGTCTGTTGGCTGGGAAGAAGAACAGATATTTCCGCAGTGTATCTTTAACAACATGAAGTGGTGTTCCTTGGACTATAGTCATGGTGGGATCTGGACCTGGGAAGTATCGACGCTTGAGCTGAATCAGCAGTTCAA
This sequence comes from Diplotaxodon limnothrissa, assembly GCF_057381915.1. Classification (NCBI taxonomy): domain Eukaryota; kingdom Metazoa; phylum Chordata; class Actinopteri; order Cichliformes; family Cichlidae; genus Diplotaxodon; species Diplotaxodon limnothrissa. The sequence continues at coordinate 17,209,115 of NC_140609.1, read as the reverse complement.
CACAGGCGGGTGCTATCAGTGATGTCATCAGATTGTTATTCCAGTCACTCCTCACCCCAACTCCATTGTCATCTCTCCACAGGTTTCTTCTGGCAGAATCTAGGGCAAAATGTCCATTGACATGAAAGGGTAACCCTGTCTCGAGTGAAAGAGGAAGAAAGCAGAAAGCTCTGTGGGGTTTTTTGTAGTTGTGACTTACACATGCAGCTACCCCTCCACGTGGAAACAGGGTGATGTCTTCATTTTTGTGAGCTGAGATCACACTTTTAGAGACATTTTCAATGTTAGGGAAGCCAGATCTGTTGCAGATCATCCATGTAGTCAGATTTCCCTCAGTATCCTCTATGTCCATTGTGTAGGTTATCTGCTGGACTGGGATAGCAGTAAGCGGCTTCTTTTTGGTCACACTGTCGATGACAGAGGCATGAAATTGTTTGCGTTTCAATCGGTCACCATCTGTTATTTTGGCTGTCACAGAGTAGAGCACTTTTAGTTCACCAGATGAATGATCAATAGTACAGATTGATATTTTCTCCATGTGGTTAAGAAACATCAAAAGTTCTGCACCATCAGTTTTAAGCTTATCCAGAAGGTTCTGTACCATCCTGTCAGACGCAGCGACAGAACTGATCTCTGATGTCTTTGCCATGTCTGTAGAGCGGATGGGAAATCTGAACATTGTGCTGCGTTCCAACTTAAAATGAGCTCCTAAGTAAAGATTAAGAACATCTGAAAACTGAGACCTGAAGTCAGAGTCCAAGTCTCGAAACATTCTTCCAGGACTCACAGATGTGGCCCCAGGTGCATACCGTGCATGTGGATCAAAGATACAAAGAATGTCATTGTTAGAGATGAAGGATGGACAGTCAGTTATGTGGTAGACTGAATTGAATCCTATGCCATATTGACCAGTTTTTCCTGGATTGGCCTCTTTTGTTCCTCTCCCAAGATTCTGTATACCTCTGATATCATCTTCTGTGAATGGTTGATTGTTAAATACACAGAGCGCTGGGCCTTGCATCGGGATCCATTTATCGTCAAATATTCTATCTGTGGGGTGCGTTCTTGGATCAAAAACAAAGTAAATCTCTGTTGCTTTGGCATCATCTGCATTTTGAAGCAGCTCTTTCAACATTTCTTTTTCCGATGGGTAAGCATTGAGAATGCTTTTAATTCTGCTTGTGAGCTTTTCTTTTTGTCCAAACTCGCTCCCAAGTGTGGTAAAGCAGACATTTGAGGCATATCTCTCCAATGCTTTATGACGTTTTGGGACTGCTCCTAATTTTACAGCAACCTCTCTTGGAATATCCCCGTGACAGTATTTCACCGTTGAGTCTCTGACTTTGATCCAGGGGCAGTCATTGTAGCACAGGGATTTTGATGGCTGCAGCATTAGATTGGAGTCGGGTAACAGAATCTCACCATAATTCACTTGACAGTATTCTTGGTTCTTGTCTCGTATTAGGCTCCATATTCCTTCACTAATAATTCTGCGACATAACTGGAAGTTTTCCTCACTGAGTACTTTTCGTCCACATTCTTGCTTCATAGTTTCCAGAACAGCTGAGAAATCTTCCACTGTGAAGCTAGGTTGTACCCCAACACTTTCAAAAAGCTCACGGCAGCTGTTTCTGTACTTGTTGGGGAGCTGGTAAAGATGTGGAGCTGCATCAAAATTTAGGTGGAAAGCAACTTTGGAAGGACTGACATATGTGTTCTCTACCAGGATGGAGCTGAAGGATTTCAGTTCCTCAGTTATCTGATCTTTTGCACTTTCGTCCTGTAGCATCTCCTCATGAAGATATTTGTAACAGGCATTTGTTATGTTTTCCTGATACAGAGTTACACCATCAAAAGCCTGAGAGAGCTTCTTTAGCTGACTGATGACCAGTCCAACTGAGGGTTTCCTTATTAGACCAAGACAGTCTTTCACAGCTAGCGAGATTGCACCACAACCTTTAAAGGATGGGGAATTCTCGTTCAGGATTGGCTTCATCAGACACACTGTGTCCTGATGTTCAGTTGTGAAGAGCTCTCTGGCAGAGAACATTGTTGTTGGGGAAAAGTTGTTCCCATGCCATGGGAGAGAGAATCCTGCAGGCCTTGTGAGGAATGGAAGAAACCTGATGTCCTGCAGTTTCTCCAAATGCTCAGCTGTTCCTTCATCTCTCATCTTCAGCTTTTCGTCAATGAGATTGAGTAGTATACTACTACGGAAGCATGCAGCTGTATGATCACTTTCATTAAGACCCATGACAGAATGAGCACGCTCAATCAGGTCCTCCCATGACAGATCGTCTTTTACCATACCTAACTGCACTAGCTTTACTAAACATACAGGGTTTACATAGTCTTTAGAAGTTCCTTCAGGAAATCTTCCATCATCAGCGTTGTAGAGTTTAGCAACTCTTCCCTCTGGGTGAATAAGTTTAGAAGGTAAAACCAGTTCCGTGTTGGGGCCAGAGCATGGGATACAAGGTGTAACCCTGAGGATTGATGCAAAATCCTCTAGTTTCTCATTCAAAACATAATGCATTAGAGGGTCCCTAAGCTCTTTGTCAATTTCCTGGATGTGTGGGAAAAAGACATCTGAAAAGAACTGCTTCTCTGTCAGGGTGTTTTCCATCAGCTTTCCTTTGCACCCAGCATCATCAAATCCTTCCTTCACCCAGTCAGGCAGCTCAACAGCACAGAGGTTTTGTGAGCCACTCTTTTTGAGGTATTTCAAGAAGATTTTGAAAGCAGCGGGTCCTATGTCTGACCTGCAGAGTAAGGCATCATCAAGGAATCTGACACATTTGATTGACACCCATGTTTTGCCATCTGAGAAAACTCTTGCATGCTCACTGTCACCTCCTTTGGCTATTTCTTGGTAGACACCCTGGCTGATCAGTCTGAAGTCATCATGTACCTGACCTGGATCTGGCCAAGCTGCATAGTAGTTATACTTCAGTAGTTCTCCACTTTCGGCCATTAACCGTAGCATGGTGAGAGCTGCTAAATAGGCCTGGACAATGACATGTCTCATGAATATAGAATTCCACTGTCCTTTGGTGTCTGTCTTCCAAATCTCTTTACGGTTTGATGTCACAGCAAAGCAGCCATTAATTTGGACTGGTAGGCCTGTTTTGATTTTTAAAGGTAAGTAACAAAACACCTCTCCGATTGGTGTTGCATTTGTCTTCACTGTCCATTTTCTATTCTCTTCCTCTGAGAGAAGAACGGCCACCCCTCCACAAGGCACTAGTCCTAATCTTTTTCCACTATCACTAAGGGAAAATTTGAGTGCCTCATTTGCATCCATGCATGAGCAAATGAGCCAGTTCGTGACCTCAACTGCCTTCTGGGGCATTTCATCTGTGAGTCTTCTTGTCTGAACACCTTTAGCAGCCATCTCAAAGTACTGGTTAGGATCTTCCTCTGAACCTCGGAACAGTGGGGAGTGGAGATCAACAATGCGCTTGAACACGTTGTGAAACTCCTCCACCATAACACGTATGATGCATCCAGACTTGGGAACATCAGAAGGTACCTTGCTGGTGCTTGCTACTTTCTTCATAACCTTTGCTGCAGATTTTAGGATACTTAGAGGTCCATATGAGGCTTTGGATGACCACACACTTTTGTTTATTACCACGACATCTTGCGCTCCTGCTGGATTTGGTTCCTCATATTTCAGGTATTTCAAGACCATGCTTCCAACATGTTGAGTGAACAGAATGAATCTGTGGCCACATATGCTGAACTCATCAACGAGAGAGTAGATATCTGTGGTATTGTAGTACAGACTGCTGATTTCACTTACTGACGCTTCCTGCTCTGTTCTGAATGGAAGTCTGAACAGTGTACCATTGTATTTGTATGGCGAGTCCTGAGCTAAAGGAAGCTGGCAGTTGAAGACATTAATGAAAGGTTTGAACTGATTGGGAAACTTTCTCAGCCTCCTCTGTTGTTTGTTCCAGTTGATTTTGATCCCTGGATTAGACCTGTCTCTGATGTGCTTGCTGATGTGATTAATGTTTGGATCAAACATAATCATGAACTCTCTGCTCATTATGATGGGGATATCTGTAACGTGATAAACAGAGTTAAAACCCAAGCCAAACTTGCCAACTTTGTCTGCTTCACACCTTTTCACTGATCCACCTAATCTTGTGATGTTCAGAAAGTCTGTGTCTGAAAATACGGCATTATTGAAAGACCACAAGGCAGGCCCGTGGCAAACAATCATGCCAGGGTCAAGGAGATTCTCCCGAATGTCAGTGTTTTTTCTCATGTCAATGAGAAAACTGCACTCTGTTGCACTTGCATCATCAGCATTTTGAAGAAGCTCTTTGAAAATGTCTGCTACAGATGGATATTCCTCCAAGATATTTTTTATTCTCACTGTTAGAGGTTCTTGTTGGCCAGACTGTTCAAAGCCAAGATTCTCTGGGTTTATCAAGCGTGTGCTCAAACATGGGACCTTCAGCCACTCTGCTGTTTTCATAGGAATGTCATCATGGACCAATATAATCGGTTCTGAAGCGTCTTCGAGTAAGTCGTTCAAATCATCAACTTTGATATCACAGTAGGTACATTCATGGATGGGCTTCATCGCTAACCTGCTTGGGTCCTTGTAACAAAGAATGGGCACATGCATGTTAGTGTCTACAGGTATCTGATTGTTGTACAGCCATCTCAGGATGTTGATTAAAAGTAGAATATCACGTTTGCTTTCTTCCTTGGTCATCTCTCCTTCACATCTCTGTCGAATGAGAGCAATGACTTTGAACACATGGTCTGGGACAACCTCTTCAACTGAACCACAGAACTTAAAAAGCTTGTGAAACTTCCTAATTGTCTTGGGCAGAGAGTAGAGGTAAGGCTGCAAGTCTAGATCAGGGAGGGCTTTTAAAACTGTCTGGCCAGGTGATGAGAACGTCTTCCCTGTCCACACCCAATCAAAAGGCAGTGATTTCATTGCTTCTCTTGCATCCTCAAGATGAGCCTGCATGAAGCCATAAATCTCAAACAAGATCTGCTGGAACTGATACCAATCCTCTGTGGTGAATGCCTGAGATTTATGCCAGTCATTCACTGCTTTCAAGTGTTGTAATACTTGATCCACTTGTGGCTCCATAGTCAGTTTCAGTGCCTTCTTCATACCTGCAGATGTGTGTTCAACCAGTGGTACTGAAGATCCCACAAGCACTGCATGGGATATTTCACACATTTCAGACAAAGAGCAGATATGGATAGTATCTCCAACCCAAGCAAGAGATTTAGGGTAAGTTAAGGGTCTGTCTTTACAGACCGGTGCCCATTTTAGTTTAAGCAAAGCTGTCTGAGCATCAGCTGATTTTACAAGCTTGGTCTGTTTGTTAAGTATTTGCAGCAGTGTTTTTGCTTTTTTAATTATCAAGTCCCATTTAGGTTCCTCACTGCTTTGCAACTCCTCTATCTTCTTTGCCACTCGAAGTACATCTTTTTCACTGAGCTGTACTTCATTTCTTAGTCCCAGTTGTCTGAGTGAATGAAGAATATCTGGAGATGATGTGAATGTACTTGTGGGAAACCTGTTTTTTTCCTCCATGAAGAATAGATGTTGCAGGATCTCTAGCTCAGGATCAAAAAGATCTGTCGCTTTGACTGACTTTCCACAAGGCAGCTGAATGAATTTAAGAGCAGAAAGCCATCCAATCACGGCTGAGTTTTCATTCTTTAGAAAAGCCAAATGTTTAAGAGCCCAGAGCATGATTTCAGTTGTCTCATCTGTTGTGTAGTAACCTCTCTCAATATCCTGAATAATCATTTTGAAACATTCTGTTGTTTTCACTTGTTCAACATTTAGCATTTTGATGAGGCGAATTGATTCCTCATCAGAGCAAGAAACAAGATTTTCAGATAATTTCACATCTGGCGGGTGCTTGGCTCTGTGGTGTAAAGCTCTGGCCCCTCTCAGTGATGTGAATGCTGAGGTACCTTTAGAGCATGTACCCAGTTTTTTAAAGATGGAAAGGTCAAGTAGGATATACTTCTCCTTCTCTGTAATGTCAGACAGCCCTGCAAGAAAATTTCTGAGTGCAATTTTCTCTTCCACTGAGAAAGAAGAGACTTGGCTTGATAATCGTTGGGCTGATGTTCTACTCAGAATTTGCAGAAGCATACCAGGAGAGCATGGGTGAATGTAATTTTTTAGCAGAGGATGCTGCAAACAGGGATCCAGCTTTTTTATCACTACTCCTCCAAGCTTTTCTATGATGTCAAGCACGTTTTCAGAAAGTGGCGCCTCTTCCTCATCCACAAGTACTATGGGTGATGGAGTTTTGAAACGAAGAAGCTCAACTGTGTGTGTGCTTTCCTCGAGTGGCACAAGTGGGATCAAAGGCATGTCTTCAAATGTATTTAGGTCATCAGCAAAATATATATAGAGATGCTTCCAAATCAACTTTAGCCAGGAAAATGTAGGATGCTTCAACTCCCTGTTTCCAGGATCCCAATGAACTTTAAAGTCTCTGGTTGGCCAGGCTGTTGACAGGATCTCCTTGATGAGTCGAGCTGAACGTTCAGGGTTCAGCACTTGTAGCTGAGTGCAGGGTCTACCTGTTATAACAGTGAAATTTAGAAATTAGCACAAGTTATTATTACAGACACAGATGCAAAATAAAATCTGATCAATGGGTTAGGTTTGTTCTTGTTATTGATACAGCTGCTACACCTTTAAATGCACCTTTTCATTCATAGCTCAGCCACACAATGTCATTTAATTTTTGAAGTGTTTTGTTTTCTTCTTAGTCTCTTGTCAAATTTTACTCATTAAATGATGAGTACATTTCTGTCCTCAGACACATCACCTCAAATACTCAGAATCTAAATATATTTAAGACATGTAAGTCATGCAAACACGCTTGCACAAACTTTACTGTGTATCCACACACACACACACGCACACACACTGTTCCTTGTTAATTTAACAAGGAAAAATGCTTTTTCCAGGCCTGTGGCACTTGTTCACTTCGCTCATGTATTAAAACACAGACATGCATGGTAATTTATCATGTTATTCATTTTTACCTTGTATCACTTTATATAGTCAGATGGCAAAAACAGTTGTTTATAAACACTAAGCCAAAAAATATTAAATAAATATATTTCTTCTAATTCTTCTTTGCAAGCTATATAAACATTGTGTTTGATGTCACTGTTTGATGAAGACTCATTTATAGATAATGATGATAAGGCTTCAAAAGTGCCAAGGAGTTGGGGAACACACATACATACATATGATACGATCAGTAAGATACTAAAGTCATGCCAATCTGAATCCAGTCTTATCAATCCAACATATAAGTTTAGGTTAATAATAAAAAGGTCACACACTTTGAAATGCCTTACCTGAACACCCCCATAGAAACTGTTGCACTGTAAAATTTAAGAGATGTGGGATGATTTTTACTGTTTCTTAAAAAAAAATGTGGTAAAATAAAGAACTTAAAAAGTAAACAAATGATACTTTTTCAGTTCAGGACTTCTGTATATCTGAGTAACATTAAGGCCTTACCCACCCTAAGGCCAAGGTTTGGAAGTACAGTTAAGATGTCTGTTTAAAATTTAATTCTTTATGTAGTTCCCTCCCCAGACACCTTAACGCCCACTCACATCCTGGGCCATCTGACCTCAGGAATTCGCATGATAAGGTGGGGCCAGGTTTCACATTGAGCTCACCCGAAACCCTGGCTGATTGGGACCCACACCCAGTTTCACACCTTGGGTCAGGCGATTAGAGGATCATCAGGGGGTCCTTTTGTCCCTCTGTGGGGGGATACTCCCACTAGGTTTAAATCTGGGACTCCCCACCATTTGACCTTAGAACTGAAGAAGCTTCTCGGATGAGAGGTGAAACGTCTTCAAGCAACTTAAAGAAGTCCAGATGCTTTTCTTTGCAAGCTCCTTTGACTACGATGACCTGGATGACTGAGAACCTTCACAGACAATTCTTTATGTAATAAAAATGAATAATAGCAAAATGTTAGCTAGCAGAAAAATAATAAGCGGTTAGTTCCAAATTGTTGCAGCTATGTATAAATGGAGTATTCTCTGTGTCTTCTACTTTGGGCTTTGGGGAGAAAATTGTTTTTTCAGCACTTTTCCTCTGCCTGGGTCGTGACCCACAGTCATGACTATGGCATGAGTATGGCAGAGCGTGCACTCAGGATCTGCTCTTGCAGACCGAGTGGAATGTGTGGCACAAAAACAACTCATCGATGAATCAGCGTGCTCACTCTCTCTTCCATTTTCTCTCTCTCCCTTAAATTCTCTATCAGCCTATCAGCTGGGTACCAGATTTACTGCCCGCTGGCATGCTGAGAGTACAACAGTCCAGTGTTACAACATGGCTGAACCCACATAACCTACTTGTTCATCACAGGACTGCAAAGATTTTCTTTTGGAGATACAGGCCAACTAAAAAGTTAACACAATACTTTAAATCAAAATCAAATATAATAAAATAAATAATTATTTTTTTTAGGCTTCCCTAAAAAGACACTTAATCTAACAGATTAGATTCAATTCCTATTGTCAAGATTACAAATAAAAATCTGTTAAAAATGTTTATCATTGTCAAACTCTCTGCTGGTCACTGCTGGAATAAAGCTGATTATATATACATTTATTAAAAAAATAGGTGACATTACCTCTGCATTTGGCAGCTTTCTTCAAACTGTCCATCACTGAAGGCTTGATACTCTCTAATATGAATCGATGCTCCAGTCCTGGATACAAAGACCTTAGGATGAAGTTAAAAAAAAAAGGTTTGTATACAGTTTGTATAACGGTAGGCACAGTTTTCAAACAAGAAGCTATCAAAGGTCATGTTCACAGAGGGACAGCAGATTTCGCACTGTGTATGTAATTCACTTTTTTTAAGTTGTATTATTGTCTCATTTTTCAAAGGCATCAGCAATACTCACTAGATAATCATGCAATTAGTCTGTCAATACTTCTGAATAAATCAGCATCAGCCTTCCTAATATGGAAATTTCTTACCTTGCCACTAAACCTTGCAAAGAGCAGTAATCTTACTTAAAGCCATGAAGAATGAACCATACTGTTTATATAAATGTATTTGGAACTAATACTTGAAAAAAGGAAAATGAGAAATGGATTCCTTATCCATGAAAAAACAACGTGTGAATAGTTTATGGTAAAATATATAAAATAAATATTGTCTTCTCCTGTTAAAATGCATTCAGGAATAATAAAATAAATCAAATTAAGAAGAGAATTACAAAAACATGACGAAACTGGCAGAAGCTTATATGCAAAAATAAACCATCTCACTCTGTACCTGGGGTACTCCTCAGAAGCAATGTAAATGGCATCTTTTTCGGTCACAGAGGATGAAAACGTTATAAAGGTCTCATCTTGGAGTGGCAGGAGCTCAAGTCCTATAAGGTCACTGTAATTAGCATCTCCAAGTGCAAACTCCAGCAGCAGCAGCTTCTCCTGTGAGGGACCTGTGTGTCTGCTCTTCCTGATCACTTGCCGCACCAACGATGGCGTCACCTTCCTCACTTCACCGGACTGAGTCATGTAGGCAGCCAAGACAAAGTCCACAGCAGAAGGCACCTTTGCCACCTGCATTCCTGAGCTTTGGAGGTAGTTGATCACAGTCTCTGAAATGCCATCGTCTGTGTCCAGCTCTGAGAACACAGTCTGGTCCACCCTGACCCAGCTCTCGCTGAGGGAATAGATTACTTGGTGCTGCAACAATTCATCAAATAGTGGCTGGAGAATGGGTTTCCAGCGGGACTTGACCCGCTTAGGGTCTGGCCAGGCCCTATAGCTTCCTGTAGGAGACAATGGAAAGTCTTGGTCCTTTTTTATCTGTACCCTTTTGATAGCCTCAATTATGAGAGTGAAGTAAGCCCTCGGGATGACACTAATTATAAGAAGCTCATTCCACAAGGCAGCTGGATCCCTCCACTGGTCCACTTCCCGCCACTTGATACTCCTGCGGTTGTCCGTGAGGCCAAAGAAGCCGCTGACATGAACAGGAAGGCCCGTTTCGCTCTCTTCTCCAGGAGGAAGAGGAAGGAAACAAAAAGCTCGTCCTGAGAAACCGGATGTTGCACCTTGGTCCTCTCTGTTAAACAGAGTAAGAGGCAGAGCAATGCCTATGCTAGGCATAAACTTCAAATCATCTGCCAAAGAGTCCAACTCAGCACACATCCCTCTTCCCCCAACTCCATTACACACCAGCCATGTCATCCTCTGGGTCTCTTTAGCCGTTTCATCCTGAGTCTCGATGTTGAGCTGGTAAGTGACGCACGTGATGGCAGAGCTGGGAACCCCGTTGCTATAGCTGTCTATAGCCTGTCCCAGTATCTTCAGTGCATTCGGTCTTTCTAGCTTATCATCAGTATTCTCCATTGCTGTAACCTGAAACAACATGCGCTCTGTGCCATCAGACTCGCGCACATGCAAGGATATTTTTTGCACACTTTTAAGGAAGAGGAGCACCGTGTCTGCATCAGCTTTGAAAGATTCAAAGAGCTCCAAAACCTTTTCCTTGTTGTAAATGTTGCCGCTGAGCTGAGATGGTTTCATGCGAAGCGGGAAGCGAAACAGAGTTCCAGGAAAGTGGCCGTCCTGAATGGTTTGATTGGAACTCCCAAACATCCCAAAGTATGGAGCAAACTGGTCAGCTAGTTCCGTGATCTCCTTAATGTCCGACTTCAAGTTCCAGCATTGGCCCGACTCATTCACGCCAAACAGGGTCTGATGGGGGTCCAGCATGGCGATTTGGTCTCCACTAAATATACTGGGAACATCTGAAACATACATACAAAGAACAACAATAATAGCTAACAATGATAAGTGGTTACATTCAGATCAGCATATTAGGCAAGTGGCACAGTCGCCTCACGGCAAATGTTTCTGAGTTTGAACCTGATGGTCGGGTGGGATGTTTCTATGTGAAGGATTTTTGCAGGTGTTCTGGGTTTCTCCCACAGTCCAAAGACATGTTGTAGTTGTTGATGTCACCATGAATGGTAGTAAGCTTATTACAGTTAACTAAAACTAAATTAAAAACTAAAACTAGATGTGAAAAACCATTGTAGTTAACTGAAATAAAAATAAAAACCAGACTAGACCAGGACATACCCTCCACATGTGGGAGGACTAAAACTAAAGTAAAACAAGGAAACACACTCTGGAAACTAAATGAAACTTAAATGATTAAAAAAAAGACAAAATGAAATAAAAATACAAAATAATCAGAAAATACAAAACAATAACAACTCTGCTCTACGACCAGGCAGGGTGCACCACGTTTCATGCCCAGTGTTGACTGGAAGACGTAGATATTTATTTGGGCTTCTGCTTTGCTTGGACATTTCAGTAAATGCATTAGTGAAATTGTTTTTGTAGCCTTTAAAATCAGTGGAAGGATCTCTGGAGGTAATTATCTGCGATTTGTTACCACTGTGATTTATGTTCCAAACTTACTGCCTCTCCGTCTAAATTTGGTTGCGGTCAGACTCTGGAAAATACAGGTAAATATTCCTTGGTTCAACACACTGACTCCACATGAGAAAACAAAACATCATTCAACATTTCGCTAGATAAATAACACTGTACCTGTAATATGGTACACGGAATTGAAGCCGATGCCAAATCGTCCAACTTTTAAAGGATCTTCTCTCTTCCTGCTCCTTGCGATCTCCTGAATCCCATTCCAGTCTTCCACAGTGAACACCGCATCATTGTACACGTACAGTGCTGTTCCTGGAAATCAGAATCAACGTGACCATGCTGGGAAAAACTCCGAAAAACAAATGTGATTATTCTAAAATGAGTGAGTAAAGATAATGTATTTTCTTTGACTAAATTGTTGCCTCTCTTCCCAAAGAAGTCAGAGTAACAGAATAGCTGCTAACAGATATTTAACCAGGACAGATTCTTGCCAGCATGAGAGCTTGAAGGTTTGCCCTCTGATTTAAGAGCTGATCACTGGGCTATGCTGGACTTAACTTGTTACTGACTGCTAACCTTGATGCTGAGCCATGTCAGGTGACCACAGTGACTCCGCTCCATACTCTGTCTCATCGTACATGAACTTGACCTCTGTGGCTCCAGCATCCTCAGCATTTTGGATCAGCTCCTTCAAAATAAAACAGAGGAAAGATCATCAAATATGAAGACAGGGCCTTGTAACAAAGCCACACTGAAATATCAGCTTTATAGGTGGATAATTTTATCTAAAAGGCCTTGCCAGAAAAATTAAGACCTTCAGCTTTGGAAAAAGTACAACCATATATGGTAAAGGACCTGAGATCGGCAAGTTAAAGCCAAAATAAAACTATGACGTTTGATTCTGTGCAAACTTGGCATATTTTCTCATTTAAAATCTTTTTTTTTGCCTACAAACAGCCTTCTCTTGGATGAATCCCTACCATAGCAGACTGATGATATAAACTCATAAAATACCGCCAATCCGACGCACGTGTACTAAAAATAATAACTAAATAGCCAACTTTAAACAGATCAGAAATGTATAAATTCTGTACAACCTCTGTATGCTAATTATGTTTAATATGTAGTCTATACAGACACATTTTTTTTAAAAAGCATCCTTACCTTTAGAATCTGTCCACCTTCAGGATATCTCCTCAGGATATCTTTCAAAAATTCAACTAACGGAGGTGTTGTCTGTCCAAACCTTCCTGTAAAGACACACTGTGTAAGATTCTCTTTAATACTGACTCATTGATTGCATACATGTGCAGGTTTTCATGTTACCTCCTCCTTTTAGGCCTCGTCCCTCCAGAATGACAGATACTTCTGGGCTTCCCACGGGCACCAAAGTACCAATTTGCACACTGTTATCCAGCTATGCAGGATTGATGTGAGGAGAGAGAGCTGGTTTTAATGTACAGCAATAATGCACCACACTGAAATAAAACTGTGTGTGATCAGGTGACATGAAGAAAATATGTATTTTTAAAAAGTCCTTACAAAATTAACATGTAACTGCATGAATAGAATGAGACATGTCATTTAATGAGACTTAACAACAGACTTATAGTCTTCAATCTTTCACCACAGCTACTGTTAAATCATTCGGAGTTGGGGTTATTGCACATTAGTTGACAGTCTGCCTTTTCCTGGTGAGCATTTCTGAATCAATGCAGCAACGCCTGACTCAGCTGCGTGGGGCTCTTCAAGGTGACACTGTGCCCTCCTGCACTCAGCAGTCTTTGCACATCAACATGCTCTCTGGCAAACTGAGCCATCCCACTCATCATCTTCATCATTGTCACGCCACTGTACAATTATTATTTCACAGTATAAAGACATTTTGTGATGTATATTGTAAGCAATATGTTTCTTAGAACAAATATACAGTGACAGAGCTCGACACACAGAGGAAGGTGAGGCCTCGTGGTTATATGTAGTAATATTATTAGGGAAAAAGTGAGTATATAAATCTGTATAAAACCTTCAATAAATGTAAATAACACCTTTTATGTAGTTGCACGCAGGCAGTCTTCATTACTAATGCCTTAAAAGAGTTTTTTATAATAGCTTTAGGGTCCTCTATCAAATATTTGGCTGCTAGGATTGAAGGTTTAATTTTATCTGAGAGCACCCACTGCCAGGCATTTACAATGAAGAATGTTTAGAGACTCAATGAGAACAAGCTAAGCTTGCCTTAAAGTGCACAGCACCTCTTCCATCACACTGCTGCAGATTTAATTGCATCAGTGTAACATCAAATATAGACTTACATCCGAAGGACACAAAGGAAATTACTTTCTGTTATTGTTTCCTAGGAAACACATCATGTAACACAGCTTCAGGCGCAGCAGAATTCATGACTGTATTACTTTTACTTAAAACTGGCCCTGCAGTGTATGTGGTGTTAGCTTGTAGGACTGGCTTGTAGCTAATTTCTGCATATGAGATGGGATGGGGTGGAGGGGGGCTGCCAAGCACTGCGCACCATCTGGTGCTTTCCATCAGCTGAGCCACAAGACACGGGGCCAACTGCAGTCCTGCTAGTCGTGTAAGTCACCGAGTGAACGATTACAAACTAGCACACCACAGTCACGCTATAGATTTACCTGTCACAAATCTGCAGTGTTATTAATGAGTTTAGATTTATGTATGTGTTACGAATTAGATTAACGGATCAAATTTTTAACAGTAACACATCGGTTTGTTTCAAATAAATAATTACCATACAATCACAGACTGTTCATTCATATAACTGTACAATTATATATGCACACAACTTAATAACCATGATCTTAAAACTGCAATATTTTGGGATACACAATGTGATATTTCTAAATCTGGAAAAATTAATCAAGCTTTCGTTTAACGCAGCGTTTTTATTTCAATCCTCTGAATGCAGTAACTTTAGTATTATTCAATACACTGTGATGAAGAGGTGCCGAGTCATGCTGTCTGCAGTATGAGTGAGATCACTGGGCAGCAGCCAGTGGAGCAGATCCTGTGTTTACAATTACTGCATAACTTTCACTGTAAGAATCATAGATAGATAGATAGATAGATAGATAGATAGATAGATAGATAGATAGATAGATAGATAGATAGATAGATAGATAGATAGATAGATAGATAGATAGATAGATAGATAGATAGTCATGAGATCGATAACACTCCAAGGCCTCAAATAATTACTAACACAAATAACTAATTACACCACGAGGGAAACTCACAGCACTTCTAACAATGAGGGCCCTGTTAACAGTTTAAATGAGTGTCACACCATTTGTTCTGCAGTTATGGAACAGGGTCATTAAAATAGAGCAGCTTTCTGCTGTTTGTAATTATCTAATTTAAGAGAGAGAAGCCAAATTTCTTCCTCGTGTCTTTCTGCAATGACATTACTAGAATGTCAAAAAACAAAAACCATTAATTTACTTTGTACTCAAGTACTTACATAAACCCAAAATACAAGAAGTGGCTCACTAATAAACAAAGTAACAGACTTGTGAGTCTTGCTCTAATGTAACATACAAGTGACCAGAAAAGATTTGCCGTTGCACATCATGTGCATTTTGTTTTGCTGTGATCATACTGTGGCACGTTCAAGGAAGTTTAAAATGACAATTTTATTGTTGTCCTTATCAGTTTTATTTGTACTCTTCTATTACAGAAAAATAAATGCTCACCATTCTCCCATTGTGAGTCAGTCGTTGCTCTTTGACTGGGAGGTTTGTCTCCTCGTACAGCAACTGCTTGACATCTTGAACAGATGTAAATGGAGAGACCCGGTAGGACCTCAGGCCAATGCACTCATGACGAACTGTCACCCATGGCAACCTTGAAAATACAAACACACATTTCAAGTTTTAACAACAAACAATGGCAACAATTTTTTCTTATGTATAATAATCTTCCAACAGAGACAACACTACAATTCAGCAGCAAAGAAGGAAAGGTGTTAAATTTCATCACAAGAAATAAGAGTCTTGCTTACGGTCACTATTGATCAAGGTGTAAGTTTGGAAGAAACATGAGAACGTGGACTCTTCACCAGATCCATATACCAACCGTCCATTAATGCCATTTTATGTCTGTGTAAAGTTCTACAATATCATATTGAGAACATTGCTCTCTTCTCTTTCTCTTCACCCCCAAACGGTTAAGGCAGATGGCTGAGCCTGCTTCTGATAGAGGCTTCTTCCTGTAAAATAGGGACTTTTTCCTACCTACTACCACCAAGTGCTTGCTCATAGGGGGTTGTGTGATTGTTGGGCTTTTCTTTAAGACTCTAGGGTCTTTACCTTACAATTTAAAGCGTATTGAGGCAACTGTTGTTGTGAAATGGGACTATATAAATATAATTTAATTGAACTAACTGACCATCCTATCACATCCTTAAAACTGAAACCTTACTGCAGTCCCACCCAAGATCATTGATCTCTCAATGGTTGTTGCGGTTGAATAAGACAACCTTAGGCTAACCTGTTAACAGAAATAAAACAATATATTTCTGCTCATTCAGCAGGAGGCCATTGGAGCTTTGTGGTTAAGTCCCTCTGGACCACTGTAGCTGGGTGGGTGTGGCAACCAGATCCAGCAGAGGATGGTTAAAAAGCATTACAGTGATTATTTACTTTTACACGGGCAATAGAACCATTTTGCCGAAACGTTTATGCCTGGTCCATAAAATGAAGCTGTAAAAAATGTTGTTATTCCTGCCTTGACTGTTAGTTGAGATATTCACTTTGAAGTCTGAACACCTCAACTACCGAGGAATTATAGGAGGGCTATCAGCTGCAAATATTCAGTATGTTACATGTTGCCAGGAGTATATGACAGCAAACAGGAAACTTACCAGGGGTCTGGACAGTTTGCCATGTCGCTGCTGCTTTGTGTCCCAGCACATACACGTTCATTGGACTATCTTCCCCACTGCGCGCAGGAATACACCATCCGAGAAAAGGCTGTCGTGAAACAAGAAAACCGTTATTTTCCATCACCTGCCCCTTGACAGTCCGGTAAATTTATACCAGTCCTCTCGGTGATGTATTACACACCTATATATAGCATTTATG
The DNA here is from genome assembly GCF_057381915.1 of Diplotaxodon limnothrissa. Taxonomy (NCBI): domain Eukaryota; kingdom Metazoa; phylum Chordata; class Actinopteri; order Cichliformes; family Cichlidae; genus Diplotaxodon; species Diplotaxodon limnothrissa. The sequence continues at coordinate 17,192,535 of NC_140609.1, read as the reverse complement.
TGTTGATGTGATTTGTCTGAGAGTTTTCGTTGTGGCCGTACACCGCCGGTGCCGGTTGTTATTTTTCCACTGAGCCTCTTTAGGAGCGTTATCCCAACAAACCCCACTCACTTGTGTGTGTCCAGCGCGCGCCGATAATGGTCCTCTCGAAAAGCAGAGACATTTCACGGCACTCGGTATTCCTGGAAACAATCGCAACAACAATAGCAAATGACACTGTTAGATCCCCCAACTACACACCGACTCCTTCAAAGGCGATGTTCTAATAATAATGAATTACACTGAGCGTGAGAGCAAAACGGGGGAATACGAAGCGAGAGGATTCCCGGGCGGTTACTTCCGCTTCGTCTTAAAGCCCGTCAGGAAGACTAAGCAGTCTCAACTAACCTTTAATTAACTGTTGTCTTTCTTCTGGGTGTGAATTCACTGAGATATTTCAAATATATTTGAATATTTTCTTCTGCAAGCGTGAATTCATTATTATAAGTTTCTCCTGTAAGGTGATGCAGTGGTGTGATGACCAATTTTGTAGGCGCATGCGTAGAAGCACATTAACGAAAAAATCTCCCTTTAGGATTTTTCTCAGTAATAATTTTTCTATTCTTTAACTGACTGTACTAATAACTATCTTTCAACATTATTAATCTGCACAACAATATGCACTAGGTTCCAGTTAATCTTTAAATCAATTAAGGTCACGCGGTCAGCAAAGACTATAAAAAATCAAAAGCTCGCTCTGTATTCTTTTCCGTGATCCGGAAGTAACCTGTTGAGCGACTTGCCGCTGCAGCACTACCAAGGTTTTAGTGTGTATAAAATCCATCATTTAATACTAAAAAAAAATCACGTTCACTTAATATTTAATAGAAAGATACATCTATACATGGAAAGGATTCCCGTGGAATATAAACTGTGCCAAAATTTAGCATCAAACAGCCGCCTTCTTACAATAAATGAAAAAAATATAGAGCTTTCCATGCTCTTACAAGTGAATGTAAGTATATTATTGACTGTTGTTGGTCTTTAAATAATCTGCATCTATAAATATTTCCGGCTGGCCAATCAGAACCTGTGTTGTTGCCTTGTCAGTTGGCTAATTAATTATTTAGGGGGTACCATTTCATACATTTGAAGTCAAAGCAGTTGGGCACAAAATGGAAAATGTAATTTAATGCAAAATGAAATGTGACATGAGGGATAACAAACCGATCACCTACATATGAAAACTACATGTATGAAAATTAATATTTAAAAGCCTCTTTAAAGTTAGTTGTGCAATTATTTTAAAGAAAGGGAACACTTAATCCTCCTTTAGGTCACTAGAAATGTAACTTCCTGCTTCTAATTATTTTTGATGGACTTATTTATTTTACAATGTCATTGTTTTATTGGTTAGGAGACATTTATTGATTTTCTCTATAATTAAACCAAGTGGCACCATCTCTATATATAATGACATCAGCAGCAAAAACAACAAAAATGCTGCTAACCCAACATACTGTTTTCTAATATGGTGGGGGAAAGTGAAGTGTGCTAGAATTGGCATGTGTGCTTCCAAATGTGAACTCCTTCCAATATACTTTGCGTTACTTTTCACCAGTCTAAGCGACTTAACCTGCTGACTTCTGGGAGTTGGAGTCTCAACCAAAGAGCTCAGACGCCAGCACACTGCAGTCAAAGATGCGCAAATCAACTTTGTAGAGGAGAAACACTGGCAGAGACATGAGGCCTGTCGCCATCACATTAAAATCCTACAGAATTAATTTCTCAGTATATTTCTCAGTGAAATATACCACCTTTATCTCTCCTGCTCTCTGGGTATGCTCTCAATATATAGAGGCTGTTGTCATACTGGTGTCTTTGGCAGGAATCATAAAGCCTATCCACTCTATATTTGAGAGTGTGGTGCAATACCATAGGGCAGATTTACGTAGAAAAGTGACATCATCACTTGAAAGTCAAGGACTCCCAGCACCTTCAGACATAAACCTACTCTAAGCTAGATCGTGCTGGGTTGTCTGAGGACACGCAGTCTGTCTACTAAATACGTTTAAGAAAACAAACAAGAAAAAACACTTCAAACTTAGCCTGGTGCTGCGATTTCGGGTATTCAATGCTATAATAAAGATAACAATTCCACGCAGGCCCACTTCTATGTTGTAACAATAGACGTGCAATTTCTACATCATTTGAAAATATCCTCTGAGCCGAAATACACGTCCTATAGTGCTCTATCGCCCGAGCAGACCACATCTTATTATTGCCGCATTGGAGAGAGGAGGATACTCACATGAGGAAACGCAGCAGCATCAGCGCAGCATCTCTGCACTGCCTGCTGCTCCGCAGAGGAGGACGCAGGTTCCTTTAAATGACCGCACCAACACTCCAGGGATGTTAGTTTAAACGGAATCAGCCCTCAGATGTGATCTCTAACAGGCGTGAACACCTCTGTACTTGTTTCATACTGCAGGTTTTAACGCGCAGGTCTCTTAAAGAGACAGCATCTGTGGAAACGTCCGATGGGACCACATTAGCATATTATGGGATGGGCGAATAGACACTGTGCATTATACAGAGTGCAAACTGTTGTAGACTAGAACAAATAATCCAGTTAATAATATTTTTAAAAGTAATAATGTAGGGGCTCAGTGGCAGAAGAGTGAGAAAAAGGACACGAGTGTGGTAAATGTAATTGAGAAGAAGAGAATGTGTCCACTTTAGATGGGCCATCACTTACTCACATCACATTTTTGATGCTTCAGTGAGAATATAAAATAACAATGTAGGACTGCTTTCTTGCATTTGCTAGTTCATGCATTTATTACTTCTAGGCTGTGATATATTATCATCAGGTCACTCTAAAAACCGAAATCCAAAATGCTGCAGAAACAGTACTTACAGGGACTAGAAAGAGAGAGCATATTTCTCCCATATTGGCTTCTCTTCATTGGCTCCCTGTTAAATCCAGAATTGGATCTAAAATCATGCTCCTGACATACAAAATCTTAAATAATGTTAAATATATGAGTCCCTGTCATAGCTTAAAGTCCTCTTGTGCCTTGTTATTCTAATAGAGCACTTTGCTCTGAGACTGCAGGCTTACTTGTGGTTTCTTGGGTATTTAAAAGTAGAATGGGACCCAGAGCCTTCAGCTTTCGGTCCCCACTTCTGTGAAACCAGCTCCCAGTTTGGTTTCGGAAGACAGCCACCCTCTCTACTATTGAGGCTTAAAACGTTCCTGTTTCGATAAAGCTTATAGTTAGGAATGAATTCGATGACCCTGAATCCTCCCTTAGTTACACTGCACTGGGCTTAGGCTGCTGGAGGCTTCCCATAATACACTGAATGTTTCTTCTTCACTCACCTTTTTTTCCACTTTTTTATATGTTAATACATCATTACTGCATTTAATCACTGGTAATTATTAAAGTCTGGCTCTTCATAGTGTGTCTTTGTCCTGTTCCCCACCAACCAACTGGTTGCTGCAGATGGCTGCCCCTCCCTGAACCTGGTTCTGCTGGAGGTTTCTTCCTGTTGAAAATGAGTTCTTTCTTCCCACTGTCGCCAAGTATCTTATTGTTCATAGGAGACGTCTGATTGTTGGGGTTTTATTTCTTTTATTATAAGGTCTTTACCTTACAATATAAAGCACCCTGTGGCAAATTTTGTTGTGAGTTGGCACTCTATAAATAAATATTGAATTGAACTAAATCAATACTGCATCAAATTGAATATTCTGTAGAAAATAACAGGATAAAAAGGAAAATTATGAGTTTTTACATGGGTCTTCTGAAGGACTTTGGTATAAATGTGTAATGCAATAATGCTATAGTATAAGAACACAGCAGCGTACACAGTGGTCACCAGAGCTGACTGGTGGAAAAAATTGCTAATATTTGGTGCACACATTGAAGGATCCCAGCTTAAACAAGAAGAGGATGAGAGCCTGGATACTTGTGGTCCTCCAACAACATCAACATCCTGTCCCAGGATAGAGAGATGTGTAGCTCTCCTTTTCACCTTGAAGTTAATCACCATTTCTGCGGTCTTATTTATTACTTATACATCCAGCCTCTGCAGAACCATCAGAGTCCTTCTGTAGACTGTGTTAAAAGTCTGAGGTGTACAAGGTAAACAGGAATGGAGGCAACACAGCCCCGGTGGAGTTACCGTGCTGCAGATTGTCATATCAGACAGAGCACTGCCCAGTCTCATATGCTGCAACCTGTCTGTTATGTGAACAGTAATCCACAAAATCAGGTACATGTTTAAAGACATTTCCTTTAGAGTCTCCCTCGATAGCAGCAGCTGGATAGTGCTAAATGCACTTTTAAAGGTGTTCCTCTGCAGCATGATAACATCTTCCACTCCCAGATTTTGTCTGTGTGCAGACTGCAGAGGGGCAAAACTAGTCTCTCCAGCACCTCCATCAAATGATGTGAGGTTAACAGTCATTACACCCATATGCTCTCCTGTCATAAATGTGACTGACAATAGTTCTCATCTAGTTTCTTCAGCTGTCTCTAGAATAGAATAGCCCTTTATTGTCATTGTACATGCACCACAAAGTTATGGGTGTAAAATATAAATGGTAAGACAGCAGGAATAAATAACAAGCAGAATGTTTGTGTTTGTTAACAGTCTGAATGGCCCAGGGGAAGAAGCTGCTTGTGAGTCTGGATGTGTGGGATCTCATTGACCTGAGGTGCCAACCAGAGGCCAGGGAGTCAAATAGGTGGTGGGCAGGTTGCAAGGGGTCACCTATGATGGCCCTGGTTTTCCTGAGACAGGAGGATGTGGTGATGGCCTCCAGGGGTGTCAGAGAGATGCTAATGATTTTTACCCTCTGCGTAGGCTTCCTCTTCTCAGTTGTGGCTTCTGCATACCAAACAGCGAGGCAGTAGGAGAGCACGCTCCCCAATCTAGGAGTGGTAGATTAAGGCCAGTTGGTTAGGAAGTCTTTCTTTGATCCAGGAGCAGGTGGCAGGGGGATCTGAAGGTGGGCCAGTTTAGTGGTGAGGACGTCTGGTATTATGGTGTTGAATGCTGAGATGTAGTCCGCAAAGAACATCCTCAAGTAGATCTCCCTGTTCTCCAGATGGCTCAGCTCTCTGTGAAGGCTGATGGTGATGGCATCCTCTGTAGATCAATTTGCTATTCACTCAAAACACTTCATAAGTACTGATGTGAGGGCTATCTGTAGTCATTGAGGCTCTCTATATGAGTCTTTTGGGGATGGAAGTTATGGTGGAGGCCTTCAGACACAGGGAACGGTATTAGAGGATAACAGAGTTGGCTAATTGTTTTCTGGGATAATACTATAAGTGTTATTGTTGAATACTGATTATATTCACTGTACACAGTGTGCACAAAGTCCATGCATTTTTAAATCACCTGCACCAGTAGATGGCGACAGCAGCAAAGCTCCAGGAAGAAAGGTTTGGCTTGCAGTGACGTCTTCCCACAGCTAGAGGACTCAGGCTACAGACACGCAGTGATTTATAGATTTGATGGAAACGAATGAATACAGGCCATAAAAACATGAATCACAGAAATGAGAATATTTTCATGGGACTGCTAACATTAAACTACTACTTAAACTGCTACGTGTGACATCATGAGAAATACTTAACCCAATAACACCAAGTCCATCATATTTAATACATGAGTTTTTGTGAGTTTTTCAGACCTCTGCATCATCAGTTTGATTTCTTGACAACCCTTAAAAAATTACACAATACATTTTTAAGCAATACATTGCACAAAAATGCTTTTTTTAAAAACAAAACGAAACAAAACCTCCCTGATACAAATTAAAACCCACCTATGCAAACTGATATTTGAAAAGAAAAACTGTTAGACTGTTCAATAAACACTCCAGATTAAAAAAGAAGAAGAAGAAGAATTTTCTGGCAATTATTTCGTAGTTCAGCCTTTGCAAGGTCAAAGACTTTTACTTTTGGAAAGTACTGCAAGAGAAAGTATTTACTTGCCACATAGACTGCGTGAAGTAATTGGATTACATCTAACATTCAAAGTAACATTTGCAAAGCACACAGTGAGTTTCCTGGAATCGATACACAGCGTGTCCAGACATGTACAGTAATTGGCCACTTTTACTGCAGTGCTGAACTTTTGTCCTCTGTGTCTTTGCCTTGGTTCAGACACACACACCAGTGTGCACACCGCTCACTTTTTTCTACCTCAGGTGGATATACGAACTTTTTGTTTCAGAGTGGGCTTTGGAAAATCAGTTTTCTTCTGGTTGCCACTCTTTTTACAAGTTAACCAACAGTATTAAAAAGAGAGAGAGAAAAAAAACAAGGACAATGAAGAAAATAACAGGCTACGTCAAAAGCTCTGAACTCACCGTTAACACCTTCATCTTACATCAGAGAGAGGATTCAAGAGTCGATATTTACACTGAATTACTGCAGTAGTCGCTGTATATCCCCTGAACTCTGCTCTTCCTATTAGATGGATTAAGCACAGGCTCAGCCAATGGTGAAGCAGCACGCTGACATCATAAAATCTGCAGCAGAGATGAGGGCTTAGCAAATAAATAAATGTGGCCAAGTTAGAAGGAGAAAAGCAGGCAGGCTAAACAACTCTGCTGTGTTAACTTTTCCTTTAAACTAGTTTAACGTGTGAGGTCAGAGGGGGCCGTGGGACCACACGGGCCAGCACATAAGGGCAAAGCAAAGGCATCAAATAAAGCACGCACAGACAGAGGGTTTGTAAAACATCTCGATAGAAACCAGCTGAATGGAAACGGTACTACTGATCAGCCTGTGGAGCAGTGTAGGTGTGTGCGTGTGTGTGCGTGAGAGAGAGAGACCGGGTCTTTGATGTAGACAGGCTGATCACAGATCAGATACACGCGCTTCGTATCCAGAAAGCCAACCCCTCTCCCTCCCTCCCTTCCTCTCTCTGCCTTTGATCTCGGTCTGCCCTCGATCCGCAGCGGCTCGGAGTCGAGCCGTGCCGGGCTGGAGGAGCAGCAGCAGCAGCACTGGCATGGTGAGCGGACCGGTGCGGGAAACAGCCCACCACACCTCTCACCGGTCAGCTTTGGACTTCTAAGCGACACTCTGTAATCAGCAGGCCCCGTTTGTAGCAGGTAAGAAGAGCTTTGATGTCGCTTTTAGACGCTCGTAGATAAACGACAGACCGAGCGTTGATTGTATCCACAGGACGGGACAAACCTCGCTTTAAAGGCACGAGACGACTGAAACTCTCAGTCTGTGCACGCGTATTTGGAGAACTTATTCTCCAGTATCCAGTCCATGGTTGCAAAATGTAGTTTTCATTATTTATTTATTTATTTATTTACACACTTTGAAAAGGAAGAAGAAGAATGACACGTCCCTTTTGCAAAGCTGTGGATGCTGTCTTAACAGTTTTCCACATAAAGGAATTTTAATCTTTACTCACACACTGTCTGTATAGTTTTATAGGCTACTTATTTACAATGAGCTTGAGCTATATTGGTGTTTATAGTCTGAATATTCAAACGCACAACTTCCATCTTTTTATGTGATATTAAACGGGTTTCCTCCCTCCCTCCCTTCGTGCTGGCATATCTGGTTTCTTTGTGAACTAATTTTCACTTAAATACCCAATAAAAGTGTTTTGTGTTTTTGGTGGGTAAGGTTTGTCCGCCCAGCAAATTTGCATTTAACAAACCTTCAGCAAATCAGTGCTGTTTAAAAGTTTAACCCTGAGCTTGCTTGTATTGGGTGGAGAAGAATCAAATCACATCATTGTGTTTAGTCTCAGATGATTTTACCCAACCAGCCTTTCTTCCTGATAGACTCTGCACTTTTTTCTTTTCTTTTTGTTAGGGTCTATAACTCTATAATAACATACTTGTGCACACTCACTTGTCTGATTGCTGTTTTTGTTCTTTCAGCTTCAAGCTCTGAGTGGCCCATCAAAATGGTTAGGATGCTTCAGAACACCTTCTCACTTGTGCTAACGTTGCATGTCCTGTATTCATCTCTGGTAAGTTTTTTTTTAAAATGTTTGCACAAACTTAAAATGGATAATTTTGCTTTGCATGTCTTGTCTGTTGCAATGTGTGCAAGGGAAGCTGGATGACACGTGAGCCAAATGCTTTCAGCTATTTAAATAGTTTGTATATATTCTGCAAAAGTGAAAAACGGCAGATACACTGCATATGCGTTAAATAGGCGACTGCTCAACCTGTGGGATCAGTAAAATCTTTGCTGAAGAGATTGTCAACCGCTGTCTCTGGGCTTAGCATTCACTGCATTGTTGCTTTTGACTTAGATTCTGCTGCTGAAGCTTTACAGTTTTCCCACAGGGCTCATTCAGGTTCAATCTTATCTCTTCCCTGTAGGATCGAGACTTATTTTCAAACAGGAGTCCCAGGGTTTGAAGGGAAGGGAGGGCGGCCTCCATAAATGATTATGGAATCAGACTGCTTTATCTGTTCTGGATGAAATGCAGGAATCTTCTAACTTTCTCCAAATGATTGTCTCTCATTCAGATTCACGCGAGAGCCGAAGAGCAGACCAGAGAGTGCCGAGAGCAGGAGTACAAGGACCGCTTTGGAAACTGCAAACCCTGCAAGCAGTGTGATGCAGGACAGGAGCTTTCAAAGGTTGGATTTCTTCTAAACTTTTTTGATTTGTCCACAAGAGCGTTTTCCCAAAAAGCAGTGTGTGCCTCGGTTTATTTAAGAAATGGAGAGTGTTGTAATCCATAACAGGTCAGCCGAGTCAGTTTCCCAGAGCTGAACAAAGTTGGCGGGATTTGTGGGGGAAAACTGTTGGTTTATGAAAAGAATGGACATCACTGTTTAGAAAAGTGTATCTTTCCCAGGGAACAGACATTATTTATTACTTCCTGTCTTTCATGCACAAAAACAGCCAAGCTGTTATTAGCTTTTGTAGAACACCGACCCTTCATTAATCAGTCACACCCATACTTTTGACCTTCTGCAGCTGAATGGCTTCCATTGTTTTTCCCCCCATTGCGTCTCGTCCAAACTTATTGTCTTTACTGTTTGAAGGCAGCCATGCCTAAGCTTGCTGCTCTTTCGACTGGGAATACAGTTTTTTCCACCACCTTAGCCACAGGGTTTTTTTTGTGTGTGTGTTTGTGTGTGTGCGCTCGCTTTGTACAAACAGGCCTATTTAGTGTCAGTTAAGGCTGGTAAGCAGAGGCTTTCCTCTCTGGCAGCAGCTATGTGCCTACCTACTTCTGCAAGTGTAGGCAGTGATGTAAAAGTGAGTAACTGAATTAATGAGTTTGATTTAATAATGATAGTGGAACACATTAAACCTTGCATATCCCCTTCCCTGCACGCTGGTACGACACAGTAAAAAAACTGAGATAATTAAACCAAAGTTTCTCATTTCTTTGAACACCAAGTCCCCACCTACCTGCTGTTAAAACCCACTGTTTGCATGCAGCGGCCAATCAGAAGGAAGGTGAGGGAAAGGCAAGCTAAAACGGCTTATTTCATACAACGGGAATACTGAAGGGCCACATGACTGATTGTTTTGAGTTATTTTGAATTATGAATCATTCAAAGCTACTCTAGTAGACTCCAAAAAAATTGGTCCTGTTTGAAGGGTAATTTCTCTAACACTTTTGTCTTTGTGCTGTTTGATTGATTGATTGATTAATTGACTGATTGATTGATTGATTGATTGATTGATTAAAAAGCAGCACAATTATTATAAAAGCATGTATATTTGACAGCGAACTGTCAAAAGCAAAAATTAAAACTTCCAGACTGCAGGATTTGCTGCAGTAAAAAAAACATTAAAAGCTCTTAAAGTGAAGAATATACTGCACCTAAAACAACTGCTAAACTGACTTTACACTTCAAAACATCTTTTAGCACGGACAAAAAACTCTGTATCACCCCCCCCCCCCCCCCCGACATCTGTTGCACACATGCATTTAAGTCTGGATCGCCTTTAATCTCAGTGCACACAGACATGCACTCTGTGGTTGCTGATACGCTTCAGTAGTCCTCGTGTTCCCCTGCAGCGTCGACGGGCATGAATGCCGCTAGCCACCCTGGGGTCCTGGTTAATAATTGGCTGCCTCATTCTTTCTCTGAAGGTAGCGGGATGCTGGCTCAAAATGGAAACCTGGGCCTTGCTCTAGGAGAAAGTTTCCCAGAAAAACAACTTTGTGATCTGAGCTCAGACAATCTGTCTGTATTCTCAAAGGCTAGCCTGACTGTCGAGAGGGAAGCAAAAAACTTTTGGAGTCCCTCTGTGCAGCTGCCATAGAGATCTCAGAGGAATGTGGCCCAGTTTGCTCTGGAAGTTTGCCTCTGGAAGCCGCTCTGAGGCTGGCTGACAAACATCAATTAGCTCCTCCACGCTAACTGTTGCTAAAAGAACCACCCATACAGAGGGAGCATCAATTAAAACCAGTTCTCCCTGACGTACTTCACTTCAGGTTTCATTATAGGAGGTTACTTAGTTAAGCTGTGTTGCATCAAGCATGAAGGTGAAGGCGTAAATCGCCTTCCAATGCATGCTGGAAGATTGCCGGGGGCATTAAAAAAGCGAGGCAGGAACACAACTTTGGCATGTCAGCATCTTGTAGAATGTAAGGGAGAGTGTAGCATTTCCTCTGGCCACACTTCTGGGACAAAGGACTTCTGGGTGGCACTGGCTAAAGAGAGGGAGCAACAGTCACAGTGATCGTTGTGTTTAAACAAGCCAGGCTGTAGTAGAGTTTAAACAGAAATAAAGAGAGCGCGTTATGTCCCACACAAAACACCTCTTTCAAGTAGCACGCCGTTGTTTTTCGTTGTGTTTCATCCCCCGGATCAGATGACTGGCAGAGCCTCCCCGCCCCCCTTGTGATTCCCTCTTAATCTCAGAAATATCTGTGCGTCTGAACTTGCTTCAGGTCCCAGCCAGCACACCCCCAGCACCACCGCCTTCTCTCCCCACACTACAGTGCTGTGTTGTGCTTGGCAGTCTCGCCCAAAGTAGATCAGGAGATAGGGCAGGGAAGCTGGATGTTAAGCATCAGTTTTTCTACGTGTTTTCAGGTGAAAAGCGCACGAGAGAACTTCATGCAAAACTATGGGAGCAGCCACGCTTTGAGGTTTATTTGCTTTAGTTGGGGTTTTTTCCCGTCTTTTTGCACACTACAGTTCAAATAGTTTTCTCCACAGATGATCGCCTTGATGCCCTCAAAAATGTTTTAACAGACTGTTTGTTACATTGCCCTTTTTGGGTATATAATGACTCCCGTCATCACAGATTTCCGCAGCAGAGTGCAGGCTTTCCTTTAGCTGCTGAACACGTCTCAGTTGGGTCTTTGTTGAGCTTTGTTAGCGAGGATAAAAGAAGAAAGGGACGGCTCCTTGATCAGAGGGGCAGGAACTGGCTCCATTTTCCTTTTGTTTCAGTGCTCTGACCTGCTTGTGTCTTTCGTAGCATCAGCCTTTCCTGCCATGCGGTGCCCCATGGACAGAGCTCGTGCCAGTGCCGGGCTGAGCGAGGACGAATCATCCCGGGGCCCCCTCCTTCATGAAGAAGTGGGTCACAGAACCACTGCGCGAGCGGGCTTGGCCGTGCGTTCTTAAAGATCAGATTCAAGAGTCTCTCTCTCTCGTGGTGTGCAATTGTGGGCAGCCAAATCTTTATCCTGACTTTCCCCCCTCTTTATCACTCATCGGTCACCCACATCCACTCCCCTCCCTGGGTTCTTCTGGTCTGCACGACTAGAGGGGTAAGGCCTTATATGGCGAGTTCACAGCAACAGCTGCAGAAGTCCAGCCTTATGGGTCCACCTCGGGCCAGGCCTTGCCCAGGGGTTCAGTGTCAGGCTCACATGTGTTTGGCTGGAAGCACTAAATTCCTCATCATCTTCTGTCCTGACTCTGTGGTGCCGTCACAAGATCACATCTTAGACTCCAGCCTCCATTTTTATTTCTTGCCAGCACGCTTCGCCAATCCTCCCTCCCGCCAATCATATCTAAACCTTCATCCCACATTCCAACAGGAACGCACGCCCGGCCGGTGAAACGGGACACGGGTGAAGAGAGAAGAGAAGGGAGAAGCCCTGTTTGAAGCTGACCTTCACTTTAATGATATACGAGCACCCCACCCCACCGCTCCCTGTGTGTCTTCCTGGATTTAGATTTCAGTGTGGTAATGCTGGATAACAGGAGGGCAGCTGCTGTGGAGCTGATAATGAATGATCGATGTATGATGTCATTCCCTCGGGGTAACATCAGCTGTCATGGAAATGTCAGTTTGTCACTGAGGTCTCGCAGAGTCATTTTTAGAGATGTGACACAAAGAGAGGGAGAAAGACGGACAGAGGAAAGAACTGAAACAGTTTTGGCTTCTCCTTAGGAAAACTTTATAATGTTGCTTTAAAATGTTGAAGACTTTTGTGTTTCTACTTTGCCAGCTGATATAAAGACTGGGAAAGTCTTAAAAAACTCACACAAGCAAAAAAAAAAATACACATTCAATTCCACACAACCAATAAAATAATAAAATCATATCTTTTAATTTACATTATCCTTATTTTTGCTTCGTTCAGGTGATAATGAAGGGCTTTTTTAGGCATTAGATCATTCACACAGTTGAAGGAAGCTGTGCTTTTTATGTGCACTTTGAATTGCTGAACACAAAAAGAGTATTCATCTTGTTTTCTCCATATACCTCTCCATAATCCTTGCCCCCTTCCTGAAGCGTTTCCTTTGCTTTGCTGGCCTCTCAATCAACGGGACACTCAGTGAGTCTGCTTGGAGTGGGAGTCCCACACAAACGCAGCAATAAACCTGCAATAATACAACAGTGGGTGTCCCCTCCAGCCTTTATTATTCAAATGCATGGCCTTTCTGGGTCTTGCAGCGGAAGGCTACTCATTCATACTGACAGAGTCAGGGAGCTTATTGCCAGTGTAAGATGGACTCTCAAAAGAGGCAGGCCACTGTTCTCGTCTGATCCCGCGAGCCAAGATCGTTCTTTAATTCCAGACCCCCGGTAGTCCGCATTCAAGCCCTCTTTTCACCAGCTGCACATCACCCCAAACCAACAACCCCACCTCTTAGCCGGTGTATTTCTCCCATTAATCCTTCCAGGAATGTGGCTTTGGTTATGGAGAGGATGCCCGGTGTGTGCCCTGTCGGAGCAGTCGCTTCAAAGAGGACCGGAGCCTGCAGAAGTGCAAACCCTGCCTGGACTGTGGACTCATCAACCGCTTCCAGAAGGGCAACTGCTCCACCACGAGCAACGCCGTGTGTGGCGACTGCCTGCCAGGGTGAGAGGACGCATCTTGCTGGTCAGTTTTACGAAAACCTACACGTTAATGGCATCTGTTTCGGTTAACAAACATTTGATTTTGTGTCTTGCACAGATATTACAGGAAGACAAAACTAAGCGGTTTCCAGGACATGGAGTGCATACCTTGTGGAGACCCTCCACCTCCTTATGAGCCCAACTGTAAGCACCTTTGCTTTCTCTGACCTCCTCTAACAGTTGGACTAACACGAGTGGGAGATTTTGTCCACTGTTCTCATGAACACACCCCATTCATTCCTAACTCACAATAGACGATGTTTTAACATGAAACAACAGGGATACAATAGTCCAAAAGCAAACATCATCCTCCATGACAAACTTTTGAACTCCTTGCCAAACTGCTGCTGGAACCAAAAAAAAAGGTGCCGGGCACGCACATGCCAGCACACGGTAGTGGAGTAACCAGCACCGCAGCCATATTTCATTCACCAGCCCTCGCTGAGCCGGCCAGCTACGCTATATGTGCAAATAAATGCTTGGATTTACAAGCTGAGCAGTTGAAAAGCTGAGTAGCATAATAGTGGATTTGCCAACAGTGGATTATATTAGTTCAGAGCATGTCACTCATTTAAAAAAAATCTGTTTGGATTAAATGCGCAAAATTCCTTAAACAAAAACCCAACGGCGTTCCTAATAACGACCCTAATTTTCTTTCTCTTTGTCCCAGCACCAAAGTAAACATGTCTGCAGGAGTGTGCCGCTTCGAGCATCATCAATTAATTCCCATTATGCAAAAAAACCCCAAAAAACAAGGAGGTGTGCTCCGATGCATTCACAAAGCATTGTGGGCTTGCATTCATGTAGGCTGCAGATCCAATTAACTTCTTTCTTCTGGCCTTTGTAAGTAGTTAAGTGCAACCTTATGATTTCACGTTTCCACATAAACCCAACAGGCGAGTGAACTTATACCTTTTGGTAATTGAGTGTGACTTCCTGATGGCGGAGGATACGGCAGCTGTTTCCAACAAGGCTTTTTTTTTTTGGCAACAAGAACATCGGGGCTGTTCAAGCCAGAGTTAACACCCCTGTGTCAAATAAACGAGGACAGCTCTGGGAAAACTCTTAAAAAGGGAAAAAAAAACAGAAAAACTTTTTTAAACTTTGCGCACGAGCCCCAGGTGTAAAGAAGAGTCGCTTCATCGGATCGTCTGCTCCCGGTTGGGTTTTTCATCTTTGTATCTCTGTCGGTGTAGCGCGTGTAATGAGCGCTGGCCTTGGGGCAGCCCCCCTCCCCGTCTGCACGTTCGTCCATCTGCGCAGCTCCCCGTTTTGATAATAGTGCAGCCCCCGTGAAACAAAATGGCCATTGTGTCTGAGAACATAGCTGGTAGTTAGCTCCTACAGAGACTCTCAGTGGAACATTTCCAAATGTTTGAAAATCTCGCCCCCCTTCCCTCCCTCCACCTCTGCCTCCAGTGTTATCTTGAGCAGGGTGGTGAAAACTTAAAGGGCAGATCATTCTAATAGGCCACACTGGGCCCGGGGGCTGGTGGTGGTGGTGGGGGTAAAGGTGCAGCTGTGCAGGGGAGGTATGCTGCCGTCTGTGGTGGACTGTAAATCTCAAACCACTCCTTTCTTCTCCTCCCTTTTTCTTTTATGCCCCCCCACCCCCACCTCCCCCAGTGGCTTCTTGGAGCTGAGTTAAAAATGAGGTTGTGTTTTATGGATTCCCTTCAGCCTCTTTAATGCGTTTCATCTGCTGAAGTTCTTCACTGTCACGGTAGATCTCAGAGACTAACACACGGGCGTGCAGACAGATACGTGTGCACGCGCGCACACATACACACACTTGTTGAAGGAATGCTACCTGCTCTTTGTGCCTTGTCCCGGTATCACATTTATTACAGTGTCAGAAAGGATTTAGAGCGAGTCAGACGGGAATTTGATCCTTATTTTTGTTCAGAGAACAGAGAAACAGTACCGTCAGCTATAAACCACAGTTATATTATTAGGTATATTTGAGGCAGGTTGGAAAAACTGTGCTAATATTACTACTTCCTGATAGTGCTACTACACACACTCACTTGCCACTTCAATAGGTACAGCTTGCTAATAACAGGCTGGTCCCTCTTTTGCCTTCAGAACAGCCGTAAGCCTTTGTGGCACAGATTCAACAAGGTGCAGGAAACAGATTTTGGTCCAATCTCCCACTGGAAACATCACAAAGGTGCTGTATTAGATTGAGATCTGGTGACTGTGGAGGACATCTGAGTACAGTGACGTGAACATGGTCAGCAAGAATACTTTAGTAGGCTGTGGTGTTTAAGCAATGCTCAGCTAGTGCTTAAGTATGTCAAGGAAATATCCCTGAACAATTACACCACCAGCAGCCTGATCTGTCGATTCAAGGGAGAGTGGATGGATGCTTTCATGTTGTTTACTCCAGATTCTGACCCTACCATCTGAATGTTGCAGCAGAAATTGGGAAAATGCCACCCTGTCTGATGAGTCTCATTGCATGTAGCCTCAGTTTTCTGTTCTAAGCTGACAGGAGTGACATCCATTGTGATGGCAGTCCTATTTAGAAATTCATAATGCTAGAGAAAAAAAACAGAGCTTATAGATATATGTCATTAGCATATTTCTCTACCTTAAATTTTATACCACATAACATGTTTAGACTCTGATAGAGCTCCATTGTAAAAGCATTCAGGCGTTTTGACAGCTCCCAATTAAATACTCCAAAACTTTTGTTCAGCTCTACTAAAGAAGCTCTTAAAATAGTGTTCATAGACGGTCAAAGAGCCTTCAGAGGTGTAAAGAAGTGCTTCTTTTATTTGGACTTTGTGGCATTCCATAAAGTCAGCAGGCTATGAAAGGCTGTGGTTTATTGGTCTGGTTTGTATGCAGATAATATCAGCAGGTGAGCTCTCTTCAATGGACCAGTGTTGGTCTGTGTTTGCTGCAGCTGCTGCGTCTCCGATAACAGGCTGGCTTGTGATGCTCGCTTCGGATGAGCTGAATTTGACCATGACAATGAAGGCAGAGTTTAAACATAACGGTCAGACGTCAGATACAGTACAGAGAGATTATTGGCATAACTCTCACAAAACACAAACATGCTGATATTTCAGCTTGTCAGTGTCAGTGTGGGGTGAGGAATATATATTTTACCAATGGCATACAGTACTGTGCAAAAGTCTTGAGCTACCCCTCATTTCTTTATATTTTCATAGGAAATTTGGGGAAGAAGGTGTTTGCAGTGTGTTTAGGATCATTGCCATATTGAAAAAGTGAAGCTGTTGTCAATCAGTTTTTTTCTAATTGGTACTGCATGGTAGATTAAAATCTGAGGGCTGAAATGTAGTCCCAAACCATTTCTTGACGGCCAATGCGGCCATTTCTGATAAAGCTTCAGTGAACAGTAGATGATCAACTGAAGTGACAGATGTATCACTCAGGTCCTGCGTGAGGCCTTTTTTTTTTTTTGTATTTCTTAAGGTTACGGCTTTTTGATCTGCTGTAGATTTCCGTTTGTCCCTCAATCTGTGCTGTCATTCGCATTTTTCACAGATTCAGCTAAAGATACTGGAACAAATTGTGTTTTTGCCACAGGTCAGCAGTAACAAGTAATGTTCTTTGCCAAGTTGTTTGTTATGTATGGGCACAAGGCTGGTTCATGCCTTGAATTAGGTGCTTGAATGATTGACAGGTCAGCATTAGGTGGCTTAACAAACAGAAACAAAACAATCCTCTGAAAATGGTCAGGTAGAAGGAGTGGACTGAACATGAGTAAACGTAACTGAAAAAGCAGCCAATGTCCAAAGAAAAACTTCAGAAAGCCTGAAGGACTATTGTTTGACATCACATCAAAGTCTGGCTCCTTATTTGCATATTAAAACCACTATTTTAGAAAACTGGCCAGATATAAACAAATGGTCTTACTGTAAGTAATCAGCTGGGTGCTTTAATGGCAATAATGATTAGATTATGAAAAAAAAATACTAATAGGCACTTTGAAGCTGTACATCTATTTACACTTTTTTTCCAGGTAAAAAACTATTTCCTACCAAATACCCTTTCAATGAAAACCTTTGAATCCATCAGGTAACATGAACTTTGAATCCAGCTGTAACCACTGTTCAAATGTCTATTTTGTAAAAGTCTGCAAATGAGAAATTACATTAATAGTGCCTCAGTTGCATATTTAAACAAACAAAAATCACTAAACATAGAATATAATGTAAATAGTCAAGTGTGTAAATTTTTATTGGGATGTGTTATCCCATTTGTCTCCGCTGTCATTTAGTGTTTATTGATGCCGGAGCAGGATTGAATGCTTCACTTCACACAAAGTCTTTAGGCACAAAATCCCCTAAATAAAGTGCATTTTAGATTTTTTAATAACAAGCAATAAGTCATGTTTCTGACATTATGCTCTTTTCTGTGCTTATCTCAAACGTATCCTTTACTCTGCCCCCTCGGTCAAACTGAGTATTGTAACTCCGCTTGGCGTTACAATACTTATTATTTTAGTTGGTCTCTTTTTCTCCCCCCCTTTTTTTTAAAGGAATGTTAAAATACCCCTATCCCCTATCTGTCTGCATTAAAGAAAAAAAAAAACCTCCACAAAGTTAAATGTTTACATTGCATAACAAAGAGCTCTTGGAAGTGAAAAGGCTCAAACCAGCTGTCTGTATGATTAATATACTGAAAGCAAACAGCAAAGTTTTCTCAAACAAATGTCATTCATTATATTTGCCATACTTTTCAGTATGCTTTGTGGACAGTAATGCTAAGCTAGTTGCACGTGTTCTCAGAGATAAGTTTATTCCAATCACACTGCTTTTGTTTTTTTGTTCACCTCTTCTTAAAGCTGCAGACTAATGTGGAGACGTGCAGCTTACATGCTACACATGTTACCCAGTCTCCTGATATCTCATCACCCAGGATGTCTGTGCCACACTGTTTCTGTGTATTGCTGTGATTAAAATCTGGAGAGGATTGAGAACGTGCTGCTGCAGACGTGCTTAGTTTTATAACCCTGCTAAATTTACATGGGTTAAGAAAAAATGTTGCCTAACCTTAAAAAAACAAAACAAAACAGCGTTTAGAAAGAAAAGGTGCAGCAAACTTGTTTTTATTATGTGTTGCAAATCAGGTTTAAAAACTACTGCCTTTAAAAATCTGCCAAATCAAATATCCTCGGCAACCTTGTGTGATTAACATTTGGGATAAATAACACACATAAGAGTTCAACATTTAAAACCAAATTTTAAGTTTGTTTTGCAATTTTTGGTTGTTTGTTTGTTTCTCTATCAAAGTATAAATCCTAAAGCCAACATATTTTTATCTGCTAATAAGGCTAAAGATTCAAATAATTTCAGAAAGTTGCAAAAAAAGCTTCAGACTCATCTTCACGCTTGGTTTTTGACAGTTTTTTCTACTCTTTGCTCTGTATGATGTCAGAGTGTTGATATGCCTAATTTGGTCATTTCTGGCACAGCAGCCCCACCCACCTCCCTGTTCAAATTATTGTTTATTTGCGGCAGCCAATCAGGAGGAACGTGGCTCACAGAGAGAAAAAATGGAGCTCAAATGGCTTGTTTCACATGTAAGATCTAATATCCCTGTGTTGGTGTTGTTCCTACATCATCAGAATAATGTTGGTCAAGGATCAACATTGTCTGGTCATTCACTTAGCATTAGCCAGAAAGTTAGCAATGACTTTACTTTCCTGCTTTGGTGGTCGACTGTGTGTAGCAACTAGTTGAGAAAATACAGGGACACTCAGCAGGTAAGCAGACAGACATTTTTGCTTGGGAGTCGGCAAAAGGGCAAAATAAAAAGCTTCAAAACTGACAGTTACTGTTAAGTGTATGCTAATGCTACAGCTCTGTCTATTGTTTGCTTCCATGTTTGCACAAAGTGGCCAAAAATACCACATAAAGCAGCTTTAAACAGCGTTAGAAAACACATAGAAGTTTTCAGTCTAGCTGCTCTTACCGTAGTTTACATTTGGAGCCTATATTTTATCTATATCTGTGGGGTGTTGAGAAGGATAATTATACATAGCAGGAGCCATTTTTTTTTTCCAAACAGCATTAATCCACATTATACGCTGATGTTCTGCATGTGTGGGAACTTGAGCTGCATTCTTTGTAAGCCTGCCCTATCCGTATGAGTTTTTGTCTTTGTGTTAAAGGTCACGAAGGTGGGTACACACACTGACATCACATTTCCCCTCAGGAAGGAGGACTGTAATGCCACGCTCACACACTCAGTGACACAACATTAAGCTTTCCCTCTGCCACATACACACTCCTATGTGCCCAGTATATCCACCTCTTGATTTAAAAGCTGTTAGGGCAGCCTGAGGGTAGAGGGGGGGAAACGACTGTAAATCATCTTCTGCAGAGTATGAAGCAGAGGCAGATGAAAGAATTTAACATGGAGTCTTTTCTCTTTGAACTCTACTTTTTTCATTAGCATGGAGATTACTGACTTGAGGCAAATAAAAGTTGATAGGCTGAGAACTCTTTTAAGAAAAAGGTATTATCCTCATATTTGTCGTCGTTGTTTTAACCCTTTTTTGTGTCTGATACCTTGCTGGTAAACTGTACTTCACATTTGTCTCCTTTCTATTTCCTCGGCAGGCAGCGGGCGTGTGAATCTGGTGCCGCTGCCCTCGGTAGTGACCAGTCCACGGGACATGGCTCTGGCTGCGGTCATCTGCAGCGCTCTTGCTACAGTGCTGCTGGCCCTGCTCGTTCTGTGTGTCATCTACTGCAAGAGGCAGCTGCTGGAGAAGAAGCCCAGCGGTGAGTCCCGATGCTCTGAAGCCGCATGTGTCACATTTTCTTGTGTCCAAAATAACCATCGGAATAAGAGCTGGAACTTAATGAGCGTGGTTGTGGCAGATGTGTAAAGTAAGATTAAAGTTTTAGTGCAAGAACATTTTCATGCACCTTGACAACACAGCAAGCATTGGACTTTGAACGCCCGCATCAGGTGCTGAACTTTCAGGGCACAGTAAAATTTCTAGTTCGATATGTACTCTAGTCAGGCGTTCCAAAAACAAAGGAAAGCTCATCAGTGTTCCAAAACGTATTTAGTTATACAACATCAAACAGTGTAGATAAGATGGCGATAAGTTATCTCAAACGTGTGCTTTAAGACGTGCCGAGAGGGCAGCTATGTGGAAGCTGGAGTCTGTAGTCCTTACACAACGTAATCAGAGGTTTACACACCCCTTTTGGGCATGAATGTCGTGGTTATTTTTGGCTATTTATGGTTATTTTGCACTGTTCTTTTCCCAGTTGCACAGCATGCAGCCATGTGATTTAAAAAAACAAGACTTGGATGCACAAGTTTGAAATTATTTTGGATTTTTGGTAGTTTCTTTTTGCCAGCATAAAAAGGATTTGCTTGATAGCACTCAGTGGATTGACCAATATTCAGAACAATGGGAAAGTCCAAGGAACTCGGTGAAGATCTAAGATTTAGACAAGTAGGGAAGGTCTCTTTGAGGTATTTCTAAACAACTGCAGGTTTTAAGATCATCAGTTCAAATAACTGTACGAGTAGATCCTCGTGCTCTTCTGAAGTTTGCAGCTGCCCACATGGACAAGTCTTCTAGGGAAAGATTTTATTGTCAGATGAGACAAAGATTGAGCTGTTTGGCCACAA
Source organism: Diplotaxodon limnothrissa (assembly GCF_057381915.1). Classification (NCBI taxonomy): domain Eukaryota; kingdom Metazoa; phylum Chordata; class Actinopteri; order Cichliformes; family Cichlidae; genus Diplotaxodon; species Diplotaxodon limnothrissa. The sequence goes on along the minus strand of NC_140609.1, from coordinate 17,171,584 downwards.
TGACGAGAGATATGTTTAGAAGAGTAAAGGTGAGGGTTTCAAACTTAAGAACACTGTATAAACTGTCAAGCATAATAGTGGTAGCTTCAGCTTTACCTCAAATAAACAGCTAAACATTTAAAACTTGGGCACAGTTGGGTGTTTGAACAGGACAATGATTCCAAACGCACATCAGAACTGGTTTTGGGATAAAGCAGGCGAACATTAAGCTGTGAACTATGGTAAAAGCCAGGTCCGTACCAGCAACTCATTTGAATGGATTTAAATTCAAACTTGTGCACCCAATTCCTGGTCTTGAAAGTCGTTAAAGATGTATGCAATCCAACCTGATTGATTGATTGATTGATTGATTGAATCTTTATTTTGAACATGTTGAAAAAGTATAAAAAAAATAAAATTAAATTAAAAGAGACAAATGAACAAAGCAAACAAAAGGAAAACGAGCAACCACAACTCCAAATAACGTCCATGTTCAAAAAGGAGCAGGAAGAAGCATAAGCTTATTTAATCCCACCCCTTTTCCACTATCTAGTATCAATAGACTACAGAAATACCTCCTTGTAATTACAAATACCTCCTTGTAATTACAACCTGGAATTGTAACCTGGAAAAAGAACAAAGAAATATTCTGCATATGAAGGGACTCCATAGCTGTAAATAAGGCAGCTGTATGAACATGCCATTGCTCCTTTTAGCTCTAAGAACAGGGTGCAGTGTTGAGCTTTATCAAACCCTGATGTTGCATATTTGCGGAATTCTTGAGTCCAAAAATGCCTCAATATGTGAAACGTCCCCAGGCAAAGAATTAATGACATCACGTTTCCCTTGCTGTGCTTGCTCCAAACAAAGAGTGCGGTAGAAGTTACCAAGGAGGTACCAGTTGTGTATTGTTTTTTTGGTTTTTCATACTTGTGTGATGTAAAGTGAGTTAATTATTTCATCAGTAGTTTCAGCCAGTAGAAACACGAACCCCGCCCTTCACTCCAGCGAAATGCTAACAGTTGTTTTTTAAAATTATACAAAGGAATTTTAATTGGTCTTATGGACCCGAGGGTTGTAAGGCATTTCCCAACGCATAAGAGAGCATGTAAATTTAGTAGATAAACACTTCGGTTGGAGCTGGAAGGATTTCACCTGACAGAAGTCATAATACGAGCAAAGTTGTACCACACTGGTTTCTATAATTAGTCTTAAAAGTCCCACCTTTTATTTGGTAGTTCTCAATCGAGGTAATAATGCTGTTATAAAAGTTTCACAGTCATTACTTAATCTGTCATCTCTGTGTGTTTCCTCAGCAGCTTCTCTGAGGTCTCAGGACTGTCCCTACCGCGGAGCAGAGCTCTCCTGCCTGGACGCCCGCTGGCTCCATGACTTTCCACAGAGACCTTGCTGCCAGTGTCACCTGAGCCCCGGACACACCTGTGGTAGGCTGCGGTTCACATCAAAGGGATTTTGCACTGAAATCGACAGACAATGACTACAAACGCTGGGTGAATTTCTGTTTGTGTAAAGTTGTGTCCCTGTGTGTGCTGTTCAGGTCCCGTCCATCTAATCCCGTCTCTGTGCTGCGATGAGAGCTGCAGTCTGGGCCGCAGCCAGGGTAACAGTCCTTTCCAGTCCCAGATGAGTCTCAGTGAAGGGTGAGGATAAAAAAATACAACTGATATTTTAAGAGAGTTTTTTGGGGTTGTTTTTTTTTTTTTTTACAGCACAAAGAGTAACTAGCTGAGGTTAAGATGCTGCTGCTGAGTAACTCCATATTACTTGCATTACATTAAAGCTTATGATAACATGCTTGGTTTGGTTAACACCTTTATCCAAACATTTGTCAGCACAGACAGAAATGACTAAGAAACCAGCAGTGTTTGCACTACTTGGCTCTGCTGAGTGGCTAGTAGCTAAATTCAACATTAAAGCTCATGTCCAGCTCTGCATTTTTATTCTTTATTCTCTACCAGACTAAATGTGCATGATTCACAGTTCAAAACAAGATTTTTAGCTACTCTCTCTTTAACCTTTCTACTGATTGGTTGCCCCTTGCAAACAGAATGTCTGATAATCAGGTGGGTGGAGCTTCAGAGTAGGCTAGTCAGCTGCAACATTGGTACCCTTCTGCTTTACCGCCTCAGGCCCAACGTTCTATTTTCAGGTGTTTCAACGAGGCGTTGCAGATACAATTTAAATGACACCTTTGAAGTGCTGACAGCACGCAGAAGCCACAGGGTGTGGCTGCAGACAGATTTGGGATGATATTAACTACAATTTTCTTAATTATGCTTCCCAGAAATGCAAACATGGACGAGGAGCTGGAAGGACATCCCGAGGCCGTCTGTAGGGCTGAGTATTTTGATGAACCTGCAGAAGGACCTGGGGCGGTGGGAGAAGAGGAGGATGAGGGGGAAAGGTGCGGGTTGAGGGACAAATCCCCTGAGAGGAGCTCACGGAGCTGCAGTGAAGCTGTGACAGATGTATCGACTCAGGAAGGTGAGGCAATATTAGCTCAATTCCTCTTTCAGAGAAGAAAACCAGAAACACTGATAGATTTTTTTTTAATTGGTTAAAAAAAATTAAATTCTTCATGTTTTATTGGTGTATTAACTCACTTGCTTGTGCAAAGAAAAAAAATCACATGGCCTCTCCCATGATTTAAAACACAGGCTCGGTATGAAATAAATCCCATAATCCCTGCTGAGAGTTAGAAGCTGTTCATCAACTGCTCTCAAACTCACGGCTTGCCTTTTTATAGCCTTGGACGCGACTCTGTGTCCATGAGGAGCAGCTGGTAAATAAAGTTCTTTGATGTAGACAAGACTGTCCTGTTTTAAGTCAGGTTCTTGGCTGGGCGAGGGTAGATACGTTACTAATCACTGCGTGTCTGCATTCCTCTTCCTGCTCTCTTTCCAGGATGACATAGATTTCTTTGGCTTGTGTTCCACCCTTGAACCACCCTGGACTCGACAACAGCCGTGGCCGGATCCTGTCTCGGATTTCTCACTAGTTCACCCCCATCAAACACAAAAAAAACAAAAAACACCGCAACCACCACTACATACACCCAGACAACCAGTGTGGCCACTCTGCCCACTTCAGAGCCCTCCATCTACCAGAACATGTGCTTACATGCAAACAAAAGCATAGAGACTGTGAATTCGTTGACCCAGAAGGTAAAAATCATATGAAGTTCAAATGTCGACCTATTACTGCGGAGCGCAGTGAATCAAAATGAGCCTCTGCTCTGCATCGAGAATGTCTTGCATCTTCATGTGTAAGAGAACAAGCAAACAAACAAACAAAAAAACTGTACCGCTCATTTAGCAGCTGGTGTTATGAAGCTTTTGTGTGTAAAGTTTGAAGTGTGACGAAAAGTGTCAAAAGTGATTATGTTGCACATTGAAGACAATCTTGATAATATGGAACAAGTTAAGATGAGGAATGTCTAAGTGATAAATGTGTTGTAGATACTGTAAGATAGTAAATAGGTCAATATTTTTGTAACATAGGCATCATGTATGTCCCCCTCCCATGCACCCAGTTATGACGATGGTTGCGTTTGGTCACTTCCATGTGCCATTTTTGTAAATAAACCACTTGAACATGTTTACATACATTCTGTCATCATCTTTATTTTTTGTTAAATGTAAAAATTCTTTAATGAAATTAAAAAGTCAGTCATATGGATGAAGTTCTGAGGTCTTCTTTTTTTTAAATCAATAACTACGAACTCATAGTATGTACTGCGCTGCTTTGAATCAGTCACTCACTCGTGTGATAATAGACTTCTCTGCATTGAATCATTACTTGTTAATCTCTGGTTCCCTTTCATAGCACATCTTTTGTTCTGTCTTCCTCCGCTCACCCCAACCAGTTGCACCAGGTGGCCGCCCCTCCCTGAGCCTGCTTCTGCTAAAGGCTTCTTCCTGTTAAAAGGGAGTTTTTCCTTTCCACTTGCACCAGCGTTTGCTCATAGGGAGTCATATGATTGTTGGGTTTTTCTCTGTTGTATTATTGTAGGGCCTCAAGGTGACTGTTGTTGTAATTTGGGGCAGTATGAATAAAATTGAACTGAACTGAATGTTGCTAAAGAATCAGTACTAATAAGACCAGGCAACATTTTCCAGTTTATTATATAATTTTGGTGATCCCAATGCGAACTGTAGCCTCAGTGTCCTGTTCTTAGCTGATGAGTGTCACCTGCTGTGGTCTCCTGTAGTCCATATGCTTCAAAGTTCCCGTGTTGTTACAACCAAAGTATGCAGATGAGCAGTTACTTGTTGCCTTCCTATCAACTCGGTCTCCTATGACATCATCAAGGCATTTTCATCCAGAGAGCTGCCACTCACTGGATATCTTTCTTGTCAGACGAGTCTCTGTAAACCAGTTCAAAGTCACATAACTCACCTTTATTCCCCATCCTGATGCTCAGTTTGAACTTCAGCAGGATCCAGTCTGAATGGAGTGCTGCCATGAAACTGGCTGATCAGATTTTTTGTGTTAACCAGCAGATTAACAGGTAAGTGTATATTGCCATCTATCTTCTAATTTAAAAAAAACATTTTATAAATATGACGGCTGATCACCACAGAAAAAAAAATCACTAAAGAATGATTTAATCTAAACATCTTATGTTTCTTCCAAAGCCATCTGTGCAGGCGGCGTAGCACTCAGTGTGACAAGTCAACTTGTTTTGATGCCTAAAATTACACTAACATCAATACTGGGGCTGCACTTCAGTTACATTTAATCTCTGCTGATATAATTTGCTTCAGGTTTAATTGGAAATAGATCTGAAAGCAAAGCAATGTTGGAGAGACATCACACCCACATAACTGTCAAATCACAGTTTTGCAGCCTCTGTGAGGTTCGAGCCACCCAGCTCGCTCAGGCTCCGCCTGTCTGATGGCATGTTTACACTTTCAACAGCGACGTGAATCTGCATCTCGGAGCTGGCACAAGGCAAGCAAAGGCAGCTGCAGTCAGAGCCCAGCTGACGACTACAGTGTGAAACTGTTGGAACAGATGCAAACAGCCCCTGTGGAGCATTTTTGTAAATATGCACAACTTCTTAAACTTCCAGAGACTGTGTGGCTTTGTGATTTATACTGTTGCAACAGCTTTTATGAATAATATGATAAGAACTGACCAAATCTTTCCTATTGTGCTGTAAAAAACTCACAAGCTGAAGCTCTTCTTTTTCACCCCTCCCCAAACTCCTGACAGACAAAACAGATGGAGCGGTATTAATTTAAAGCCTAAACAATGTCCTCATGACAGGAAGAACGGATTAAGTATTCTTCCTCATGCTGATTTGATCAGGAAAAAACCAAACCAAAACAATGTTCTGCTGTTACACAAGCTCAGAACAATCTTTTGGGGTATAAGCTGTGAAAATGATTGCATTTTGTTATTCATTCTTTCAAAAGTTTAAAGTGTTAAAACTTTTTAAACTTTAAATGGTTAAAAAAAAAAAAAAAAAAAAAAAAGTTTTACAACAGTTTCAGGGTTCTTTAACTTTTTAACTGTGTGCAGCAAGAGAACATGTCAAATATATTAAATATACATTATGTTCATTTGCAGAAAGCATGAAGATCTTTAGAAACCGTGACTATGAAATATGACGGCATGTCTTTGATTTCTCCAGCGTTCTCTCAATCTTTGCCTCATAAAGTTCGTTTCCTTGCAGCCAAAACTGGCCTTCAACCCTCAGAGTCCATGATGAAGGTCTCAAAGTTTGGGTTGAGCTCAGACACGAGCGCGTCCACAAAGTCCCCGATGGTGGGCCGTCTCTGCAGCATTCCTGTCACACACACACACACACACACACACACACACACACACACACACACACACACACACACACACAGAGGCATTAGGGGGTGTTTGCAGGCTGCAAGGAGTGGCACCAGAATTAGTTTGCTGTTTTCAATCACTCCATCTCACTTCATTCATGCTTTCCTTAGTGCTGAAATATTTTTAATCTGATGTCAGAGGAGTGATCATAAAAAAGGAAAAGAAAAACCTTTTGTTTTTTGAGATCCTTTGAAGCAAGTGCTACATTTTTTCTTCCCAAATTAAGCTAAAATCATTTTAGGTTAATGGATTTCAGCTGCAGCACTTTTTTTAATTCCAGCTTCTCTTCCTCAACACTACAATGGATTTTTCCCAGTGCAATGTTGCTCACCATCATCTGCATTTTGAAGTGAAGATTTAAGGACATCACCACATTTTACCACAAAAGCGCCTCAACACATCCTAAACTACTGCAGATGTAGTGCAGCACTTTTTACTCCTCACACAGTACTTACACTGAGAAAATGGGCTCAAACACTCACACCTTAACAGGCCTCAGCTGGTAATAACGTCCATCACAGTATATGCACTAAAGTAACCAAAATGTGCAGATTTCCTGTATATTTACAATGTTTTATATTCTCTGTCTCACTCACATAGATTACACAAGAATGTGTCCAGTGTCGTGGAGCTGAGAGTGAGCTCTGGGAATGTCTGTGTGTTTTCAGAGCTTGTCTGCCAGCTCATGCATTGAGGACTCCCTAGCTCGCTTTACAATTCAGCAGCACGCCCGCTTTGAAGTCAGTTCATTTCCCCTTGTGCAGCTGCCAATGTAAATAGGCACTCTCCCCCTCCCCGTCTTTCCTGCATAGGTCACCTCCATTGAGTGCACGAACACACACACATGAACGTCTGCAGACACGCATGAATGGCGTCGCAAAGAGTTTCACACAGCGATCCTGAATGTAGACAGATATCAAGATGTGGACACACACACACACACACACACACACACACACACACACACACACACACACACACACACACACACACACACACACACACACACACACACACACACACACACACACACACGGGAGTCTGTGCTGTTTCCACCATGATTCTGACTCAGCAGGATTGCCATCTCTCCTTACCCACCAGTCGCACCCTGCCCCTTGGCTACAATGCGAGATACCATCACACAGGGGTCCCTAACACACTGTAACCGCAGGGCCCCGGGATCCCTGTGAACACGGCAGCCACATCACAGAGACGACTCCAACCATAAACTGATAGTCATGTTTATAGAGCCGAAGGGTGTTTTCTCCTTTGACCGCTGCTGACGTCTGTGGCGTGTTTGAGGCAGAGACCAAAATGCATTATTAGATGCTCACAAAGAGTATGCTGAATTTATACCTCAGATCAAAGTGAGCGTTGTAATTTAAGCCCCAACTTTCTTTCATGGAGACTTTAGTTTTCCAATTAATGATGAGAAATATGAGTCGAAGCCCACAGTCCTGTTAGCAGCTCTCTGTGGTCCGTCACGCAGGCTTCTCATAGCTGCGTAAATGCTTTTGAAAATCTCAAGTTTGACCCAGAAGAGTTTTCCTGCCTTAACCTAATCAAATCCCCCCTTTACTTCTCAAATATGCAGCACAAAAATCAACAGAGAAACAGACACAGAGGTACGCACATGTCCTGACATGGCACTTGTTTACTTTGGTTGATTTTTTACAGCATGTGTGCAAACAGAGCTAAGGGCTACTGAGCTGAACTCTCCATACATACATACATACATACATACATACTGCAGCATCACCGTCACTTTATCATAGATTTCATTTCCTTGCTGTGTTTAAAGGGGCCTGACCAGCTACAAGTTTCTGTGGTGTTAAACAAGCAAAGTTTACTCTACAAGACTGATGAGAGATGCACAGGTGCTGGTGGTGTGTGTGTGTGTGTCTGTTGGGGGGGCTAAAGGTGGAAAAGGAAGTGCAATCTGTGAAGGAACTTAGTCAGGTAAACAACAGTTCCCATGCTAGCTGCTCAGCAGCAGCAGCTCGTGGTGTTGGCACACAGTTCTTACGGTACATGACAACAAGCAAAACAATACACAGTGAGGACTGAGATTTTCTCAGCCACGACCCCTGGGAGAGTTGGAGAGGAATGCACAGATAACCTCAGAGTCATAACAACACTGTGGAGGAGTATCTGATCTCAGAAGCTGCCCTTATACATACACACAGGGAGGAGGGGCCGAGCCACACAAGACCCCCCCCCCCAGGGAGGAATCACCACACTGTAAAAGAGATGAAGCTCACAGACAAGTATCAAAATGTCAACTGAATACGTTTTTTTTACTCAGCTCATGGTTTTCACTGAATGGAAGCACTGGGTAATTAAAAAGGTACAGTCGGTAATTTTGGAGGTTATGTAATAGAAAAACTGAATATTGTACTCTGTGTGCAATTATGTCTTCCAACAAACAGATGGGTTCTCATAAACATAAAACTAATCCATTAAAAATACATTACAGCAGGTGCTGGTTGATGGAAGACAGCAGCAGCTGGCTGAAAGCTAACGCTATAGAAGATAATGATGGGCTCAAATGTCCTAAAAAAAAAAATCACACTTTCAATCTGATTAATAGTTTGATTACATTCTCAAATCGTATGGGAGTTTATTCACCAAGTGTCCAAGTCCAACAATGTTTTAATGTAAGAGACGGTTTCACTAACGCTAGTGTTGCCCCCCCCCAAAAAAAACATTGGCCGTATTTAAACTGCTGTAAATAACTTGTTGGCTTAGAATCTGTGAAAAAACGTATCAAACCCATCTCTCACGAATGAGATCAAGTAATTTTGAACCACAGAAACCATTCCTGCCACAAGGCAGAAGCTGCTGTTTTTTGGCCAAGTTTTATATATCCCTTATTCATCCAGCTAAAAAGTCTCATCAACACTAAAAAGGATGAGACTCTTGACCATACCACATTTTTCAGAGTGATCTGGTTGAGAGAGCAGCAGAAATTGCAACAAATATAAAACAATAGGTTTGTAAAAAGTAAACGAACATAAATTGACACCCGGCATATTGAGACTGCAGTCATATTTACAGCTGAGGTAAACAGCAGACTGACAGCCTGCACTCACTGCAGATGAACGAGGATTGCACTTGAATTAATAGGGATAAGAAAACTGAGTATGACTGAACATTTACAGTTTCTCAGAGCCTCTGGTGATGGCGGCAGCATGCTCTTTTGTTCAACAGACAGCTCAAAAGCCAGTAATATTCATTTTAGTGCGATATATAAAAAAGAAAAGCTGAAACCACCAAGGTTTGCCTGAACTATTACTGACATTATTACTATTAATGTCGTGTTTCTTAATATTATTTTTGACATTAAAAAAAAAATACTCAATCGCTGCAACTCTAGTTGATTTTTTGTGATTTGTTCGAAACCACTTTAACAAATCTAGACAGCTGAGATCTACAGATCCATTCAAACAGGGCATCCAGGTACCCATGGCTCACGACGACAGCAGCGCAGAGGAACAGAGCGAGTGGCTCTGCGTCACAAACGGTGGGGAGAACTGTACACTTACTCTTGGCTTAGCACAGAGGAAAAACCAGAGCCAAACTAAACATAGGCTGTGCTTTGTGCCCATTGTTGGTACAGCCCGAGGACAGAGCCTTTGCAGTGTGAGTCATCTCGTATTTAAGAGTTTCCATTTCCATTCATAATGGCACTGACACAGCTATTGAAGAGCGGGGCTTCTAATCATTACAGTCATCTCAGGGCTTGCATCGTTAGCCAACTTGGCCAACGGAGTTTTGGGATGTTAAAAGACAAACTGGAGCCTCAATCGACCAACTGGCCACTGACTACCTGCTCAAGGGTACATCAAAAGTCCCCCTCCTCGACCCCACCCAATTTATCCAACTGATGTACAAACATTCGAAGACCCTCTTCTTTAGCGCAACTTCCACTGCCTCCTGTTTTCTTTAAACAGGACAGTGGTTCTCAGGGAGATGGAAAACACTGCGAATTGCTGGCGTACAATAGCCCCTGGTTTTTCCGCTTATGTCACCAGCTATCAGCACAAAATGCCAAAAAAAACAAAACAAAAAAAACAAACCCAAAAAACCTTTCAAGGGCAAAATCTTTTCAGCTCCCTGAAACGACATCCTCAGATATAAAGACGTCCTGACGTGGGTCCAGCCTCATGGTAAAATCTTTAAATTACACTGGGATTTTACATTTCACATCAGTAAATAGATAGCCTGCAAAGAAAAGCTTGTTTATTTACTCAAAGGGTGGTGGGCGATGGGTATCAGTCCAACGAAGGCCACTGTGGCTGGCTAGCAGCTCTGAGTCTGGGTAATGACAGCTCAGGGGACATGAATTTAGTACAAGTGCTCTAAAATTGCAGTCCAGCCTGCAGCTACTGCTGGATGAATTTATCAAAGATCTGAGATGCTGACTAAAAACAAATAAATAAATGAATAACAGAAGTTTGGATGGCATGGATAAAGTCTGTCTGATGACCTCCATGATTTGAGAAAGCAAAATAAATAAAGAAATTTTTAAAAAAAGGGTGTCTCATCTTATTTATTTATTCTTGCAAAATAACACATTTAATTTGTCCCCTTCAAACAGGCCATGAATGGCATTCGTGTTTCCCTCACAGAACACACAACAGACACTTTAACATTACTGAAAAAACTGAAACTTTTTCATAAAAACATATTGACCTTAACTCCTTGTTATAGCTTGTATTTTTGGTACTTCACAATTTAATAGGCTTCTTTTGAAGGCCAGTTACACCCAGTTGCAACTCCGAGGCAGCACTGTGCTACGTAGGAAATGTGCACAAACTGGAGCGTGCGATAACTAGCCCCGTCTCCTCTGCCGCCTCGTATTCCCCCGGAAGTGTTTGACACCGTTTTCACAAATCTTAAGGTACTTGCTGCTTCATTAGCCGATTCTCATAACTATTCCAAACTTGTCACGGTGTGAAAAGTAGCTACGTCTGTCAGACCTGCAGGCAGGCCCGGGGGCTCACCGCCTCTGTAATTACAGCTTTGAAGTTCAGGAAGCTTTTTCTACAAACCGCACTTAAGACAGGCCCAGAAAGCAAGACAAGGGTGATGACAAACACTGCACTGGGAGGCTCTTTGTTGAGTAAGCACACACACACACACACACACACACACACACGAATTAAAAAGGAACATCAACACAACACAACCTCTTCATAATTTTTCCAAAGCAACACTTACGTAAAAAATTGCATCAAACAGATTTATTCGGCTTAATGCATCGAGTCATTCTAAAAAAAAATTTAAGTGTGTTTATGCAGACAGACGGGTCTGCTCACCACTTTAGTCCAAACTGAAATACCTCAGCCGCCATTGTTTGGATGGCCATGACACGCTGCCATTTCTGGTCCTCTGAGCATGAATCCTGTGACCTGCTGCAGGTCACTTCTACTGTGTAGTATTTAAATAAATGTTTGATGGATAATACAGATGCTCATGGCTCCCATGCAATTTACTTTGCAGCTTTTGGATGGATTACTATAAAATTTATTGAACATATTTATGTCCCCGCTCAGGGTGAATCGTAATAACTTCGGTAACTCGTATATCTGCGGGTCAGGGCCCCCCAAGGAGGGTCGGGCAGAGAAAATAAAAAGCCAAAAAGCAGACAGATGTGATGAAAAGCAAAGTAAGTTACTCTCAGCACAGGCTCTTCCTGCACTTTATGGTTTGTCATGAAATGTGCTCCAAACAAAATCTATTGTCCACCCTTGCTGCTCAAAAACAGAATTTAATTTTCTTGAACTCGCACTTCAGTTAGCCATCACATCCCATCTGACACAGACTTAAAGTAAGAATTCAGGACAATTTTGGAAAGCCCCCACGAGTTAAACATTTACCTGATCAAACATTGAGTCTGACTCAAGTACGGGCTGTAAATTATGCCTTTTGCAGCTTAACATCTGGACTATGAGGTTTATCCAATCCTCTCCTCGACTTCAGACAGAACTATGCATCACTGTCTCACAAGTGCTGTGGGATTGTACAAAGCACCCCGCCTCGGGGTTTATTACTGATTGTACAAGCAGTCATAAGAACTATTCAGTCACGCTTCCCCAGACAAAGAACGAACGAGGTCCCGAGTCCCTGCTACAGAGCCCGAGTAGATCCATTTTCTGTGCTCAGTGTTTGAGACTATGGGAACAGCCTGGGCCATGAAAGCCCTCTCTGTAGGAGGACCCAAGGTTCAGTTTAGCCAGTCGATCGGCTTTCACTCTCTCTCTCTCACTGCAGTGATGCTGCCGCAATGAATTTAATACCTGGGTTTACATTTCAACACCATCTTTTCCTGGGAAACATCCAGGAGCAGGCAGGGAGGCATCCAGATAAAGACTGGCCTCTGATTGGCCTTTCCAGGTCTGCTCCGGTTCCCCGTGTGCCCTTATGCCCCTTCTACCACCTCACCTAAGGGGGATAAGCAGGGAAATGATACACACCTCCATTTACAAGGCTCTTTGTTTGAAAGGATTATGTGTAATGGGTTGGATCTGGATTCTGTCTCCTTCCTCTAGTGTTCTGGTTTCTGCTGGCCTAATCCCCGCTAAGGACATAAAAAGAGCCATTCTAATTCACTTCAAATCAATTTTCCATTCCTCAATAAGATTTCAGGATGTCTGCTATGAACCCATCAACCCTTCAGCAAAGACTGTGGAAACTTAAATATTTCAGCACATGTGCCGATGTTTTGTAGTTTTTCATCAAAATGGTGAGGTGGCTCAATGAGGGTTCTTTAAACTGCAGAGAGTTTCTGCTTTAGCTGAAGCATTTCTCCAGACAAGGAAAAAAATGTATTATTATAAAATTATTATAAATGCAGGTGCACACAATGGACAGGCTGCCAAAAAATGTGAGAGTGGATCTACCATCTAGCCCTCCCAAGGCTCTTTCATTTGATCTGCATCTTCTGTCAGACAATGCAATCGCTGGGTTAATCATTATTCCCAGAGCAGACGTTTTTTAGAGCCTTCCTTCCCCTGTGACTTGCAGCCAGAGCGATAAAAACCACCATTAAAACTCTGCCTCACGCAGGGCTTTGGACTATAACTAGAGTAGCATTCGCTACAAAGAAAACCATAAAAGCAAATATCGTAAGTTAAGCAACAGTTAATTGGACAACAGATCTTACAGCGAGGATCTGATCCAATGGTGGTTTTCATTTCAGAGTGTGGGTGCAGCCCTGTTTGGAGCTGTCACAGGAACAATCCAGTGGAGGAGGGAGGGGGTGACCCTGAGGGAGAGATTTACAGTACGCTCCTAAACGTTACCCGATATCACTATCTTTCTGTGTCTCTCTCTTCTCACCTTCTCCACTTTTGTCCTGTCCAGACAGGCCACAGCAACTGCTGGAGGAGGGGTGTAGAAGGAAAGAAAGAAGCATGCGTTTGATTTGCAGTTCAAGTCCACCCTCTTCCAACACCCTGTTTGTGCTTTAATGTGAAAGGCTTCTTCCTTGATGAAGCATTGATGAAGCTCAACTACCCAAACTCCTTGAAAGCACATTACACAGATTTTTTTTCTGATATGGGGGAAATTTCATACACTCAAAAATGTGACTTCTGTGTGATTACTTCAAGTAATAAAAGGAAACTGCTCCTGGACATCATCACATAGGCCCAGTTCCACTCCTAAGCAAGGATCGTTTCTACTACAAATGCAGTTTGATGAGTTTGCAGCCCAGCTTGTCACTAATTTTTATACCTCAAATATCTCAAATATCAGCATATTTAAAATAAAAACGAGCGCTAACATGCTAATCATTAGCCATCTCGAATTGGGATTAACATGCTAACAACGGCTAATCAGCACTAAAAAGACAGTAAATTGTAGGATGGTGAAACTGTAAACCCTTTCATGCATTTTTATTCCTTACTAATTGTTAATTAATAAATTAATAAAGCATATACTTAGCTTGCCTTGTGTCCGGCTATACTCTTAAAGACACTTATGTTCCAAGGAGTAACCTCCTGAGATTAAAAATGAAGTCAATGCAACAATGGCGAAAACTGCAGTTCCTCTAGGTGCCTCGTGGCACCTAGAGACAGATAGCTGGAGACCCAACGGTTGAGTAGCCATTCCTGTTAATGCTGCGTTGGTCACATAATACGCTGCTGCAATTTCATCACACAACCACATCCATACGGATACATCAGCACTAAAAAACGTAAGCAAAGACACTGCCAGTTTAGTTGGTGCACTCGCAACGTAACAGGAGTCCCATGTACCACTGTGAGAGGCCGCTGACATTTGACCTTATATGGGGATTGGATAAAAGTAACCAGATCATCAAAATGATTACGTTTACTGTGACACATTCGTCATAAATTGATCCATTTGGTGCCAATAATCAAACAAAAGGAATGTGAATGTTATGGTGTTACAACAAGAAAATTGAGTCACAGAAATCCTGAAGATTTACTGAGAACGACGAATCTATTGAATAGTTACTGGAATATTTGAGTTTGTTTGATCTGAAACACAAAAGTGGTCCGGTCTGTGTTTTCAGCCCTGCAGAGTCAGCAGCGTTAAGCACTCAAACCTATAATCAAGCATTTCGGTCTTTCCCTCCTTCATGATCGCCTGTGTACACAAAAAGCACTAGGAGCCATATCGTTATCTTTTTAATTATCTTCTTTAGTTAACCTTTAAAAGCAGATCAAATAAGGGCTGGACTAGCAAGGGGCACTGTGTAACTGCCGCAGAGTGAGCTCGCCGAGAGCAGGACAGGCTTTGGGCTGACAAAGCTCCTGTAAACAAAGATAAGAGACCTTGGGAGGTGTGTTAAACTAGTAAACATGTACCACGGTGGAATCTAAAGCGCAGAGTGGGACAAACCATAACAGTGGTAGCTGTGACCACCTGAAACAACAGCAGCTGGATCAGCAGCTTCCATCTTTCTTTTAAGTGAGGACGCCTTTTCTGCTTCATATGAGAAAAGAAAAACAACAAATCCAAGCAGGAGTCACACTCTCGGCTGTCCAGCAAGTCAAAACAAATTTTGTGGCACAACCTGCAGTAATTAGACACACCCTTTTTAAAAAAAAAATTAAAAAAAATTCATGGGGCAAGACGCCAATGGACTGACAACTCCATAATCTGGGAGGAAACCTCAAACTGTTGGCGCAGAATGGCGCTTTACAGATGTTTGTGGGCAAACATGATATTCTATTAGTATTTGTGACAAAAAGATTGAACCTACCCTCCACCATCAGCATGGGCTCCTTAGCTCCTCCGTGGGCCAACATCTCCCGTCGGTACCGCTCACCCATTTCCCTAAGAAAGAAACCAAGATGGAAGACAGGCAGGGAAGAGAAAGAGATACGGTTACAGACGCCTGTATTCACCTGTCAACCCCTCCATCACTGCTGCTGCCACTGGGAGCCCAGGGCCAAGTCTGCTAAGTTGTCTGTAAACAACAGACAGGTGATAAAAACAACAGAGCTCTGACAACTGCAGGTGTTACCGAGACGAGGTAAAGGAGGCCAGGGGGACAGACAGACAGACAGAAAGGGAAACAAAAAGAAGTGAAACTGCTGCAGGGCTCAATGCGATGCTGATACGATTAACAGAACCTTATTGCTTTGCTTGTCCGGGGCAAATGCTTTAGATAGAGGAGGATCTGGTAATGTGGATGCTGCTGTGTGTCTGTGAATCACAGCAGATGCCACATTCACATTAAAGCCAGGGCTTTGATACAGATGATATGAACTATGTTTCTGCAACTCTTCACCACCTGTACTTCAGTTTCAGGGTAATGTAGTCATTGTTAGGAGGACTCCTCATTCCAGCCAATTTAGTATTTATTGCCCTTATAAATAATGAACCATGTGTCCAGTTAAATATCTGCCTCCCTACAAAAATAATTCCTCTATTCGGTTCTCTCAAATAAAAACATCTTTAACTCAGCGAAAGCTCTGATGGTTTTATAAGACATATATACATATACACACACACACATGTATGTATGTATGTATGTATGTATGTATGTATGTATGTATGTATATAAAATTTAACAGTATGTTAAGCTTAGGTCTCACCTGTTTAAAGGATCCTCTATGAAGCATTGTTTCCACACCATCGAGGCCACCGCACGTGACATGAGGTAGGAGTAGTACTTGGCCCCGTACCCAATCAGGTGGCTGAATCTCAGCTGCCATGCCTTAAGAAGAAAATGAACATTGAACAAAAAAAAATAAACAACTGTATCACTTTAAAGACAGCGAAGCCAATCCTGCCAATCCTGACAAAGCTAACGCTAGGCTAAACCCACACGGCTGCAACTTTCCTAACAGCATCTGTCGCGTGTCACCGTATCCAAGGTGACACGCGACTGTTGCGCCGGACAGATTACTTTAAAAATGCAACTTTAAAATCTGCTAATGAGTAAAAACAGCAGATTTTTTTGTAGCTATTCACACTCCATCAATTTTAAAAATGAAAAAAATCATTCGTAATCAAAAACTAAATCATGAAGACTGGGCACCTTACACCAAAACAAATAAAAATGGGTAAAATAAAAAGGATAGAGTGAGGTTACCCTACGGCCTGGCAGCGTGCACATCTCACAAGTGCTCTTTAAATGACCATAACTCCTCCGTCGCCATTAGTGCCAAAATAAGAGACAAAATGTCAACTGTTTTGGTAAGAAGAGAAGACGAGCTTTACGCAGATATTCGGTATGTCATGGTAGAACAAAGCATCTACAAAGTACTGCTGTCTATCGCCGACAGAAAAATCATCTGTTTGTCTCGTTTAGGGAGACATTTTAAAGGGTTCCTGTATAAACACTGAGGTGATAAAAGGCCAAACACCAAACAGTTTGATGTCTTTAAAACAGTCATATTTGAAATAACCAAGGTGTAATCGAGCAATCTTGGACAACCTAGCTATAATCTAACTTTACATCTTTTCGTGTCTGCACTCAGTTCAACTCATATTTCTAATCTCATTACTTCACCCTTTAATATCCAGCCCTTCATGTTGACACAACCTGCTCTGAAACATCCAGACAGTCAGACACATAAACACCTGCCAAAGTACTTCAGAGGCGTTTGTGGTAACGCCTGCTTCAGTCAGTGACTCAGGACCAGATTTTGCAATGACTACACCCTGACTACAGACCGACGAGGTGAAAACAACACGTCAGTAGATATTAACAGAAAGCAGACTCATAAATACGCCAAACATTCTCAATCTTTTGAGCTGCCTACGTCGTCTTCACTGATGATATTAAACTGGTGAAATGAATACAAGTTTCCTTGAACAAACATCTTTGACAAACATTAAATCACATCCTGTCAGGTCCTTTTATAAAACGGACAAAACATGGAAATTCCTAACAGCTAGAAAGCCCCGTTCGCTCCTTTTCTCCCATGTTGTTGCCTGAAGGGGAGCTTCTCCATATCTATAAAGACGAGCTCCTTTATGATCTCTGAAAACGGCGACACTGGGAAATTCAGCTGGCAAACATTCAAACATTCAGCCTGCTAGAAAAGGCAGCAGCTGCTGTTGTTAACAAAACATAACAGACTGCAGACGCCTCCTTGCACATCCACATGGGGGGGAAGCAGACTTCATACACGTTAAAGATTTGAACTCAAATTAAAGTGAAATAATCATGAAACTGAGGGATGTGCTTGCAGACTGGTGCCCAAGAAGCTTCCAAAGGATCGTCTGACATCAAGGTACATGTTCTCCAGCAAAAAGCCAAATAACGCATTAGTGTGGATAAAAAAAAATCTTAAATTCTTTATGCTGGGAAACATCTATTAAACTCACGTTTGTGAGAAGATATTTAAAAACCTACTGATGCTATACATCACCCTTAACATAAAAAGGTTCATCTTTTTTTCAGAAATTTGAATAATAAAGGGATATGAATGTAAAAAAATAAGACAAAGAGCACTGTAGGTTGTAAGCTCTAAAACAACTGCTTTTTGAGAGGAGCTGTGTCTGCTAAACTAAGCGCGGTCGCTCAACAGCATGAAAAACACTCCTGTGTTGACTTGACAAGACTCCTCAGGGCTGTAGTGACTTTAATAAGAGTCGATAGCACTCCTGAAAGGAGTCACGGCTCAGGAAAGTGTGGGTTAGAGAAGCAGGAACACAAATACAGGAGCTCGGATCAGCTCTTTCAAGTGCTATGAAATAGAAAATGTAGGCCGCGCTAACAAATGCGATAACACATCCAGAAAATTACAAAAAGCCTGCTTTAATTTGTTTTAATTCGGAGGCTCTTTGATTCCTCTGTGCTTCCTGACTGCTGATGTTCTGCTACTGAAAAACTGTTTGGTAATATGTCGCAGTCTCTGACAGGATGCTTTAAGTACTCATCACAAAGTGCCTTGATTATCAGGCTTCCAAGCTTCTCTTTGTTTTCAATCCCTTCGTCTCACATCAAATGATTATCGTCAGCTTTTCTGAGAGAGTGCGAGCGGGTCACATGTCAGCAAGATATCCTTTTCATCCTCACATACAAAAGGAAACTGAGTAAGCCCTTGCTTTTTACTCTGCTCCTCTTCAGTGTCAGTTAAAAGACATTTTTAGGTCTTTCCAAACTCGACTTGTGAGAAGAACGTGAGCCGTCGCATACACATCGACTCATCCTCTGGGGAAATAAAAGGGACAGCATTGCAAGTGTTAAAGGCACGGATTAGCAGTTAGAGAAATGTCAACAAAAGCGAGCAGGACACCTCGCTTTCTGCCTCTTATTCCCAAATATTATCTTCAGCTCAAGAGTGAGCATGTGGTCTGTGTTACTCGCAGCTGATCCTCTCACTCTGTACACAGCGGGAACTGATAGCCCTCCTCTATAAACTATACACATGTCAGCATCACCCTAATGTTTATAATCTGTGGCTCTCCGTAACCCATTAGCCACTCCAAACTTCTGTTTACTGCGGAAACTTTTTCCTGAGCTGCGTTTCCATGAAGGCAGTCAGACAGGGATGGATTCAGAGGGTAAACCACACAAAAAAGAACATTTTAAGGATCTAAACAAATCTGTTTTCACTTGCTCCGATCCAATCGTGATCTAATACTCGACGTTTAAGTACTGCAATCACCCTCAGTTCAAATGAGGAAAGCGATCTCGCTTGTGGTTGTGGCTGTGCACACGGAGGCAAAGTGCCTGTTAGAGCTTCCCGTATGGCTTGAAAGCTTGAAGAGAAATGACTGCGACAGTGGGAAACTATATAACATAAACCGCAATCTCCGGAGAGGGAGCTACAAAGCGAGCCACGTACAGAGGAGTGGGAGGACTCCTGTGAGGAGAAACGCTGGCTGGGACACGGTCGTCCGGGCAGAATATACAGCAGTCCTGTAATCTTTATTCCTGATGGCAACCCCACATAATTACAGCCCTGAGTAAATGCTGTATGAAGGCCATTTCTGGCTAAATTATGACTGTTTTTGATTCCCTTCTGTCTCCTGGCCTCATCCTCCTCAGCCCACAGCTGCTAAAGTGGGGGAATAAAGCACTTTTTTCATTAAAGAGGAGGGAGGAAGAGGCTCAAATATTTCCCCCTGGGAGGGTTCATTTAAAGTATCCCCCTGCTTTGTTATTTTAGCAGCCCTTCAAAAAACAGCTTTAATCCTTTAAACACTGCTGTGCCTGGGTGAGAGATAAAAAACCAGTGAGAGAAAGAGGAAGGACAGCGAATAAGAAAGGAGAAGTGAGTAGAAAGTTAAAGACTAAAAGGTTTGTGATCTCATTAAATGGGTATCAAAAGAAGAGCACAGAACCCTAAATTATCAACAACTTCCAAGCTTGTATTTTATCCTGTAGTCATGACGTCAGAGACCATAAGTCACGGGGGGAGAAAGGGAAAAAAAAGGTGGTCAGGCTGTACCGTGTTGGGCGCATAAGGCAAGCCGTAGAATTTCTGCTGCATGTCCTTCAGGATTTCTGTGGTAGAGCGGTTCTGTGGTTCGCTGTGGTAGATCTGATCCAAGACTGCATAGAAAATCTACACAGCAAGAAAAAAAAAAGCAAAAACAATCACCAACGTGAAAACTCTTAAACTGCAGAAATAGAGTTAAATGGTGACTAATGTCACACCATTGGACATGAATGCCCATTAAACTTTTAACATGTTTTGTGGTTGTCTTGTTTGAATCAGTTTTAGCTTTGTAAAGAAAAACAGATAAGCAAGGAGCACAAAAACAAGAGCTTTCCTAATAAAAAAATAAATAAAAATAAAGGGATAAAGGCTAAAACAGAATGGGAACCAATCAAAAAGATAAAAACAAAACCAAACCTTTCATAGCCACCAGATGCTGTTTATGAGCAGAGAAGGACTGTTCTTTATCACATCAGCTCCTCAGGGTTTTTTTTTATGTTTTTTTATGACTTTTGCACCACGGGTGTTAGTATGAGATTTTCAGTTGTTGTTTTTTTTCTTAGGGGTGGGCGTAACACTAAAGTAGTGCCACACAAGCATCATAAATTAGCTGACACGTGTTATGGATGGTTCCTGCTGTTGCGTGCTCTGTGACAACGTACATGCAAAGACATTAATCTTACCTGCAACTGGGTGTCTGCAGCTCCACACACCTTTTTGGACTCACACAAGCGAGCCACCATACTCTCGGGTAGCGGCTAAAGAGACGATAAAACTGATTAAAGCTACAAATGAACAGAATTTTCATCTGAAGCCTTCATCCTGCAAATTTTAATGGCAATGCCATGACCGTAATATTTCATCAGAACATATTTCTGTACTTTATCGATTCAAATCTGTCCTCAGTTTAAATCGTTTTGAGTGTTTAAGGTTTACCTTTCCAGTTTCATAGTGCCGTGCAAACTGGCTGATGACTCGGTAGTCGGTGGCAAAGTATTCCATGAGGATGGAGGGGACTTCAGCAAAATCAGTTGCACATCTGGTTCCTAGAGAAGGGATGAGAGACTTTAAAACAAAGCAGGATATAGGTGACTTTATTCTTGGCTGCTTAAGTGCTTTGGCTTTTATGCTTAGAGTGTTAAAAACAAAAAAGTGAGCCAGAATGAGAAACCAAAGTCTTTACAGCCCCAACCAAAAGTCAGAATCAATACAAGTCCTTGTGATCTTGTGACACTCAGCAATATCAATAAGTAAGCAAAAGCACATAGGGCAGGAATAGATGTGTAGAACAGAGGTGAAAAAGAGCAACTGTCATGAGATTTACACAACACAAACTTAACCAACATGTCTAAACATTGTGCCCAGTAAAGAAACAACCTCCAGTGCAGTTAATAGATACTGTTGTCAGGCTCAAATAAAGGCTTTGGGATCTTAAATTACTACTGAAGGTATCTGCAAACCAAACCATATCAAATGACAGCGTTAGCAGCCAGCTATCATCTGCCCTCTCCTCGGGGCTTACTTTCCTTGTTCAATTCACCACAGTGTAATGTATAACCCCTTCCTACAGCTCTGTATCAATCTATGTAATTCTACCTTGTGACATTTGGAAATGCAAAGCCATAATGTTCCAATATTATTACTTCTCTAAATCCTCAAGCAAACCAGGGTCCACTGAAGAGCCCTACTCATTGTAAGGGTCACTCCGCACCTGTCACGTGCTGGTAGCGAGTGCGTCCCAGCATTGAGTGCATAGCGTGGCCCATCTCGTGGAAAAGGTTCTCCATCATGCCGGGAGTGAGCAAGGTGGGGGCGCCCTTGGTAGGGTGAGGCAGACTCAGCATCAGCACCACGACTGGCAACTGGTACTGACCAGTTTCCTGGCACTGGCGCCCACCGCGGATGGTGAAGTGACAGTCCTGGGAGGAAAATGAGGAGTGAGGCTAAAGTGCTACTATAGAAAATAATACTGATATATACTAATGACGTTACCAAAACATAATTAAATACAAACTCAGAAAATGTTGGGACACTTTTAAAAATGTGAAAAAACAAACAGAATGTAGAGATTTGCAAATCTCATGAACAAATTTTACTCACAATAGAAATAAAATTTTTACACAGAGAAAATGTTTAATTTTAAGAGCATCCAGTATTGAATTTCAGCCTTCTGCACAAAGAATTCTCTGAATGTTTTGATATTATGTCGATTAAGAGACATTGATGTTGAACATTATTCTGAAGTTCTCCCATAATTTGTAGACAGTTTTTTGCAGATTGGTGAACCTCTGCTCATCTTTACTTCTGTGAAACTCTGACCTGTTGTCAATTAACCTAACTGGTTGCAAAATGTTCCCCCAGCTGTTTCCCTTTAGTAGCATTTAGTTTTCCTTCCTTTCGCTGCCCCAGTCCCAACTTTACTTGAAATGTTGCTTTTTTTCATGAATTAGTCTAAGTTTAAACATCTATGTTAAAATATGGTTTCGATGTTCGAGTGTGAATAAAATGTGGCTTTTCTGTTTTTAATCCACATTTTACAAAACTCGTTTGGGAATGGTTAACCACATTTCAAAGAAGGAAGAGATACTTTAAAATCTCGAGTACGTCGATGAGTGTGTGCTCATACCTGATGAGGTTTATCTTGCCGGTGGAAAAAGTCACAGTAGATGTATCCCAGTAATCCCTCCGTCTCATGGACCACAGCCTGGAGAAATGCACGCACAGTGATGTAATCACCCAATAACTGCACACAGACACAGCATCTGAAACTTTGATCTTTAAAAATGGTCCGTGGATTAGCGCTTGGCACAGACTATTCCACACAAGCGAACCTTTTTTCCTCACTAATAATGAGTTACCAGTTTGCGGACATCCTCGCTCCAGACCTCTCCAGCTCTGGGTTGTTCAGACATGAGGGAGACGCCGTACAGCTGAGAGAAGAGATTGTTCAAACCCTCCATACAGGAACCAAGAGACAAGTAGGGACTGTACAGACTGGGCTCTATGTTGTACCTGCCGTGACAAATCAGAACATATCAATGAAAGAAGGAGATGTGACCTTCAGCACCGTGATCCAACAAAGTACATAAAAACAACAAATAGGAATCATGTGCATCTTCTAAAACAGGAAGATCAGCAGATCTAGAGTGGTCAAATAGCCCAAAAGGCCCTTTTTTTTATTACTGAACCAGAAGTTGAAGCCCAGATGAAAAAAGAACGGTAACGCTTGCCCGCTTTGAACCAGGACATATTTCTGTATACGTTTAGCTGCAGGTTGCTCACTTGACTAGCTAAGAAAAAAAGAAAACGGATCCTGACTATCACTCATATGTGAGCTCAGCTGGCAGGGCAAAGCCACCACAGTGCCAGGGCTCAGGTTTGGCCACCCATGCTTAAAATGGCTCCTTTCATTCATGCTGCTTATAAGGCATCAAAGATAAAGACCACCGAGCCAAAACGGTTGTTTAGCTAGAACACCACATCCATATATTATCAGTGATGAATAACAGGCCACTGCTGAACACAGCTACTAGCTGTGTTTACCACACACAAGCTCTAGTCCCTGTTTCAGCAGGGTCTGAACACACACCGGTTCGAGCTGGTACTGCTGGAAAAGCACCGATAAAAAGAAAATGAGTGACTGAGAGAAACAAAAAAGCCTGTGATTGTGACGAAAGAGCCTCAGTGGGAGGAATTAACATAATGTGAGCATGTAAGAGTGTACTTGTATGACCGTCTTTGTGAGGACCAACTTAAATTTGGGATCTTGGCTGTTCCTTTCCTCGCCGTCATACACCGAAAAGGGCTTTTCTTTTTTTAAATGCCACATCAATTTTTAGGCAGCATGGTGGCTCCCTGTCATTGCGTGGTTTCTCTCCGGGTACTCCAGCTTCCTCCCTCAGTCCAAAGACATGCGCTTAGTGCCGTTAGGTTAACCTGTCATTCTAAGTTGTCCATAGGTGTGAACGTGAGTGCGAATGGTTGTCTGTCTCTCTGTGTTAGCCTTGGGTCAGGCGGGCAACCTATCCATGGTGTGCCCTGCCTCTCGCCCTATGGTAACTGGGATAGCCTCTAACCCCACCCCATGACCCTGACAAGGATAAACGGAAGAGGATTGATGGACCAGTCCCAGAGGACTGGCAGCATGAGGAAGGAGAGCACAGACCCCACTCCTCCTCAGAAAATCTGTAAAGACACATCAAGTCCAAGTTTCAAGAAAACTTAGTAGCTGCTTAAGTTCAAAGAACACCTGACAGATCACTAATGTCTGCAATAAAGAGTTACCTAATGCCTCCCCAGACTCAACATATAATTAGCCTTTGCTCTGTAAAGTGCAGCTCATTAACCCTTTAAAGCCTGAAATGTGAAATTATTTTTATTTCACATTTATGATTTCATTGAACCATCTTAAAAATGTGTTTCCATAGACGACTTTTAATTTGTATATCTGGCTTCTTTTTTTTTTTTTAAATTGTATAAAAATGTATTTATTTAGTGTTTAAAACACTAAATGTTAAGGAAAGTGAAAAGAAAAACTAATAATAGTGAAACTTATGGCTCCTTGAATTTGCTGAATGCCAAAGACGACCACAGTTTATTTAAGTTCCACGTCATGGGTGACATCCAGGACGGTTTGCCAGCACATGCTTTCTATCACGCATCGACACCTGTTTTTTTAATACAATTTTTAATACAATTCCAAGTCTTTATTTTTAGTCCAACTTCATTTGTTTTCATTTAGTTACATCTGCCTTGCTGATACTGGGTACTGCATTGAGATCTGATGACTGTGGGGGTCCCTTGAGTACAGTAAAGTTATCGCCATGTTCAACTTTAGCGTTTTTGAGAGCAGACCATCTGACACCAACAATGTTGTTAAATCCTCCTTCTTTCCCACTCTGATGCTCATCATGACCGTGTCTACATGCCTGATTGCAGTGAGTAGCTGCCATGTGATTGGCTGATTAGATCATCAAGTCATAAGAAGCCATTGGGTTACAAAAAAAAGAAAAAAAAAGGAGGTCGATTAGACTGAAAATCAGACCTGAAGTTTACTCCCATGCGTCTCTCCTAACACCTTTTGTAAAAAGCGACACTTGATGAAGAAGTGGGACGTGATAAGAGCTGCCGCTGTGAAGCAATATGGAATTACAAACATGTGAATGACTATCAAGTGACAGCAAGCTGAAAAATATGTTTCATAAAAGCTAAATCTCACCTTTCAGCACGCAAGACACCGCTGAGGTATGGATGATCCCAGGGCATGAGCTCCTGTCAGAAAACACAGAACTCATCGTAACTCTAAATCAGAATCAACTTACAGGAGTTAAAATATAATATTGTGTAATCAGTATTAATTGCTTTAAGGCATAACAGCATAGAGAGAAATGTGTAACAGTGAGTGTAATGTTGTGTAGTTGGCAAAAATATTCTTGCACATTAAAAAAATAAAAATCACGCACAGAATGTCGAGGGCTGAGTTTCTTCTTCATGTCTCTCATCATCTTAAAGTCTTTTGCTGTTCTGAAAGAGAAGCACCAAACAAGTTATTAGCGTGATGACTCGAGGCGTTCATTCCTGCTTTTTACCCACCTCTCTCTACTCAGGGTCAACGGGGGCCAGAGCCAATCCCAGCATGCATTTGGCTGAAGGCAGGGAAACACCCTGGACAGGCTGCCAGGCTAACAGGCTCACATTCATACCTGTGGGTAATTTAGAGTCTCCCAGTCCACCTGAATTGCATATTTTTGGACTGTTTGAAGAAATCTAAGCACACAGAGAATCCATCCCACACAAAAAGAGGAACACAAAGGTTTTCTAAAAATGCATCATTGTGCAAATGATCAAACTCATATTCGCATGTATGACAAAACTAATTAAAGGGTCACTCGTTTCAGTAATTGTGGATCTTTGGGAAACATCTTAAATAGCCTAATAACTCATGGTTAACCTCGAGGGGAAGCACCGATTTAATGAAGCCTTTACACCAAAGGCAACAAAAACATAAATCAGCTCGTGCTGATGATTCAACCTGCCAAACTGAAATAGCTGATCAGTGGATTTTTATTATGAAAAACATGGAAAGCTGTACCTGTCTGACAGCTTGTCTGTTAACAGCTGAAGAAAGCTCATCACCGTCTCTGCAAAGAGGGATAAGAACAAAAATGCAGCGTGTAAACCTCCCGAGAATAGTTCTCAAAGGCACAAAATATTGACAGTGCTGAATAATGAAAATGTCCCGACTGTGAGAAAAACCCCAGAGAGGTGTAGTAACCTGGGGTTTTGGCCATTGTCCCCTTTAGGGCTCTGTGTCCGAAGGACTCGTAGCCCACCAGTGTGGCCAGTTTGTATCTGCATTTCAGCAGCTCTTCCAAACACCCCATCAGCTCTGCGTTGGGATAGAGATAAATCCTGTAGGCGATTTCTCGCACCTACACAAGTGGAAGAGGAAGAAGGAAAATTCATGACAAAATCTAGAATTGTTAAAATAGCATAACAACTAGGCTGCTGATCTTTGCAGGGTCAGAGGTAGATGGCTAGATAAAACACTAACTTTCAAGCAGAAGATGTTAAAATTTATTCTTTTTTTTCTTTTCTTTTTCTCTTTCATCTCAAGCTTAAAGAAAATAGTTTAGCATGCTTAAATTCTACAATGGTACAACACAACTGTCAGAAAGTCATTTTAAGATTACTCAAAGTTTGCAGATCTAATTTTTTAAAACTATTTCATACTGCTATCCACTATAAAATTAGATTAAATATGATAAAAACAAACAAACAAAAAAACAACAACAGCTGCTTGACTAAAGCTTTGAGCTCTCACAGGTTTAGTGTTTCTCATAACCAGCACCCAAATCCTATGTTGTGCGCTGAGACGTGGCAGAGGCGCCACCTTCTGGGCAGAAGAGAGAAACGTTTGCTGAGCCACAGTAAATGCCTACCAAGTCATTGGGGGAATCTGCATGCAGTCCCCCGATTTGAATGAAGCTTCCTTCTGTTGCAAAGTTCAGATGTAGGTGCTCGGGAAGCGCAGACCTGGCGATCCTGTTCGGCATGTGGGAGCCGACCAGGAACTCGTTGTTTAGATCCAGCAACTTCACATGAAGAGCAACCGCCTCTTTCCTCTGCAGGGTGAAAAAGCACCAAGCACAATCACCGTTATGTTGCCTTCAGGTATTGTTTCCTACATCGCGTGTTTAACTCCATTAATAAAAACGCACCAGTGTGTCATCTAGATGAATTCCACTGATTTCAAAGTCGAACATGAACAGGTCTGCCACTCGCCTGCAGAGGCAAACATGTACAAAAGCCACAACAGGCCAAAATAAACAATCAGATAATCTCATAATGAGATGAAGGATAAATCAGGTCAGATACAAAACCAGGTAAGATTACCTTGTATCAGGATCCAGCTGAGCCTCGATGTCCGGGTTGTCCAGCAAATTCTTCAGGCTCTTGCATAACTCAACATTAGTGTTCAGTCTGAAACATAAAAACCATCAACATCTGTCACAGGCACAAACTGAAGCATAAATGACCCGTATCGCACCGTTGGAGACAGCGTATAAAAACATGTTCTTGGTGTTGTGCAGCTATGAACGACATAGGTCGCTTCTTACTTCTCCACGACTGTGCCGATCTCGATACAGGTCTTCTCAGCAGCCTCGCGGAAAGCTGGATCGGGGTGAGCTACTTTTATAAAGTCTGCCTGTTCACAGGGAGAATGATTATTGTTGACAAGATTGTCAAGAAAACAAGCAATCTCTGCTCATACTGAATTTTAGGAGGTTGAGATTAAAACAATGGTCTTTTGTTGGACTTTGCATTTTCAGTGGGAGAAATGTTTTGTCACTCATTCAAGTGACTTCTTTAGTCTTCACATAAAAGGTCCACAGCCAGAAGCATAGATACACTGGGTTCCCCACTTTCACCCACCGTGGCTAATCTGTATATAGAGGAAATGGAAAACAGGGCTCTCTTATCCTACCCTGGAATGCCACAGAGTCAGGTACAGGTATGTGGATGACACCTCGGTGAAAATCAAATCTCAGGACATAACACAATTCACTGATCACATTAACGCGGTGGACCAACACATCAAATTCAACAAGAAGGATATGAAAAAGATTTCCATCAGCAATGAGGAACATTTAAAAGTTGATGTGTTGATCGTAAACCAACACATATGGATCAATATTTAAGGTTTGACTGGAGCACAAACAGAGCGAACACCATCCCCACAGACACAGCAGCCAGGGACACAACTGCTGCTTAAGCAAAAACCACTTCTGATCCCTTGTGTCAAGAGTACTGGAGCAGCTGAGACGCGCCGTCTCAAAATATCACGACTCTTTGGCTTTCAAAACACACAAAAAGCTATGCCTAAGATTGGTCCACCCCAAGGATCAGGTCCCCTGGCACAAACAGAGCAACACAGTGTACGCTTGCCGTGACTTTGGGGAAACCAAACAACCTCTGGCTAAGCGTCAGGCTAGGACTCCGCAGTCTATTTACACATACAGGCCAGTGGCCACTCTTTCAATGATGAGGATGTACACATTTACGTGAAAAGAAAAAGACCACGGGTACATCTTTTCACCATCCTACAATGCTGTGATTGCAGCCATTCCGCAAACTCTCTATGAATGGTACTCATCATGCTCATGTAATCACAAACATGAAAGCGACCTCACAGCCCATTGTTAGTCAGTAGGGCTGGTCTTGGCTATGTGGGGAATAATATGACCTTATTTACACTTTTGCTACAAAGGTTTAGCACACTTTTGTGTGTTGAACTCACCAGATCGGCCACTTTACACAGTTCATCTGAGAGCTGGTCAAAGCACTGGACTGTCTGAACTCCAGGAGAAGAAGAACAGGCTTTCTCCACCAGACGCTCCGTGTTCTTCAGAGCTGTCTCTGTGGCCACCTGAAAGCCTGCAGGACAGCTCAGCTCTGGCACTCCAAACAAACCCTGCAACCACACACAAACGCACAGTTATCACCACCAACTAAAGCAAGACTTACCTACATAGTGTAAATGTTATTCTGCCAGTTTTGTAAGTTTTTTTTTATTATGATCATTTTTAAAGTACACACCACATTTTTCTGTAACAGGTCCAGTTTCCTGTGAGGTCTGGCATTGAAAGCAGCTCCAACGGGAGACCATGTAGTGAGATTTCTCCGTACATACGTCAACAGGCTCCTGTGCTTTACCAAGTAAAACATCCTCCTGCACGCTGACATGTTGTACAAACCTGTCTGTTGATTCTGAGGCTAAGAGTGCTGACAGTGATTGGCAGAGGACATGCTCGATTTTAGTTTGTACGTCAGCCTAGCTGCAAAAGCCGGAAATGTAAACAAAGCTAGGTCAGTTTATTTTAGACCTTTCTTTTTCAGGATAATTAAAACGGACTTTCTTTGACGTATAAAGCTTACCTGTTCCATTGAAGTGCTCACATGTTAGCTCACTGGAAAATGAAAGCGAATCTCCATAACTGTTGCTACTTGTATTTTCGCTAAAAAACAAAACAAAAAAAACCAAAACATCGGGCTTCCGGTACCATTATTAAAAAAATAAAAACGACACACTCTTTGTTTTTATAAGTTCAAATTAACTGCATTTAAACAAAATGTCGTTATCTAAAATTTCGTTATCTGAAATTTCATTTCATTTTTGGCGAAAGTGCGATGAGCTACCGAAAATTAGTTCGCGATGTCGTCATACTCACGCGACTGCGCAGTACGATTGAGAATTGAGGGGTGTCACAGGGGGTTTTGAGTCTCTTCAAAATAAAATAAAAACAAAAGATTTGTTTTTTTTTTATTTATTATTCCATCTTTTTTCACCCACTCACCCATATTCTTATAAACAATACAAATAAGGCAGCACGGTTGCGTGGCGGTTAGGAGGGTATGTCTTGGCTCACAGGTCTAGAGTTTAAATCTTACTCATTTTTTAAAAGTTTTTCTGTGAATTAACAAAATCTTTTTTTATATATTTACAGGACAGTCCATTCATTGGGCTGCTAGAATTTTTTCTGTTATTTTTACACATTTATTTCTTACTATTTAAGTCCAAAGAGTCGTGCTGAGAGATTTCTTTCATTTACTGAAGCAGCATTTATGTACTGTTGTACTGTCATACTGTTGAAACTGGACTTTCTTTTATTACGATATCTCAGGGATTAAATGTGTGGTTAAACTTCTCCACGCTGACAGAAAGTGAAGTTTCATTGGTCCGGTCTATGTGAGGTCACAGTGGCCATCAGTGTAAAATGAGTTTGACATCCCTGATATACGCACTTTTCACTAGCAGCATGACACAAAAACATAATTGTCTTATGAAAAATGTCAAAGATAACACAGTTTGACAGCCATAAAAATAGTATTTCTACACCAATATTGTGATTCCCCAAGAGCAGTTAGCTGAGAACTTGGCGTATCTCAGCATGGTGTGTATTGTGTAAAGACTGAAGTAGAGGATAAGCAGAGAGAAAAGGCTGAGGGAAGCCAAATTACCAAGAACTGGACTGAAAATTAGTGGCAGCAGGATTTTGTGGAGTAATAAATCTAAAATTTAAATTTGGGGAGGAAGTCTGTCAAGGTTTGGGGTTGCATTTCAGCCAGTGGTGCTGGAAATCTTCGGGCTTATGAACGTTGACATGCATGATCATGCTCCCGAACACGCAGCCAACGATGTGAAAGCAAACCTACCATTGGCCTCCCAGAGTCCAGATACCAAATTTACTGAAGCAGTGTGGGATCATCAAAACGAAAGGCAGCCAACATCCAAAGAGCAGCTTTAAATGTTCTTTAAACAGCCTGAACTACTCCTAGAAGTTCATCTGTTTGCACAGGAAGTGCAAAGAGATGGAGCGTCTTAATGAAATCAACGGGTAAGACCCAGTCCAAGACAGATTACACCTTGAAATGATGCCTTTATTAAGAGGAAGAATAAGTCATTCATTGTACTCCATGAACAAATTGCATTAATAGTCTTCCTGTGAAATCTGTTTATTAAAGGTGTAGTACGAAAAAACATTAAGCAAAATGTCATAAAGCGACTGTATTC
The DNA here is from genome assembly GCF_057381915.1 of Diplotaxodon limnothrissa. Classification (NCBI taxonomy): domain Eukaryota; kingdom Metazoa; phylum Chordata; class Actinopteri; order Cichliformes; family Cichlidae; genus Diplotaxodon; species Diplotaxodon limnothrissa. The sequence continues at coordinate 17,140,783 of NC_140609.1, read as the reverse complement.
AGAAACCTCCCCATAAACAAAAACAAAATCATGACTGGCAAAAAAAATGTTTTAAGTCAACTCCGAAAAAAAAAAGACTTTAATACTGAAAGAAGGTAACACAGAACAACAATAAAAAGTCTTCCCAATATGAGAAATCACATTAATTTGCATTAAGTACTTTTGGTTACTTGTACTTGGCAAAAAAAAAGAAAAAGAAAAAGAAAAAAGTACCAAATTGTGACATATGGCAAGACAATGCAGTTAATGTGTATAAAAAGAAAAAAGAAAAAAAGGAAATAGCTCAAATTTAAATAAACTCTTTGCCACTGAACGATCACCAAGAAGTTCAGGCAATTTCTTAATCACATATTTACACCTATTCACTAGAATACAACACAAACCTAATAGAAACAAAAAAAGAAGAAATGTAAGGGGAAAAGAAGTTCATTTGGCTCATATCAACTCACAATACAGTCAAGCATTAAGTATATGGATTTACAAAGGAGTGCTGTAGTCAAAAAGTCTAAACTTGGATTAGTTTTTGTCCCAGTAAATGTGCTTGGACATCTGCCAACCTGGAATTGCTTCTTGTCCTTACCTTAGCTCAAAAGAAACAAAATAAACCAAAAAAACAAAAACAAAAAACTGCATGTCTGAGACTACAGTAAACTTAGTTGACCCCTGAGTTTCTAATGCAAAACTAGTGTATGAAATACCTCATTACAGTGTATCTTAGTGCAAGCCAGCAGTATGCTTGATTAAACAGAGGTATATTAGATTAGCACCCAAGCTGACAAGATTCCCCAGAATAGCCTCTGCCAAACCTTTTGCTGGCAAAAATCACCACACGCAGTATGGGAAGTGATGTTTTGCTCTTCATCCTTGTGAAAACCAGCAGTTCAAATGCTTGAGTTTGTATTACATCTATAAACATGTTTTTTGTTGTTTTTTTAAATGTTCCTTTAATCTTTTTTCATAGAAAATATAAATATCCCTGAATGAAAGATTCACAGCATTTTTCTCTCGAGGACTCCAGTGCTACTACCGTAAGGTGGCCAATCAAGTGTCTTAAGCTCTCCAGTTAACGTCCGGCTTCGTCTTCCCTCTAAAGCCTGTAACCTCCAGCAGCTATGTCCTTCATTCGCTGTCGTTGTACTTAACCGTCCGTTTCCCACGGTTTCGGGTGTTCACCCGCGTCTTCCTCCGCGGTTTGCTGTACGACTCGTCGCTGTCCTTCTCTTCCGAGGCGGACCTTTGGCGGCGCTGCCTAAGCTGGCGACTGGCAGTCCTTTCGCCGATCCCCGACCGTGTGCGGCATCTCTTTGGACTGCTGTGGGACCCTGAGCTGGTAAAAGAGTTTTCAGAGGCTGAAGACAACTGCTCGCTTTCTGAGTCCGAGCTGTGTTTGCTGCTGCTGTAGCTTTCTTTTCGTTTGCGTTTGGGCTGCCTCGCGCTTTCCTTTCCCCTTGTCGAACGGCCAAGATGTTCCTCGTCCTCCTCTTCCTTCTCCTCTTCCTCCTCACTAGAATCAGAGTGGGAAGAGGTGTCCTGCTCATTGCCGTTACCACGCTTGGCGTCCTTTTTGGCGCACTTTGAGGGGCCTGACTTGCTGTTTTTGTTGCTCTTGGATACTGGCTCTTTCTCTCTGTCCTCATCCGAGTCATCAGAGTCTGAGGTGTAAATACATTTTCTCTTGGAAGACACACAATTCCTGGTTTCACTCGGGGAAGTCCTGTTAGACACTCTTGTGTTATAACCGTCTTCTCTAGATTCTCTCGCTGTTCTGTTGCCAGTTCTCTGCCTGCCCGGCTTCGCAGAAGCAGAGTCTTCCTCAGAGAATGAGTTGTCACTGATGTATTTCTTTTTCGGCAGGGCTCGGAGGCTCAGCCGCCTTTTCGGCGCATTTTCCGAATTATCCGACTCCTGGTCCGAGGAGCCAGTAGAGCGTTTCCTCCTTGACTTCCTCTTGGGTTTGTACTCTTGCTCCGAGCTCTGCGAAGCCGAGGAGTCGCCGCGAGGCCGTTTGCATATGCTCCTGTTCCTCGTCAGCCTTTTCGTCCTCGTTTCAAAGTCGGACTCATCGCTGGAGCGTTTGCTTTCCGCATCCTGCTCGTCACCTTTTTTCAGCCTTTTCTTGCGTGGGCTGGATCTCTTTGGAGAATCACAGAGTTCATCTGATTCCGCACCATCCAGTTTATGAGCTGAGGCAGATTTTTGTTTGTCTTGGCTTTTTGACGGAGAAACTTTGCTTTTTTTCTTCGGGTCTTTGTGAACTGCTTCCTCCACATTTCTTCCATTTTGGTGTGGCCGTTTGTCCTCTTCGTCTGAGCTTACGGGAGGTTTGTGTCGTGTGCTGAGGGGGCGGATGTCTTTCGTCTCCTCTTCCTCCTCGCTTGTACTCCTACTTTTTCTCACTGGGGCAGCTGCCGTGCTCCTTGACGGTTTCTGAGACCGAGGTGGCTGCTGTTCCTCCTCCTCCGCTTCTCCAGAGCTCTCTCCGGAAGTTTCCTCCTGCTCAGAGTTGCTCTTAGGCGTGTGATGTTTTGCACTGTGTCCATTCACACGGGACAAAGTACCTGTCAGGAAGGAATAAAACATCGAGCTGTTTAGGGCAACTTCCACGGCAGCATTAGCACAGTCTAAAAATGCGACTGATGAGGACATTTCTCACCATTTTTCTTAATCTTGGCAGCTTGTTTGGAGTTCTTTGTGTTTCCATTCTGCTTACTCTGGGAGAACGATGAGGTATCGCTGTCATTGCCATCCTCCTCATCCTTAAACTCACTTCCTGATTCCTTTGTATTTTGGGAAGCTAAAAGATGAAGGAAGAGAACATAACTGAGTAAAAATCTTTGTCTGAATAATATTCACAGACTTTTAAAGAGTAATTAATACCTGCTGCTGACTCTTCGTCTGATTCTGAGCTGCTCTTGAGCACCGCCGTGCGTTTGCTGACCCGGACAGTGTGGCGAAGGCGGCTACTGCTCCTCCTCGGCTTCTCCTCCTCCTCCTGGTAGTCTTCATCAGACGCTTCAAGGAGCTTCATCTTATTCACAGCTGCCCGAGCAGTCTTTCTTTTTAGCGACCCGCGAACTGTCACTTCCTCCCTGTCGGAGCCTTGAGACGTGGCCCTGTCAGAGTCGCAGCGGGGACGCGTCTCCCTGCGAGACGACCTGCTGCTGTGACCGTTCATCTCCGCTCTGCACTCTGAAAACAAGCCGTTCACAAAGGTCTGTGAGCACACTTGGCGCTGGGTTTTTGTATCTCACGGGGTCGGAGACTGAAGGCAGTGAACTTGTGTTACCTGCACGTTTTCTGTCCCCAGCAGCGCTGTTTCTGGTCCGCCGTGTACTCCTGCTGGGATAGCGACGATCTGAAGTGGACGACGCCTCTCCATCCTCTCCCTCTTCACCCTCACTGTCAAATTCCTCCTCCTCTTCATCATCTTCTTCCTCTTCTTCACTGTCGCTCTCAGCAACTAGCAACAATATATCCAAGGATATTTTATTCAATTACATTTTGTTTATGTAGCATCTAATCACAACAACAGTCGCCCCAAGGGGCACAATTGTAATGTAATTTTCAATAAACAAATAAAATATAAGAGTGAAACATTTATGGATAAATACTTCAGTCCTAACCTTTTTTCCTCTGCTTCGCACGGTTCCTTCTTGTTACTCTTGCTTTATGTCTACGTTGATGATTCTCCTCCTCCGAGTCACTCACCTCGCTCTCACTGTCAGACTCTGAGATTTAAACAAATAAATAAGAATTTAATTAGTTTATTATAGTAGTAGTAGTAGTAACAGTGCATTTAAAATTAAAGAAACGGGCACTAGACTAGGCCCAGTTTTATATTGCATCATTGCACAATACTGGTCTCAAGGTGCATCGATGACCAACACTTAGGGGTGGAAGTGAGTCATGCTAGCATGGCGTGTTGAGGACCATCACAAAGTATAGTTTTATCCTGCAGTGGATGGTGTACAGATCACAAAAACTAAACACTATCAAAGCCCGACCCATCCTGCAGCAACAGCAGCAAAGGCAACGATGCCATCTCTTATGCTACAACAGCCCTCATATCAAAATGTGTGGAAAACAATAGTTTTTCATTAACGTAAATCAAATGTTTCTATGGGGTCTAATTAACGTCCCCGGCAGTTTCAGTAAAAAGGACTAGATGTTACAGTCCCGTATCAGCGACTGTAACATCTAGTGGTCATAAAATTCCCCGCCCCCCCCCCTTTTATCCCACAAACATCAAAATTCTTTTTAAAAAAAAATTATTTTATATTTAATTTACTCCTTTAATTAAGCAAACACCAAGAATATGATGAATAAACACATTTTATCAAAGCCCTAAAATAAGAGATGGGGTTTTATTTTATTTTTAAAATGCCAAGGGATCAAAATGATCCTCTTTGAGGTCTTAAAACCAGAAGAAACTCTTTGGGGAAAAATAGAAAAAAATCCAAAAATGTGAAATCCAAATATCATCATCATGGCTCAAAATCCATTGTGATGGTAACAAATGACCTCTGGGGTGCTCTGATGTCTGTACCTGATGTTGATGAAGCACCTTTAGAGCCAGAGTCGTCCTCTGAGGAGCTGTGACCTGAGCTGCTGCTTCGACTCCTCCTGGCTCTCTCAGGAACAGACACTTTGGCTGAGGTAGTTTTGGTCACTGACACGGACTCCACTTTTTCCTGAGTTTTGACTGCAGCCTTCTTTTGACTGGGGGGGAAAAAAAAGGGGGAAAGAAACTCTTCAACTCAGACCGATAACGTGCAAATGAAAAGTGAAACGTCTCAGGCGAGCTGCAGCACTCAGACCTGGTGTCGGGGTGGTCCTGCTGTTGCTGCAGTATCTTCTTGCGAAACCTCTGACTGCGGCGGAGCCTATTGCTGCTTTTGACAGCGGTTTTGTACTCTGATATGATTGTTCTGATTCGCTCCTCAAAGAAGGCAGAGAGCCGTAAGGTCATGCTGTAAATCTGAAAACAGAGCAAAAGAAGATTGAGCGGGCGAGCCAAAATGTAAAATCGCTAATAAGCTCAGAGAATGTGAACATCCCCTCCCTACCTTGGAGCGTTTGTTGGGTGTGTAAGCTTTAGCATTGGCAAATATTAAGCGTGTGTCTTTGCACAGCTCTGTGGGGTTTTCATAGCGATCTTCCTCCAGGGTCCTTTTCACCGTGCCAAAGTCCATGGGTGTGTCAATGATGTCGTGGTAGTCCTGGGCAAGCACAAAACAAAGGGACTTCAACGCACAACTGAAAACAGCAACTGCTCATAGCGTGGCCTGTAGTGTGCCGTGATAACATACTGGATAGTTCTGAGGATCCACAGGTTGCCTGAACGGCTCCGAGTCCTCACACTCCAATATGTAGTTGAGCAGACTCTTGCACTGTTCCTTCCAGGCATCTCTGTCTGGCAGCACTTCTACAGAGCGCTGCAAATATCAGGGAGAAACAACTCAATGACATGAGGCACAACCTAACAAATCCCCCTTTTTGTTAGTTTTTATTAAAATGAATGTAAAGAGTGTTTCATCATCCCCTTGTCAGTTTTTTTTTGTTTTTTGTAATCTTGAAATGTCAAACAGTTTTTACAGGTATGCCGATCACCCATCCAATGCATCTACCTGACGCAGTCTGTGTCCAGCAGATGTTCCTGGCGCTTCGGTGTCTTCTTCCTGTAGTCAGCAATCACATTTGAATTATTTGACTGTGACCTTTAATCAGACAACTGCAATGACAATTTCATTTTCACACAACGGGATCACAGATTCACAGCGACGTTCACCACGATCACAGGAATGGAAGCGACTACAGCTCAAATAACCACTAGTGATAAACTTTCAGTTGCGCGACTGAAGAGACTACCAATGAGAGTGAAGGATACTGCTGATTGACATATGACCTGTTAGGTAAATGCATTACAGGATCCCCTAGGCAACCAGATCCTGAAATTTCCACAAGCGAACAGCTGGCAGATGTGCTACAAGCGAGTTGCTTCCAGCATGTTTGTTGTTTTAGATTCCTTTTCATTGGGGAAGCCTTCGAAATTCCCTTTAATGACAACCTCAAACTTCCAGCCAGAGTCACAAGGAACACTGTTTAGGATCAGACACGTTACACAGGGATCACATACTCTGATAGCTGCCAGACACCTTGTGCCTCAAGGCGTTTTTCACATCTACAGTTTGTTTACGCTGGTCTGAATCAGCTGATGAGTTCATGAATCACACTTCCTCCTGTGATTTAATTTCTTTTCATACAGTTAAAACTCCAAGTGAATCAAACTGCATCACTACAAACCACAAGAGATGACTGAGTCTGCTTATTGGCCAGATACATCTAGGGTGGGAGTAATAAATGGAAATACAGAGAGAAGGTGCTGCACTCCTATGTGTCAGGCAAAACTGTCCCCTGCACATCTGCTACTCTGCTTTATCTTAGGATGCAAAGCTTATGGGAAGCCATTTATTTCCAGTATACACCAGCTAGTAGGGTCAAACTGAGACTCCATCACAACCTCACAATAAATGACCTGATCTGGAGGTCTGGAACTGCATCAAGATCACCTCCTACAGAGGGTCTCGGTATGTTTTGGTGTGCACAACAGTGTTTATTCATACAGTGTATCTGTATGAATAAACCGCACTAAAACAGAGTGGGCTGGCTGTGGCTCAGGAGGTAGAGCGGGTTCCCTAAATACTCTGGTCTGCATGTCAAAATATCTTTAGCAAAAATACCAAATCCTAGTTTTTTGGAGTGTGCAAATGTTAAAATAGGTTCATAGGTACAGAAAAAAAAGCATTATTGGATAAATGAGACTTGTAGCAAGAAGTGCTTCGAGTGCTCATATTATAAAAACACTAAGTACAGTTTTACTTGAAATTAAACTCAGGGTGCGAGTTCTGGCGTTTTAATTGCAAAAGACAGTCATACCAACTTTTGGTTGAATTTTTAAAAGATTCTTTTGAATTTCTTTTAAAAATTATTTACTTTTAACAAACTTTTTTGCAGCAGTACATGAAAAAAAGAAAAACAAACCCACCAACTACAAAGACTAGTTGTTAAATGGTTCAGACTTACCTCATCGTCATCATCCATTTCTTCCACTTCATTGTAGATCTCCATGATATCTGTGCAGCTTGGATTACTGAGAAAGTGAGAAAATGTGTCAGCAAGAAATACAATTAGAAATTCTGCGCTTACAGTTCGTGCATCATCACAAGGTCTACGAACAAACAAACAAGTCCAGAAACACATACTTGACAAATTTCTGGAGGACGTTGGTGATGATTTTTGCAGAGTGGGCAATCTTGCTCCTTGGCTCATTGAAAGTGCGGGCATTATGTGCAATATACCTGGCATCCCAAATTAATGCTGAGAGGCGTCTGTGGATTACCAAAGCGGAGCAAATGAAACGCAACATTACACACCACTTCTCACTTCTTTGCATTTCATGAACACGTTTTAAGGACAAATCTGGGCCAAAAGTTGAGGAGAAGATTGGTAGAAACTGACCTGTAGAATCTGTTAATGAGCCGCAGTCTGATGGTGCCCAGATCTGTGGGATAGGCGATCACGGTGCAGTAGCTGGGATACTGGACCAAGTCCACGGGACCAGAGAACGGAGCTGCAATCTCTGTGGCACAAACACGGAAAGAACGAGTGTAAGGATCAGGCAGATGTGAGCAAATGACAACGACGACAACATGTCAGTAAACATGAAGGAGAGAATACGTGGGTGAAATCAAACAAACTGGAAGACAAAGAACATCCATTTATGCATACACACCGACAGTGATGAGCTGATCGATGCTAGCGATGAGTCGTTCACACTCCTCATCCCTACTCCTCTCACCCCACTCGCCTGGCAGAGGCTTGTACATCAGCTCCCTCATCTCCTCTGCGGTCACAGGTATACCACCTCCCTCTGTGTCCGGCTGTGGGGCTGCACAACAAAGACAAACCCTTTCAATACACCCTGACACCTATTAACCAAACTCTGCGAAATGTACTCCATTACTAAACCACAGTAAGCTAGTAAACAGCCTTTAGTACCATCATCCTGAATAGGTTCCACATCCCAAGGACTGAGTTTCTCAGTTTCACCATTATCCCACCTGGTAGAAACACAAGAAGGCTGTTAGCAACCAACCAAACAATGCTGGACAAAGCCCGGCTGAACCACTGAATACTATAGGAAGATTTATATAGATTTATTTATGCCTCATCACCTCTAATGCTGTCTCAATCAACCCCAGTATAGTCCCTTAGAAATTTCACATCACTCACTGCTGTCTGGCAGCATCTACAATATCCAGCTTTTGATAGTTAAAATATCTGAAGAATTTTACTTTGTCCCCACAAAGTGTGTGTTTCTTACTTGACTTTGAAGCACTGGAAGAGACTGTCTGGGTACTGCGGCTGGTAGGGCTCCTGGCAGATGATGGTCCCAAACCACCAGGCATCATCTATCACCGAGCGAAACCTGTCGTCTGTGACAAGGAGAATACGATCAAACTCAGGTGTTTGAGCGAGAGAAAAAAAGAAAGAAGTCTGGCACCCATCTGTGAGGGTGACCGCACGGATGAATCATTGGAAACAGCATGTATGTGAACAACAACACCTTTCCCCCTCTCACATCACCAAAATAGCAATGCAGGGAAAGAAAGAAAAACATCAACCAGCAATATCAAACTGGAATAAATCTTCTCAAACTTCTTAGTCTGTCTATATATCCCTGCAGAACGCATTAAACAGATCAGCAGAGGACATTTCTAACAGGCAGTTTTGGCTTTGCTTACTTGGTTGCCAGTTTCTTCGAAGCGCCTCATCATAACACTGCCTCAGCACCAAGAAATCAATCACATCTGGCATGTCGTGATATCTGCAGGGACACAAGAAAGAGGAAAAACTGTCACTTTGACAAGAAGGTACAAAAATCCCTTCAAGACTTGGTGGTGAAGCTGATGCTGGAAACACTAACAAATACTACAGTAAGAAAAGCCTTTCCAAAAAAGACCAGGATCATCAAAATTATGTGGACAGTATTTTTACATTTCACACATTTTCTTTTCCTTCATGATGTGTCAAATTCAAATACTGACCCAACGAGCGGGTGGTAATGTGATTAAGAAGAGCACGGACACTTGATGTGCTTTATCGTAGAGAGGAATGTCACCAATGGACAGAGCTGCTTACTTGATAGAAAATGACTTGTCTGTGATTTTGCCGGTGCCGTGGTCAATGAGCGTCAGCTTCAGGCAGCAAAGTGTTGGCGGGCAAACTTCATATTTGATTCCAGTGATCTTCACAAACTCTTGGTCCTACAAAAACACACAGCAGGATTCCTACTTAATCTGCAGTTACATATTACCACTGAAAATAGTAACTGACACATGCAGACTGGAGAACTTAAGCAGGAATTAGCATTTTATGTATTCCTCCGAACTCATCATCAACTGGGAAATTTTTATGATCTTTATTTTGTTTGTTCCTCGTCTTACCCGGAGCTCCATTCTCTTCCAGGGCTGCTTTTCTAAATTGATGTCGTACAGCTCACTCCGACTTACAGCTTCAACGTAGGCCTCGTGTCCCTGCCGAAAGTAGATCACCTGAAAGACAAATCGTGCAGATGGTTAGAGGGAATGTTTGTACATAGGTGTATAAACCCTGTACAGCCTGAATATGAAATAACTGCTAAATAAAGAAATTAGAAAGAAAACTTAAATTAAATCGATTTGGATAGATGACTTCATTTGTAGCATTTTTGCTACATCCAGCATTTTGTGCAAGTGTTACATGTGTCTCATGCAATCATGTTTTCAGGGGGTGCAACTTTGCCACTTGTTAAGGTGAACCTTACCAACATTAAAGTTAAAGCAGTGCATGACACTGTCTCTGGAAAGTGCCTGTATGCGTTTGGTGATGCAGAAAATGTATACTTGCTTTATACTTAATTCCAAGTATGGAATAAAGCTGGAAAGTCTCTTTTACACTGCTTTTTACATTAGAAATAAGCAGCAGTACTGAGAGCACAATCTGCAATGAAATAATTAACTAAATCAAAATGCTTATTTAACCGTTCTCGGGCCATAAATGACCAAAATAACAATTTTCTGTAGCATTAATCTTGTCTTATTTGCAACAGTGTTGCATTTTATTGTTATATTTTAGACTAGATTCTAGATTTTAAGCACCATTGTATTATCATCATCTGATGACGTTCCCGATCGGAGCAGAGAGTCATGTGACATGTGCAACATCCTTTATATGAGAGTGTACACAAAAAAAAAGAAAAAAAAAGAAGAGAATGATGACGGCCGTATCAGGGTAGGGTTTAAGGTTTTGTGGAGCCAGCTTACACAAAGCCTGGCTGGGTTGAACCTCCCTCAGTCTACCCCTCTGGGTTGACATGAGCATCATTTCTTGATTTTACAACTATGACTACAAGTATAAGGCTGCCAACTAAAACCACAAGAAGTAAATGTACTTGTCCTTTTAATTTAAGGAAAAAAAACCCCCCAAAAGACAAAAAACCTTGAAGGATTTAGCTCTGCCAGACCAAATCGCGATCTTGTACTTTTAGGCTAGAAGACCTATTTATGGTGTTCAGCCAAAACCCAAGACTACATTTAATTTAGCCACTATACATTTCATGCCCCAAACAGTCTTCATTTCCTTCCACACCATGTGCTTACTATTAAATATTGCTGCAATAAAATGAAGTATACTTACTAAGTACAAGTATTGGTTTGTTGATAAAAAAAAAAGTTTAAAAATAAACTTGACTGGTTGTTTTGTGGTGATGAAGGCATTTGACCTTATCCAGGGTTAAAGCTTAAACAAATTTATTGCAGAATTGTTCAAATAAACAGCACTAAGCAGAAATGTCGGCTACTGCAATCTCATAAATGAGAGAGTATGATTTTTCTTTTCCAATTAGGCATTAGGCTGATGACCCTCTTACCTCATCACCCATTTGGGGAACAAAAGGAGACTTCCTGGGAATGACATCAGTGATCCACGGCGATGGTCTGAACTCATTGGACACTTCCCTGTTAATGGATGGTCTGGGCTTTGGACGCTGATTGAAGCACCAACATGTAAAACATTAAACAAGTTAATATGAGATATTTTCAAATATTTCACACTCGTCATTCTGTCTAAGCAGTTATTAATCAGATTCACAAAGAGAAAAAGATAAATGAGGATTAAGGAACCTTACCCGAGGAAACTTGTTCTTTGCCTTCTTTGCCTTCTCTTTGCCTTTCTTTTTAGGTCTTTCCTCCTCATCACTTTGCTGCTTTTCCTCCTCTTCCTCGTTCTCTTCCTCCTCCTCTTCAGAGCTGCTGAGTCTGCGCCTTACTCGTTTCCGTGATGACAGTGGAGTTGAGGGCTGCAGATTTATACCAGCGTCTGCCGTCCAGTCAGAGTATTCGCTGGATGTATGGCTGTCCAATCAAAAGCAGGTGTGATTACCACAAAAAGCTACACACTTAATTACACAAATATTGCTACTGTAGATATTTTTTTGATACAGGAAATGTTTGGTTACCAGGGAAAGCCTGTTTCTCTGAAAAGTGACTGATGGGGAAAATAATGCCCGTTGACCCTGATCTATAAAGTATATTCACCTTGAGCTGTCAGTTTTCCACTCTTCCTCATCATTGGAGGAATCCAGGTCACTACCATCCAGCTCATTGTCCTGGAGAGATGAAAAAAAACAAAAAACAATTACACACAATTAAGGGGGGGGGGGGGACGACTTGTAAAGAGCGCTTTCATCAAGAGGAGAGTGCATCACCTCTGAGTGCATCTCCGAACTTGCCGTCTCCTCTCCCTCTTCACACGATTCGTCGATGTATTCCAATGCATCTCCACGGCTGTGCGCTCGCTTCGCGGTGGAAGGCTCATCGTCTGAATCATCCTGGGGGGACAGATGGGAATGATTCAGCATCGGTGAAAATAAAGCTGTACTAAAATAGATATGAAAAAACCAAACAACAACTTTCATCACTTAGTTAACCGTTTCAAAAGGACACTCAATATATAGCGTGCCTTTTGTTCTTCGATCCTTTAGCACTTTTTTTTTTTTTTTTTTTAACTGCAGCATTCCCTTGCAAATTGGTAAAATTTTACTAAATGCTGTGAAAATTTAAAACCATCTTCACTGGGTGGAAAAACAGGAAACCTACTCGACAGCTGCTGTACATAATGCGCCTCTTCTTTACATTGTACTGAACCACCTCCTCGTCTCCTCTGGCTACTCGAACGTCCTCCTGGTCCCTGAAAAATATAATTCATGTCAAAATAAGCACCCAGAAAAATGCTAGAAAACCTCACTGATGACCAAGTTTAGACATGACTTTCTGTTCATGTCATTCCCAGTGCTTCCCACGAGGAACTGGCCCTTCGTTAGCAGACAAACAATCTATATATTTCAGACCAAAGGACTGAGTAAACCTGTTAGGTTTTCTGAATCGACAGACCTGATTAACACAAAAATGTATTTTTTTCATTATTGACCCAAATTAATTACACATTGGAATCTACTGAATAAATCTGCATAGCCAGAACATTATGAACATCTTTATCCAGCATGAAGCAAAACAGATACGATCCACTCAGGATCTCTGAAGGTGCCCTGTGGTGTCTTGTAAGGAGGCCGTGGCACCAAATCTTTTTAAGCCCAGTAAGCTGCAAGCCCCATCATGCTGTCCCCGTTTATACAGTTGATTAGCAAAAAATACTGCTGGGATTGAAAAACCTAAAGGAATTGCCATTTCTGAGATGCTCGTTATCTGCCCTTACCTTTCCCTGGTTTACCTGTTGTCAAACTATACTAATCTTTAACCTGCCCATCTGACTTACAGCCAACATACCTATTACAAGAAGTGACTCTTCACTCTACATCAAAACATCCCACACGTCGTTGTTATTGGACGATCAACAACATTCACTACATCTGCAATAGATTCCAATCTTTTAAAATTGGTTTCCATTTATTTATAAACTATAAAAATCTTTCCCATAAACAATGACACATCTTGGCACATATTGTACCTGTAGCTGCTGTGTGGAAGTTCGGGTACCACCACCCTGCGTCTCCAGGCCTGCAGGTCTCTCTCAGTGGCCATCTGGCTGCGAGGAGCGTTCTGGTGCATCTGTCGTACGCCCTCCACTTGTCCACTGCGGCGAAGACCCACATTAGGGGGTGACTGCACATCTGCTCGGTCGTTCACGGACACTGAAGTGAAAAATACTCGCTGTCAGCAAATACTTTAAGTCTTTTCTGGATATTCTGAGAAATTCTAAGGTCTACTAAAACCAATCCAGTGCAGCAGTGATGGTGTACTGATACCCCTTCGCGGTGTGCTTGGTGCTGGAGCCAACACAGAGCCTTGGGTCTCGGCTGGCCCTTCGGGTACTGCTCCCGTCTCAGGCTGGTTCTGTCTGTCTTGTTGCTCTTGAAGCTGTCGGATGGCCTCGTCCAGAAGGCTGCTGCGTCTGACTGCAACCTCCTCGGGTTCTGCAGTCTGCTGGCTGATGACCTGCTCTACCACCTCACCATCACCTGAAGATGTGATACATGTCAAACACCATCAAGTTTGATATGTTAAGCTGTAAATACAGTTCAGATGGTCTTAAATCGAGACAATAAAACAGTGAAAATGGGTCTGTGACATTTAAAAGTATATAATCTTCCATTAAGGTAATGGACTAATTGCAGCAGAATTATGGTCTTACTGGTGGCTACATATCCCAGCTGAGGTACCAGGTGCTCTGCAGCAATGTTCTCCCGCCCTGGGACAAGTCGCTGGTACCTAAAAATCAAGGAAAAATGTCGAATTCAAAGACAGGCCAGGGAAAACCATTTTAACTTTGTCATGCTGCTCTCAGGCAATCAGAACCTCTGATTTAACATTCAAACATCTGAACTTTTGGGCAATAAACGAAGACTGTAATGCTGCATAATGAAAACAAGGTGACGTCTACCGTGGGGGGTGAGGGTTTCCATCCACATCCACTAAAAACGGTGGTGGCATAAGATGGGGAGCCTGCTGTGTCTGTTCGTCCAGCACAAAGCCGTTGGCATCCCGGATCAGCGGTCTGTAGTCTGTGTGGAAGAACACCTGATCTGGAAGCTGCGTGGAGACCAGGAGAAGCAGGAAATAAGTAAATGTCTTCACTTTGCTCACAAAACGTAAAATTTCAACCATTTTCTCGATCTCCAAAATGCAACAGTTCTTCTTGCCTTTTCATAGGGCTTGGAACTGCCGAAGCCAAAGATGAGCAGATGGCCATGGGAGTCCGTGCAGGCGAAACGCTGACCATCGGGAGTGAATTTGCAGTCAAAAACAGCTCCGTGACCCTGGCCTTCAATCTGGATGAAAAACCACAAAATAGAAGAAACTTGTCAGAAAATGAGAATTTTTAACAACAGCACAAATCCTTCCCTCACAGTAACTGGGAAAGACTAATGATGTTGTATTTCCTTCTCTCACTTTGCACAAAAAAATACCACAAAAAAAAAAATGTATCCAAATAGAAGAAATCCTGCTTTCAGGGTTAACTTTATGCACACTGCTTTTAATCATAATCATGCTACTGCCCTAATTTAGTGTCCATCAGAATAAAAACATTATAACCACATCTGCCCAGCAGTCATAGATCATTCGTTGTCACATGTGTGAGTCAGTGCTCTCCCGCTGTTATAGGATGTAAAGGAGGAAAGAATCTAGCTCACTTGCCTCTTACTGTGTGCAGAGATGCACCTTGGCCAAAACAACTACACTGTTCCTTCAGTCCCTCACAATTAAGTGTTATAGCGAATGAATCACACTCTGAGCGCATCATGTTATCGCTCCATCCCGCCGGGGTTAACAACTTTCCGCTGTGCACCATCCTATAAAAGCCAACTTCAGGCAGTGCTGTGTCAGCGTACCATGTTGAAGTAATGCTGTGTGTTTGTGCCTCGCAGCAGGTCCCATATGAACACGTTCCCATCGTGGCCAGCAGACAGGATGATCCTGGGGTCAAAAGGGTGAGGTTCGAGGACAAACACCTCTGCCTCGTGGCCCTGAAAAACAAGCACACTCGAGTTGATCTCTGGTTTAAAATGAGAATCTGTGGCAGTTACATCATAGTCAGTATTAATATGAGCTCTGCAGCAGAACGCAGCACAATTACTTTAAGGATATGTAGCAGCTGTCCTGTGTAGGAGTTCCACACTTTGAGGAGATGGTTGTTAACAGCCGTGATGACTGTATTGTCATGGCGATCCCACGCTACCATGGTGACTTTGGGTTTGAAGTAGCTTTCCTCTTCACTCATTGGCTCAACACTGAGAGAGAAAAATAACAAACGAACATCAAATAACAAATTATTCATAATACTAAAAAAGTAATATGGAAACGAATCTATAAAGTCCCTTTGACACATCTCGTGATGACACTGTAATCACAGAAATCCAGATTTTAATTCTAACACAAAGTACCAGATTATTATCACTAAATTCTTGTGAAAGGCAGGCTTTGGCACATGAGAGGTTTGTAGTCATTTCCAAGACAAAAAGGCTGGATGATAAACAGAATGTTTTTTAAAAGATATTTGAAAAACACATGCAGAGATATTTTTTTTTAAAAAAGAAAAAAAAAAGATGAATATAAATATGCTACTTTCAGCTGCTCCCTTATTCACACGGGGTTGCCACAGCGGGTAGCTCCGCATGTTTGATTTGGCAGACTTTACTCCGGATGCCCTTCCCGGCACAACACCAAAGGGATTTGTGTCTCCTCCCGGAATTAAAGCTGGGGAGCGTTCACTTGTTAAGCAAATGTGTTTGAGATGAATGCAATTACCTGGAAATCATTTGACCGCCCCCCAACCCCCAAATATAACTGAAAATAGCACAAACATCACATTGAGTTTTTAAACTGAAAACAACCGTTATTGACAGAGGCAACAAAAGCCTGGGAAAAAAAAGTGTGATGAGTTAATTTTGCAGAATTAAGTAGTGTTATGCCTCACCATTATGTGGGCAAACGGTTTGATTTAAAATTAACACACTGCAGTTTTATGATGAGAAACACTAGAGGATTTATTCAGCTATCGTTAGAAGATTCAGAGAATCCGGAGATCCTGTGTACAGAAGGAACGAGGGAACACTTCTGAGAAATGTCATCAGTGCACACAGGTTTGTTGCTGCATTTGCAAGTGCAAGATAAAAACCAAACACGCAAAGCAGAGCTCTGACCCCAGTGCTCATGACACTAAAGGAGAGTACACGGAACAGGGAACTTGCCTGAATTCTGTCTTTATTTACATTTTACACGGCATCGGAACACCTTGGTAAACAGGAGCTGTACATTTTAAATATATGCTCATGTTTTCATATACATATAAATTCTGCATGAGCTACAGAATAGAGACTGAATTTTGGAAGCAGACCTAGTTTAGCACGGAACAATCTGTCCAGAGGAATGCTCTGCTGGCAAACCGAGAACACCATGTATACCTAGAGGTATGAGTCTCATTCAGGTAAGTCCTTGCTTATTTTAATAAAACAATGCCAACCCACATTCTGCATTTACTGGTAATTCAATGCATGCGGCTTTCTTTCTTCTAGTGACTGCTGAAATTAAAAGTTCATTTTAACGCTTTAAAATAAATCCATAAATAGGCGCCTGAAAGTGTTGAAAAGTGGCTTCTTTTAGGCAGACTTTGATTTTACGCAGCTAATTTTTTGCCAGTGCAAGAACTGTGCTTTAAATTATATACATACCGGTATGTACAGCGAAACACAGCCTGAATGTTTGAAAGCCTCCCCAGTTTGACACTGAACATGCGTTAACTGGCAGATAAAAACCAAACATAAGATCTGTCCTCCATTTCCACTGGTTACTCTCCAGGAATAACTAGCCTATAGTAAGGAAGTGAAGCTATACACAACCTAAGACAACACAAAGCCTAATCCTGGGGACACAATACAACTGAACCAGACAAACTTATTCATAAAACAACCCTGTAATTACAAAAAAATACATCAATCAGTATTACCCCTCAGCAAACAAGTTCTTTCAGTGGTATGTATAATTATATACATAAAGAAAACCTTTGTTGGCGACTTGCTTTCCAAACAGATGACCGAGCCAATACAAGCCGACAACTGAACAAATAAGTATTTGAGCAAACGGTTTCCTCAGCTGCCGTCAGCACCTGGTTTACTTGGACATGCTCCGACAGCTCCTCCGAGCAGCTTAGGCAGCAAACGCTTCCTTTTCGTTCAGCAAATCGGGCACTTTTTATTCCAAATGAGAATCTAGCTCATTCTGTGCTATTACAGAACCAAAATCAAGAAGGCATTTTCACCAAGATAAGACCCACTTTCGTCCACGCTGGTTCACAAGAGCAAAGACTCACCCTGGAATAGTGGCAGACATGTTCAGCAGGATGCACCTCCACTGCTGCCGCTGGTGGAGCTTCCAGATCCGTGCTGTTCCATCTCGACTTCCACTCACAAACCTGGCACGGGACAGCGACAAACACCAGGCACCATCACTTTACACACCATCCCACTCAGTTAAACGTGTACTCTGAATACTGCAATACTTGATATAATTTTTAAATAATAATAGAATGAGCTTTTATCATACCTTTCACCTGAGTGGCAAAATTGGATGCTATCAACTTTGTCCTAGAAACCAGAGACATGTAAAAGGATCATCAGGATCAAAAGGAGAAGAACAACAAATTCTTACATCAAATTTGCATTTGCAGCTCAAAGTTCTGCCAATAAAACCTTTGTAAGGATAAAGTTTTGCTCTTCAGATGATGCTTACCGTGTGCTCATGGAGCTCTGATATCTTTTCTGGGCTCCCACTTCCCAAGTAATATATTCGGATGACATCATCAGTACTTCCTGTTGCTAAAAACATCCCACCTGGAAAAAAGTTGGTAACGTGAAATGGCGTGTTGCACTTAATTTATTTTATTTAACCTTTATTTATACAGGTAGTCCCATGGAGACTCGATGTCTCATTCACAAGAGACCTGTTCCAGACAACCATTAAAATTACAACAATAAAATAACTAAATAATTCTTTAGTTAGACACATGAAGTAGCACAGAGGTCATTAAAAACTAGCAGCTCTTTATTGATTGCTTTGGCTCTAGACTTTGTTTACAGGATGGTGGAGGAGACAGTGGAGAAATGGCAGGAAAAGGGACTCAACATATAAATGTCTGGTTACCTGGACTGAATGAGGAGCACACGGTCTGAACACCTGGCCTTGGCCGCTCTGTAAATTTGTGCGGTCGATCGCTGGAAGTAGAGAAGAAAACATCACTGATTTCATCCAAAATAGAACACGTGACTGAATTCGGAGCAGACGCTAAAGAAATGATGTTTTCGTTTTTATATTTCATGTCTACCTTTTGCCCTGTCCTTCAACATAAACTGACAGTCAAACTTACATCTAAACCAACCAGCATCTCAACATTTTGGATGACAGACGAGATTACAGCCGGGTCGGATGTCACGCTGCCATTGTTTTGGTCAGATAAGAGACAACAACATACTTGCATATCAGTTAAACAGGCGTTCAAGGTTTAGAATACAACTAAACTTAGCACAAAAACAGAAGGAGATCTGTGTGTGGTGGGTAATATCTTTGTTGTAACAATGCCTCCTCTCATAAATCTTACACCACTGGAAAGCCTGCTTATTCCCCCTTTAATGTTGCATTTGTGGGTTGAGCATCAAGGCCAAACAGCTTATTCTGCTGTTGACTATTGTTTGGTGTTGTTTACTGTATTACATGATTGAAGTCTGAAGAAACAAGATATATTGGAAATTTAACTATTTATTTATTTAACAAACAGGGACCCCTGTAGCATGTGGAAGGTGACAGGTACAACAACCTGGCACCACTTTCTCGTACTAATCACCAACTTGGTCACACACTGCTGTGGGATCTCATTCTTCAACCAGCAATTGTTGCACATCAACCAGTGTGGTTGTGTTGGTCACTCTGGTATGAACAGCACACCCAAAATGATACCAAAAATCTTCAGTGGGATTGAGGTCAGGACTAAGGGCAGGCATTTCCATCCTCTCTACTCAAAAATTCTGTTAGTCTGCAATAAATCCCAATGTGTGGGGCGAGCACCACCTTGGAGGATAGTTTGGTCCTAAAAAGCGCAGATGTGGGATTGCCGCTGCATGCAGAAACTTATCTTATCTGCACCGAGATTGCCTCCAATGATGACAAGCCCCGGTGAGGGAGATGCCGCCCCACATCATCACACTGCCTTCACCAAAAGCTGTTAACCTATCGTTGCTGCAATCAGCAATTGCATTCTCCACATCCTCTCCACACTTTGACCCCACAAACGATCCACCTGCCGCAGGCAGAATCTCAATTCATCGCTGAACACACCATTCCTCCACATGTTCTCTGACATCACCCATTATATGTAAATTGCCCTTCAACTTGGAGATGGTACTAGGTACTCCAAATAATGCTGCATCTTGGTTTGTGGAACACCAGCTTGAAGTTTCCAGATTAGTGAAATGTAGCATGTCTGGAGCAGACACCAACCGACTGCTGTAGCAGGGTCCCTGCTCACAGGTGCTGCCAATCAGACACCTGATTGGCAGCACCTGTGTTACCAGAAGTTCAAAACAAGAATAAGCTGTTTAGCATTGGCAGAAAACATCTGACAAGTTATTCATGAGCGCAACCCACCTACTCAACTCTGCTGTTCAACCCAAAAATGTGGCACCACTTAAAAGGAAATAATCAACGTTCCCAGTGGTATAAGATTTATTGCCAAGAAGCATTGTTAAAAAGAAATAATCAAAGAAACAAATTTTCTTATTTATATGCTTTCTATCTGAGCTTCTTTAAGACAAGGCAGACGCCAGTATAAAGGATGATGTAATGGCAATACACCAGCAGCCAACACTGGGAGTTAAAAACCTTTTAAGCCCAATGTGACTTGTTTTCCAGTTACGCCTTAGGCCCTACTGCTAATTTCCATTAGAATAATAATTTCTAATGGATGACTATTCCCACTCCTATGTACAAGGCGTTGCACAGCTTAGCATTGTTTGTGCCTCGGTGGAAGCGACACACACACAGAAACTAAACTGTTTTGTACTTTAATACATTTATAATAGTTTTATTTTTTTCTTCTTTAGCAGTCTTAGTTTACTGCTCCAGCTGAACTGTGTTCAACAGCATTTCATCAATGGATTACGCATCTGATTTGGGATGAATGCTTTGACAGAATATTTGCCACCAACATTTTGAGGTTAATTGGTGATTCTAAATTACCCATTCGCACTCAGATTAACACCCGTCTCTTAGTCCTAAGACAGGCTGGCGACCATCCAGGGTGTGCCCTGCCTCTCGTCTTGTGGCAGTTGTGATATGCTCTATCAAGTGTTCAATAAGCATGTGGTTTGACAACCATTAATATAGTTTCCGTGTTTTTGCAAAGAGCAGCCGCAGAGGCAGAGACCACCCTCACTACTGTCTGACGCACACCCAGTCATTTTGTTCTAGAAACAGGCCTGAAATATTACAGAAACCTCTCGGTTCAGAGCGGAGCTATGAGGGTTACTCCTGGGAGGCTTTCAAGGGGTACCGAGTTAACATACAGCACTCACCTAAAGTTTATGCTGTTGGCATCCCACTGCCAGAAGCAGACAGTAGCATCAGTTCCAGTGGACAGCATGTAACGTTTGGAGCCCTTGGCAAACGGTGAAAACTGAAACCACAAGAAAAACCACCCATCAGACCCCACTCCAGCCAGTGAGTCAGTCTATGTAGACCGAAACCTGCATTTCACAGAGAAAGGTGAATATTAACCTTTTCTCCCCCTGTACTGGCCAAGACAAAATCTTGATCTTGAGCCAACCGTTAAGAAGGACGAGGTTAAATTTTATTTTCTGGTGTGCACCAACAATGATTTTCAGACTGACTGGACCAGAAATGCTCTTACTGGCTTCAGGACATCTTTAAGTGAAAGGAAAAACAGGCGACAGAGCACGGAAAATGACTCTAAACAGTAAATACGTTCCCAGTATCACGCAGTACTGTTTCTACACATAGCTATGAGGTGAAGAGGAGCTGAAGTAAAGAGAAGACCAAATGAACCATTATCTTTCACATAAAACCAGAACTTGTACAGTTTCATTTCAGTCAATCAGGGAGTTTCTGTGCCATTAAAAACAGTTGCATGGCAGGTAAACTTAACTCACTGAAATAAAAAATGCTTTTATAGAGAAAGAAGGTGGCAAGAGAACTGTAGAAAAGTAAAGATCATGACCGGTGTTTTACTCAGAACATTTTCTTCATGAATCGGCCAGCACTAATATGTACAACTGTGTGATTTTAGAGTGCCACTACACAACATTCACACATGAGAAAAATCTAAAGAAATTAATGAAATCAGTTTATCATTTACTTTGGAAAAGCATGCACATGCTCATATTTAACTTCAATGAACATTTAAAGCCAGCAGTGCATTTTGCAACACTGAAGATACAGCCATCTTGTTTGAATAAACTTTACTGAACGAAACTAAAATGGATTTTGTGCTTATGTTAAATTCTGGCCATGGAGAAAGGACTGTTTAAATTATTAAGTACTGTGAGAGAAAAACAAAGGATAAAAGAATGGGCTAAACCTACTAGCAACGAATGTTGATGCACAAAATCTGGTGCACTGCCAGAGCGATCCAGGTGCAACTTACGCTCTGCAGTTTCTGTTCCAGGACGTGACTACACAGCCATAAATCGGTCTATTTCTGACAACAATCGTTTAGGTCACAGAGTGTAACAAGAGAATCTCACACCAAACCAAAAGATACAGTCACACCGTGATTCCCTGAGGATTTTGTCTTCAAATAAAGCACTGGATGAACCCACGTTTAAAACAAACAGCATAATATAAAAACTGAAGCTCCTTTACCTGAAGGGAGGTAATGGATCCACTGTGTCCCTGCAGCACAGCTACGGGGGCACAGGTACGAAGGCACCACACACGGATGGTTTTGTCACAGCTTCCTGCAGCAATTAGCGTATTCTCATAGTTAACTGCCAAGTCTGTGATCTCTGCAGAGTGTCCTCGCAGCGTTGAATGAAGCCTTCCATCAAACGAAGACCAAATCTTCACCAAGCAGTCATCTGAGCCCTTAAAAACAAAAACAAGAGCATATGCTTTAGTATACCTGTATGAGAAGAAGAATCTGGGGTACACAGTTAAGGTGGGCACAAGCAACTTAACACTCTAATATTAACAATGCATGTACAGTGGGTGCAATCTGAGTGCTCTTTCATGCAGAAAAACGCTGATTATTATTCTTACAAAGTAGGTGTTTAATTCTGAGAAGAGTGACAAGCTCCAACTTACTGTAAAGATCCTGAGACCAGTGCGATCAAATGCAATACAGTACACTGCAGACAGATGCCCCAGGATCCGCCTATGTAGACGCATGTGCTCATAGTTGCTGACAGGACAGATGGAGCTGAAGCGTTGCGCTCCGGTCAGCTCTCTCCCTCGATGCACCTTCACTGTTGGCAGCATGCAATCAGAAAAATAGTAGTAAACAGAGTTGTAAATAAACTACAAATACAGTAAGGCAGAAGCAGAGGGTGATGAACACAAAGGAAAATATAAGCCTTTAGATACATCACCAAATAAAAGTCAGGTTTCAGTTTGTCTCACCAGCTTTCACCTTTCCTTTTTTACATTTTTTATTTCAGTTTCATAGGCTTTATTTACACAAACACAGCTTGAAATTAAACTCCATTTCCCAATTCAAAACTGATTCGTAAACAAGAACAAAATCACTTCCTTTCTTAAATCTGCTCCATCTGGTTTTTATATGTTGCTAGGGGAAACAAACTATGAGAAACAAGAAGTTCTCCATAAGGGTTTTTTTTTTTTCCTTCTATTTCGCTTTAAGGTCTTAGAGCTTTAAAAATTTAAGGACAGATTTTAGATGACAATTTATACAAATGTAACTTGGTAAAGAGTTACTTCACTAGTATTTTTGATGTGTGTGTTGTTTGTCCTGAGGAAGGAATGGGATTTACAAGGTTGTTTATGACAGCATAAAAGAAATAGATGGCCCAGCTCCAGGATCAAACAGGAATAATCAGAAATGCACCGAATTGCATGAGTAAAATGATAATTCCACTTAAACGTTTAAAAATGGCGACTTGTGATTAACAGCTCGTTACATCATGGCAAACAATGTGGTGGGGTGTAAGCCTGTCAAGCAAAAGAAAATTAAATGCTGTATTTAGGGCTGCAGCAATCAATTATTTTTAGTAATTAAGTAATCATCAATTAATCGAGTAATCAGATAAGAAATACTTTAGTCTTATTAATGGGCAATAATAAGGTCTTTCAAAATAAACTGCTCATTGTAATTTCTAAAAATGAAACCAATTATTTAAAGTTTAACTACACACAACATCCGTCATAAAACAAAAATCTACACCCTGTGATTGTTTTTACGTCCCATATTAAAATGTAATTTTTTAAAGAAAACATTCTTTAATTGAAAAATATAAATACTCTCAAGTACTCTCTTTCAGAGTTTTATCTCCTGGATGAGGTAGATTTGTTGTGTTTTCATGTTTATGAGTTTTTGTGCATGTGTGTGTTTCTGCGTGTGAAGTCAAGCGAAGAGTGGGTTTGTGCCTGTAAGCCTTTAAAGAAGAATGTGGTGGCTGCAACGAAGACAAGCGAGCATGTCAGCATTCTGAAGTTTGCACTGTGCTTTGATGGAAAGTTTCTGAGCTGCTCAAAACAGATGTTATGATGGTGTAGATGCATATGGTGTTACTCTATAATTATTATTATTATTATTATTATTATTATTATTATAATAATAATAATAATAATAATAATAATAATAAAAAAAAATATTATTATTCAGTGTCCAGAGTTTTAGTGGCCCACGTACATTTTTATTGGCTTGTGAAAAAGCTTGCATTTTTTTAATTTTTAAATTGTAAAGCAATTTATGAACACAATATTTTATATTATTTCACCTTCAATCTGAAAAATGTTACAAAAGCCTTGAAATTAATGTGATCTAGTAAACCTCATGCCCCACTTTAGACTCACCCCTGTTTGCTGCAGGTATCGCTTCAATATAAAATAGGGCAGCTAGCGTCAGCCTTCAACAAGCTGTATAATTTAAATCTAAACACACTATCAGACTAAGTTATCAGCTCATCTGCATGTTTTAATACAATTTCTGGAGGATTATTACAGATTTTTCGCTGTGTAAAACAGTGGCGAATGGAGCAGCTACAGTTTGCTTTTCTTCGAGTCGGGGTTTGTTGTTTAGATGCTTTTAGGAAAGTGTCCTGCTCACTTTTTCCAAGTAACGGAATTAATGTTGATCACAGGAACAGCGCTGCTGTTTTGGATGCTAGAAACACGTTTTCTTTCACTCTACCTGAGCTCAGCGTCTCGGTAACGACTCCACATTAAACTATGTCAGCATCATCATTACTGCTGCTGTTTTCTTACCAGTTTTTTGTTTAAAACTGGGGACTGTGTGAGCTTAATGTTTTCAGACTCTGTATTCATTCACTGCTCCTAAACATATTTCTATTTCATGTCTATTTGTCATCACAAATGCCGGTGGAACTCTTGCATTTCCATGGTGACAATGGTGCACTACAGAGCCAATGTATTAAACAAAGCATTGAAACAAACAATTTGTGTCAAGAACTTTTTATTATCAAATTACTCGAAGAATTGTTGCAGCCCGAGCTGTATTAAACTTACACTGAGCCAGTTATTAATGTGTGCATATCATTGATCCATTTCACTTCACACCAATGAGAAGTATACAGAGGAAGGTCAGGCCTACCTAGCTGTGGAGGTTTCTTGCAGTTCAAAGGCCTCTCTGGTGGTCTGCCCCGGTGAAGGGCTGCATATGATGAAGCTTTAAACCTCTCGCTGTCACAGTCTGAAAATCAACACCAAAAGTTCACAGAACGATTCTGCTGATTGCGAGTAG
The DNA here is from genome assembly GCF_057381915.1 of Diplotaxodon limnothrissa. Classification (NCBI taxonomy): domain Eukaryota; kingdom Metazoa; phylum Chordata; class Actinopteri; order Cichliformes; family Cichlidae; genus Diplotaxodon; species Diplotaxodon limnothrissa. The sequence continues at coordinate 17,115,724 of NC_140609.1, read as the reverse complement.
TAGTACTATTTGACACAGACACTGTCAGTTATGGTGTACATACAGACCAGTATACCATCCAAACCTTTATAATAATGGGATCTAAATATGTTTCTGAGTAACGTCCACCACACACAAAGTTCTTGAAGACTGCTCACCTTTTGCAGTCCTAAGCATGGACTGCTTTCCAGATCCCAGGAGAGAATGAACACCTGGGACACATGATGGCACCTCTTTATCAAGAAGTGGTCCAATCTGCTTACATATCTGTAGCAAGTGGTTTGGTGCAATATGTCTGTTGGCTGCAACCTATCAGTGCAAGCAAACAAACAAATAACATAAAATAAATCATTGTATGGACATGACAGTGAAAACAGACCACTTATAAAACCATTTAAAAATGAATAGCCAGTAATTCTGATAACCAGTAAATAAAGTAAATGTATGTTAAACAGATGGACAAACAGGGAGAAAGATAGGTTTCTGAACTCCTATTCTCACAGGCGTGGCTTATTTTTATCGACCAATCACAGCGCATCTCGAAAGCGAACTAACGCAGAGACAGCGCATCTCGGTTTCTGATTGGCCAGTGAAGCCGTCTCGACCAAGAGAGAAGCCAAACTACCCACCCTATCTGCGGTACAACAGTCGGGCTAAATAATATCAAACTCAGTGTTTAAATGCCGTTTTTTCTGCACCACACAACACTTCACAGTAAGAAATGTAGCCACTGAGAGCGAGTTTTGACCTTGTGCAAAGCCACAAGTCGACGATTTCCAACAGTAACCCAGCAGGAAAAAAGAACAAAGACCGTAAACAAGAACGGAGCGTGGCCGCACGGTCCCCCGTCACAAGACAATAACAACCGCCGATAGTGCATAACAACATACACGAAGTTAAAGCTTACCACATCTTCATATGTTCTCGGGTGCTCATTTCCAAGCCAGTCCAATCTCCCGGGTAAGAGCTGTCGAAAAGAGAGTTTGGTAAAGCGAAGTCAGAACAGAAAACGCCAGCAGCTCCACATCAAGCTAGTAAAAAAACCGGGTGATGTCAAAGGAGTAACGGGGTATTAAAAGTCGACTGAGTGAAACAAGTTTATGCCCGGACTCAGTCAACACCAACGGGTAGCAGCTAGTTAGCTGTTAAAGGCAAAGACAGCTGGGATACATACCTGATATTCCTCCAGCTCGTTCGCAAGGACCTGCAGAGGATTAAAAAACACACGATTCAGATGAGAATGTCTCCATCAACTCAACTCATTATCAAGTGGCTAGCCAACTATTTTGAAATACAACAGTGTGAGAGTCAAAGCACGCCAGCTCACCTCAGCCGCTCTCCGACATGGACCCGTTGTGAGAAAACGCGATATCAAGTAATAGAGCTCTGAAATGAACGGGGAGAACATTTAACAGCCGGAAAAGCAAATGGGATATCAATTATAACACGAGCGACACCGTTGTAATATTAAGCTTTTCAACTGGCTTTACTTCAACGGCTTACCCGACTCAAGGAGCGAAATGTTCCGATTTTTGGCCATTGAAACGGCCGTGATTTGGAGAGTTGAAACAAATTTTCCGCTAACTTTATGGCTACAGAGAATATGATATATTTATTTAATTTCAGTTACACAGCTCTGGCCCCCTCCACGGTTGCTCCCGCTTTCTATTCAGCCTGTTTGCAGTCGCCATTGGAAGGATGAGGCCTCAGCGATACGGCTTACTTCCGCCAAAGCGGAGTAACACAGGAAAAAGGGGGTGGGGAGGAGCACTCGCTCAACAAAAGACAAAAGTATACGTTCGCGTGTTGGTTAGGTACACGGCAGGTTCGGAGTGCAACGTCAGGTATTGATACGACTCCCCGACCACGTGTCGATAACAAGTCATTTAAGAAAAAAATACACACGATCAATCCATCGCGCGCCCCCTTTTTTTAGCGACCAAGGTCGTGAGTTCTGCACATGACGTCATAGATAATGGTCGCAAAATTGCCTTATCGACCTCCTGATAAATGCGTTTTACCGGTTTTCCGAAATTATCAGTGATGAGCCCTAATAATATTGCCATCCTCGGCTCTAGTACGCTGTATAAATATATATAGAAATCTGTATTTCATGCTTTTTATCTAAAGTGCAGGCTATTTTTTATTGGTGGGTTATTATGAAATATACTTGCACTTATATTCTTTGTGAATTGTATAAAATTGACAGCTTTTACCAAAGAATTTGCCATTTGATTGCACATTTACGACACTAAAATTAACTGTTAAATTGCATTGTTATGTAATCTTTGAAGCAATAATAATATTCTATTGATTGTTCCTTATGCAAAATACATGTTTTGTTTTGTTTTTCCCCTCTTGGGCCTATAGACAGGATATATTGGGCATGCGGTCAGGATTAAATAAACACGAAAAATGATGTATTACAAATCTGAGAATCAAAACTCATTCTTGACTTGAGCAACAGATACCGGAAGGTCATTTCAATTGCTGAAAAAGCAAATAAAAATATCCAAAGATACATAAAGAAAATTTTTTTTTTTTTAAAGTTAAAAGAAAAGAAAAAAATATGCATGGCATTTTTCGCATTTTTATTTTATTTTCAGTACTGGTTAATTGTGTCTTATACCTTTTAAAATTTCTCTACATGAGTCATTCTGAGAGCTGAAAATTACACTTACTCATCCGTGCTTTCTGTTCCACTCTGGATGGGCATGACCTGCAGTGGGTGATGACAAGGTTGAAAGCCTAGACTGTAAACAAAAGATCTGTCATATACACTATATTGTTGGAACGATTTGGTAAGGCTATTATAGACAACATTATTGTCAGATGTGTTATAGTTTCACATAAAAGATCTGCCTTTGGTGTTAAAGTTGAACGTGTTCTTTGGGGTTTTATGTAAAAAACAAACAAACAAACAAACAAACAAAAAACCAGTCAGTTTTTCTTCATTCACTTCCTTTAGGGGCCGCCATAGCAGCACATTTATCTTCATCTCACCCTATCACTAGCATCTTCTTTTGTTACACCAACCCTCCTTCACTGCATCCACTTAAGTGCTTCAGGTGAGGTTCCTTTAAAAAGAATGTTTATTACATTTAAAACTCTACCTGCCCAGTCTTTTTCATATATAGCAGAACTACTGCATTTGCCCTCTCTGATCATGTGGGTAATCTTTTCCTAAACTTGCGCCCATTATTTTTGGCTCTTGTTTTTCTAAAGTATGTATGGAAGTATGTATGCAGGAATAAAAATAGGACCGTTTATTTGACTGTGTGTTTGTATATTTTGACATGTACACTTAGTACAAGTTATGAGCCAACGTATCTTCTCTGTGGTCTCTTTTCTTTGATCGTCATATATATATAGTTTGAGGACTGACTTATGTGGCTGAGGGAGAGGTCACAGGAAGAAAATCATTGCTGACCGAGAGATGCAGGCCACAGATGTTGTTCACCATGATTTTCTTCTTAAAAATAAAATTATAACTTTTACTAGTAGTGGTACATAACAACTGGTTCTTTAACCTATCCAAAAGGTTAGAGTAATAAAGCACTTTAAAAGGACTGGTCTATTTCCCAGCATGCCAAGTATATCATGTACTGAACACTAAGAAAACCAAAAAGCTCATTGTTGACTTCAGGAGACACAGCACCGACTTGGCCCCCCTTTACATCAACGGGGAGTGTGTGCAGAGGGTCCACACCTTCCGGTTCCTTGGTGTCCTCATCTCTGCTGACATCTCCTGGACAGACATAATCTCAGCGGTCGTCAAGAAGGCCCAACAGCGACTGCACTTCCTGAGAGTCCTCAGGAAGTACAAGCTGAACTCCAACCTGCTGCTGACCTTCTACTGCTCGTCCATTGAGAGCCTGCTAACCTACTGCATCACGGTATGGTACGCAGCTGCACCAAGGCGGATAGAGTGAGGCTTCAGAGTGTAGTCAAGACAGCACAAAAGATCATCGGCTGCCCTCTCCCCTCCCTGATGGACATTTATTCCTCCCGCTGCCTCAGCAGAGCAGCAAACATTATCAAGGACAGCTCCCACCCTGGTTTCAATATGTTCAGCCTGCTTCCCTCAGGGAAGCGCTACAGGTGCATCAACACAAAAACCCACAGACTCAAAAACAGTTTCTTCCCCAAAGCCATAACCACCCTGAACTCACACATGCACCGATTACACATCCCCCCCCAATTTTTTTTCTTTCCACTTCCTCTATGGACCACCGCTGTGCAATGCCAATTCTATGTGCAATAACTCAACTGTATATACACAACACTATTTATTACATATTACTTTTTTTTATAAAAACCGGCTTGTTTATTTGTACATTTTATATATATATCTTTTTCCCTATGTTAATACTGTCCATATGTATATAGCGTAGGAGATGCTCTGTATCTCATTGTACAACTGTATAGTGACAATAAGGGCATTCTATTCTATGTGGAGAATTGCAAAAGGTTTTTTTTAAAGTGGTTCTGTGCCACTGTCAAGGTTCAAGATCTTAATTATTTTTAGCTGATGAGCAAATGCAACTTTGAACGTACATAATCAATAATTACATAGAAAATCTTGGGCCAAACTGTGTGTACAGTAGGGGCTCAGGAGCTCAGTACCAAACACCCCAAGCACAATGGTCAGATATTTACACTGATCAGTCGTAACACGATGTGCCTAATGTTGTGTTGGTCCCCCTTTCGATGCCAAAATAACTCTGACCCATTGAGGCATGGACTCAACTAGACCCCTGAAGGTGTGCTATGGTATTTGGCACCAAAATGTTAGCAATAGGTCATTTTTGTTCTGCAAGATGCTAGGTGGGGCCTTCATAGACCAGACAGTTGTCCAGCACATCAAACAGATGCTTGATTGAATTGAGATTTGGGGAATTTGGAGGTCAAGTCAACACCTCAAACTCATGCTCCTCAAATCATTCTGCTGTGTGGCATGGCTCATTATCCTGTTGAAAGAGCCCATAGCTATCTGGGAATACTGTTTCCAAGCCACCTCCATTCCATTGCTCTGTGCTCCAGTTCTGATGGTCAAGCGCCCATTGTTGGTACTTTTGGGGGTCAGCATGGGCAGCCTTTAAAGTCTGAGGTTATTAAACACCATATGCAACAAACAGCAACCGACTGTGTATTCTGAAACCTTTCCATCAAAATTAGCATTAACATTTTTTGGCAATGTGAGCAACAGCAACTCATCTATTGGATCTGACCACACAGGGCAGCCTTCATTTACCACGCAGATCAATTAACCATGACCACCCATGACCCTGTTGCTGGTTCACCATGGACCACTGCAGACCAGTAATGCCCCACAAGAGCTGAAGTTTTGGAGATCGACTGACCCAGTCATCTAGCCATCACAATATGGCCCTTTGACAGACTCGCTCAAATCCTTACGCTCGTCCATTTTTCCTGCCCCCAACACATCGAGTTTGAGGACAAGATGTTAATTTGCTCCCTAATATAACCCACCCACCATCAGGTGCTATGATGGAGATTTAATCACTGTTATTTACTTCACCTGTGGTCATAATGTTATTCCTGATCAGTGTAAATGTCACCATCTTTATAAAGTGATCTTCAGTGATTCTCTTATCAAATTAACTGAGAAATCTAAAAAAAATGAAAAAGCAACAATTAGTAACTTAGGCATTTTAGTTTGAGGAATTTCTAATATCTATAATTTAAGTGGTTTACAATAGAAACATCTGAAATAGGTCATTTAAAATAAATCCCTCTGGCCAAATACAGTACACAATGGCTGAGAAATGCATGGTTAAATCAGTCCTCACTTTAATTGGTATTTTATACCATTTATAACAAAAGGAAACTTGTTTTGTTTAAAGGAGGAAACTACATTAGTAGAGAAATCCCCAAACCAAACAGATTTTACAATAGGAAAAAAGTCAGAAGTACAACTCTAATGCATTTAGTTTAAAGCAAAGCAGAAAACATGGATCAATCGTATTGGTCTCAAATACACAATAACATAAAAATTAACCCAACGACTTCCTGTGATGATAATGAACATGAGCAAGGCATTACTTAACATAGAACACAACTTTCAAACGATTACCCATCCAGCACAGAATTTTGATGCATTTTCCAAAACCGGTTACAAAGTTCCAAAATGGTACCTCTGAAATGTCTCGGGTAAACAGGCTTTAAAAAAGACAAAGAAATTAAACACAAGACAAAAAGATCACAAGGACACAATAAACTTTCCCTTCACAGAAGCCGTGATACTGAATGGAAACCATACTATTCTTAAAAAAAGCAATCATATCCCTAAAAACACTGCTGTCTTAAGAAAATAGTAGATAAAAATATTCTCTGCATTTTACAACAAAGGAGGTACAGGGAGCATTGACGAGTTAGTTCAGTGGCAACACGACTACTCTGCTGCTTTCTCCTCCTCTTCAGCCTTGGCGTCCTTTTCGTCTGCGGCTGCGGCCTGCTGGAGAACGGAGAAAACACACTTTTATTTTGTTCTGTTTTGCGACAGTGTAAATGTCACGTGGCGCTCACAAAAGAGGGAAACTTAGAATACCTCATCAGCTTTGGCCTCTCCATTTTCTGCTGGCACCTCTTCCTTTTCTGCCTGAGGTTCTTCTTTTTTCTCCTCTGTCTTGGTTGCCTCTTTCACCTTTTTGGTCTTGGGGGGTGCCTGTGGTGTCATTAACAAACCAAGCATCATGAACCTGCTGTGCATTTTATGTGGTTATAGCGGACGTGTGCAATGGTAAGATTTGGCTTTTACCTTTGTCTTTTCTGGCTGGGGTTTTGGTTGCGTCTCTTTCTGTAACACACAATGATGTTCCAAAATTACAAACACAGCAATGAGAAAATCCACAGATTAATCTGTCAAGGCCGTTGCTGAGCTTTGTAGACTTACCTCTGATAACCTCTGAGACTTTCTCCTTGGCTGAAGAAAAAACAAAGAAAAACAAAACAAAACACAGAAGGCCACATTAATTCAGTTAAGCACTCCGGAAGAGAAGCCCCCCCCACGCATTTATGATGGAAAAAAAAAAACCATGTTACTCAATGAGAGGTGCTACAATGACACAATGAGCCCACAAAGGGAAGTAGGAACTTCCAGCATGTGTTTCAGACATGCCATTTTATTTACATACCACCAAATCACAACAGGACACCTAAGGATTCTTTATACTGTAATGTAAAGATGTTGCAATAATAGAGAAAACCCCAACAATCAGACAATCCCCAATTTCCAAGCACTTGATGACAGTGGGAATGAAAAACTCCCTTTTAACAGGAAGAAACCTCGACAGAAAGGCTAAAGGAGGGGTGGGGCCATCTGCCGTGACTGGTTCGAGGTTACAGGACAGGGGACAAAGACACACTGTGGATATAATTGCACTCTGTATGCTCTTCATTATTTGTCCTTTAAGGGAGCAAAGATGAAACTTTGCATTATGGGAGTTTGTTTTGATTCATGCTGCAAATTTAGCATTAGCAATATCTATATTGCTATTATTTAGGTTTATAATCAGTAAGGAAGCTGGATAAATATTAATTGCCAACTTAAGGAGAAGGGGTGGAATTAAACAAGTGTGCACTTCTTCCTGCTCCTATTCAATATGTATACTGAATCAGCATAGGTGGAGCATTATCAGAGTGTAATTTGCTTTATTCTGTATAGTATTTTTTTGTCCTTCCTTTTTTCCCTAAATGAAATAAATTGAACGAATAGTTTACTGTTTTAGGGTATTAGAAACACTAAACTCTTTACCTGTGCACTCATTTAAGACAAACCAGGTAAACAAGAACAATTTGGGCTGCACAAACTCAATGTAACTTGCACTTTAAAACCCATCCAATTTACGATCGGTCTCAAAACTCCGATTAAGACTGGGATGCACTGAGCTGGCTATGAAGCATCAATCTTATTCTGGGTATCAGCATTAGTTTTGAATTTATTAGTGGAAATACTAACCTCTGCACTTGCATCTGCATCAGTGGTAGCCTGAAAAAGACAAGAGAGTGAGGGGGGAAGAAACATAATGAGCCAAAACCAACAACCATTCATGAGTGAGCTAAAGTGGGTGTGTAACGCAAAGAGGTGGGGATGGTGGGGGGGATGGGCACTTCTCCTTCCCTTCAAGTCACAAAGAAATTATGCAATCTGTACGTGGGGAGGATCACGTTTTTGAGCTGACTCAAAGGATCTGGCGGGTGCCAGTTTATTTCCCACAGAGCAACAGCAGCTCCGTGGACACAACAAATAAGGAGTGGACTCGCTCCGCCTGCTGTCACTGTTTATATCACCAGTGTGACTAAACTGAAAAAATAAGACCATCCTCCATTACTAACAGAGCTCCGCTTGACATCAAAACGGCCAGATGTGTCGCTGTGCTGTCGAGGATCCATCAACTGCCATTAACGAGCCTAACCAGAGAGAGGGGGAGAAGGGACTGCACACCTCAGGAGTGACGCGCACCAGCCTTCCAGTGCGCGCACACTCGCCTGAGGTCAAAATCTCCGCCAAATTTGGCCACAAATGCGGCTAAAAAACGCGACACGTGACCGAAGGTGCAGCTGGTACCTGAAACGGCACGCGTGCAACCCAGAGCACAAGTAAATAAATAAATTAATAAGGAGGCAATTACGAAAGAAATTTCCTCGAAATGCCAACCTGTGCGCCTCGACGGTGGTTACACCCCTTTGTTTCAGCGCACAGTTGGTGATTATTAAAACTCAGCCGGGCACACATTTTACAAAACAGAAGCTTTAAACTGGACTGGGGGAAGAGAGCGAAAAAAGCAGTGCTAAGTAAAAAGGCGCCACTTCCCTGTATCAGCCGAGTGAGACAAGACAGACCTGAGCGCAGGAAAAGGTGGACTCCACGGCACGCACATGGACACGCCGTAGCGTGTTGCATTGCTCCTGCATACGTGTATTAACACCACAAAACAACTGCTACAGTTTCTTAAAACGCTATTTCTGCATCATGCCGACCCAAACGTAAAGCACACATTTTCTTTCCACTTACTTTCTTCCTTCCCATTGTTGCTTAGGTTGCACGGCAGGAATTTATAAAAAAAAAAAAAGGGAACACTGCCTTTCTTTTAACAGTTACACAAACAAAAGGAGGACTTGTTGTTGTTTTGTCAGCCCAGCTACCTCTGCCTACACCTCCACCAGCTGCAGTCTGTAACTTAACATAAACGTCCGAGCAGTACCAGAACTAGCTCAAACCGGATTGGATCCCCCTCTCGGTATATTTTATCCCTTATCCTACCAACCTACCAGGAAGACAGAGCCCCCGCCCACTGCTTCCTGTGATTGGCTTTGAGGATGAGGCAGCATATTTTTGAAACACAACATCTTCACCTGTGTGGGCAGGACAGTGTGCCAATCAGTCAATCCAGGCCTTATCTAACTTTATAACCGCTTATAACCTGCTCGCAGGGTGTATTAGTTGTGTGTGTACGTGTAGGGTTTGAATAATGCATGGCAAATGGTGAGTTTGAGATATAGTTTACATAAACAAAGAAGAATATAAAAATAAATAAATAGATCCTGCATTTCCCCCATTTTCCTATCCAGTCATTTATTATAGAGGACGCCATATATATGCACGTTACATTATTTTAGTGTTTAAAGAGAGTCGTAATTACTAACAGCATGTTCCGTCTTTAGTGGGATAATTATTAAAGTCAGTGCACCGAGCAGTCCAGTCGCTCAACAGCTGCAACAAGGAGGAGGCTGAGTGGAGGAGAAAGGAAACAAACATGGCGGCCGGTTATGCATGGCTCCTGGTGCTTGGCTCGGTTTTTCTCTGCAATCTTATGAAAATCCTTCTGCCGACCATATCTTCCTTCGTGAGTAGGAGTTATTGTTTGCATATATGGTTGTTGTTAAAGTTGTTTGAATGCCGGTATATTATTATCTGTGTCCTCGTCGGACACACGGTGGATTGTTGTTGACTAGCTTAGCCGTCTGTCAAGCTAACTTATAGCTGCTGTACCTCCTCAGTTATAGCAGAGCTACAACCAGAGGGTGGGGTTTCACCGAGAATCCAGTAGTTGCTGCATTTAACTGGGATTCCTTTTCCTCCTTTATCGCCAAATGTCCTGCTTTAATGTTAAGAAACTGTTTACAGCTTAGCTTTACGGCTAAAGATTGTTTGTAGCTCGAAAGGTTGCCTCATGGAAATCCTCATGGAAAGTGTTAAACTGACATTCGTAGGTGCTGATTAGACTGCCTAATAGGGACTACTACTGTAATTATAAAAAATTTCAATCAGGCCCAGGCTGCTCAGTGATAGTATTTTTCCCCCTTCTTCAAGCTCTCAAAGATGGTGCAGAAAGATGCTGAGCAGGAGAGTGAGATGAGGGCTGAAATCCAAGAGATGAAGAAGGAGCAGTCCTCCATTAGCATGATGGATGAGTTTGCTAGATATGCCAGACTGGAGCGCAAAATCAACAAGACAACAGACAAGCTGAAAACACATGGTGAGATTTAAAAGTGCCTACTGACATTCAGAGGATAGATGGTGTGACAGGAGCCTCAAAATGAAGTTTACTGCAACAGAGTGATGAGCTCTAAAAAGTTAAAACTAATTGCTTTTTCTTTATGGACCACAGCAGAAAATATGTAGTAGGTACTCTGAAAGGGCATATATTATGTCTTCCACAGATGTGAATGTCTATTAATGTAGATTTACATGTTATAAATTATCAGTCAGAAGACATATTTGGGGGATTTTAGAGGTAAGTAACTGTTTTTGGCCCCATAGCCTCAGGATTAGCATCCACTTCTGTCACACCAACCCTCTGCATGTGTTCCTTCACTGAATCCATCAGTCTTCTCTGTGGTCTTCCACTTTTCATCCTGCCTGGCAACTCCATATTAAACATCATTTCATCCAGCATATCCACTCAGCTTCCTCTGCACATGTCTAAAACCTTGTCTAAACCATGTTAGCTTGCCTCTAACCATATCTCCAGACTGCAGACCTGTCAATCTTGGTCACTCCCATCTTCAGTTCTGCCACCACCAGCTTGAGCTCCCGTCTTTTTGTCAGCACCACCGTCTCCAAACAATACATCGTAGCAGATCTTACTCCCATCTTATGAACCTTCCCTTTCACTCTTGTTGCTATCCTTCTGTCACATATCACCCCTGACACTTGTCTCCATCCACTCCAACCTGCCTGCCCTCTTCTCTTCACCTCTCTTGTTCATTCTCTCTTGTTTTGGTTGGTTGACCCCAGACAATCTGGTAAAGAAACACTGTCTATTCTGTGTGATAACTTACTTAGCAATACAAAGGCTGCTAAAGACTGTTTCTTTGCTGACCTATTCCAAAACCTGCACATTGTCAATTTTAAATTATTGTACAATCAGCATTACACCCAGGCTCTTCTCTATTTTGATTTTATTCTGACCGCACTGTCTTGTGATTCTCAAAGTGTTGACTCTAGTCTTCACCTGATTCTTGAATAAAAAGTAATAGTGCTGTCTGTTTACATTTAAGCAAAGATTTACTTTGTGTAATGTTGGTATTAACAAAGACCATATAAAGAATGGACTAATACTTTCCCTGTTACCCTGTGACTGGTTTAAAAAAAGGAATTTATCCTGGTTTCAGTTCCCTGGACATGGGATGGTCAAATAATAAAGTGAAACAAAATGACAGTTCCGTCTGATTTAAAGGAACTGGCAGTATCACTACAAAATAAAGAAAAATTAATATGTTGAGACTAACAGTTGCATATTTCTTGTCTATTGTAGTCAAATCAAGAACCGCTCAACAAGCCAAAATGAAGTGGGTTGTGAGCATTGTTTTTTACATACTGCAGGTAGGTGGAGGTTTCGAGTAGAAGCATGAATGTATTTTAATTTAGTTGTGAGTCTATAGCACTGGCCAAAACCTCCAGATAATCGTTTTTTGGTAGCTGAATCAGCTTATTTGCCGTTATTGACAGTATATGTCTGTTTTTGTGTTTTTGTTGTTTTGTTTTGTTTTTTCTTGTCAGGCTGCGCTGATGATTTCATTGATATGGAAGTATTACTCTGATCCAGTGACTGTGGTACCAAGTAGATGGATTGCTCCCGTGGAGCGCCTCGTGGCTTTCCCAACAGGAGTGGCAGGTTTGTGTTAGATAGCATAGCCTGTAGTATACACTGAATGCACACAAGCTGCACGTCCTTGATGTGACTCTCCTGTTCTACCACATTCCAAAGCTGCACTATTGAGCTGAGATTTGGTGACCGTGGAGGCCATTTGAGTACAGCGAACTCACTGTCATGTTTAAAAAAAGTTTGAGATGATTTGTGACATGGCATTTTATTCTGTTGGAAACAGCCATTAAAAGATGGGTATAGTGTGCTTGATCCCTGAAATACTCAGACCAACACATCTGACACTAACCATGCCGCATTCAGAGACACTTAAATCAGCTTTCATTCCAATTCTGGTTCCCAGTTTGAACTTTAGCATGTCATGTTTCACGTAGCTTCATGCCTAAATTCATGGAGTTGTTGCCATGTGATTAGCTGAATAGATACTTGTGTTGAGGAGCAGTTGAATAGGTATACCTAATCAAGTGGATGGTAAATCCATAACAGCTTCATTATTAATAAAACAAACAAACAAAATTACACATAGCTTATAGTTTAATAGAAATCATGATGATTTTATTATCCACTGATAATAAAACCTAATTCATTTCACTTCAGTGCAGGTATTCTGCAATATGTAGATTTTATACAATATGATGCATGTAGTGTATCAATATGTGCTGTTCTTTTCCGCCTGGAGTCAAGCTCCATCAATGAGCTGTTTGTTTTGTTGTTTTTCTTTTTCAGGTGGAGTAGGAATCACATGCTGGTTGGTGGTTTGCAACAAAGTAGTTACTCTGGCTCTGAATGCTGTCAGCTAGAGTGTTTCCTAATCCTGTGTTCAACAGTTTCCTTTGATGACGAACGCTGCAGTTTTTGTTTTGTCGTTTTCAGTCAGCTGTTCCTAGCAAAGAACGTTAAAATAATGCAGTGCATTTTGGTGATCTCGAATTGCAGCAGAAGTTTACTATAAAAAGTGTTATCATTGTTATCATTGTTTTATAATTATGTGGTTATTTGATTGTGTGTATATTGCTTTGAAACAGTGGTATGGAAATGTGGAAATTAATTTTTATTAAAAAGAAGAAAAAAAAAAAGATGTGTTTTGTTATTTTACCTTTACCTGGGAATGAGCCAACCAAAGCAAATTGGGCAGTAAAACATTACTGTAATGAAATAACGACTGAAATAAAGAGTCTGGAGTAGAAAAACATTAGTTTACAGGCTGTTAATACGTTTCAGAAAGTCATACTGTGTGTGTTATGATGCAGAAAGGAGTTTCTCTATGGTAGCTGCATAATAATCATATGATGAGCTAGCCTGCACTTTCCTTTCAATTGCACTTTATTCAGTCTAAGAGCTGTGTGCTCCACCTCCATCAGTTTTCTCATCTGGTAGATGAAGCTCAGGAATTCTACTGAGGATCTCCACCTCAGAGCTTTCCTGTGGGCTCAAGTCCTCAGTGCTGTATGCTGGTCTTCCACAGTGCAGGTTCTCTGTGGTCTGTTTGAAGGTGTAGCTGCTTCTGATTCTGGGGAATCTGCTTTCTTTTCTCTTCGGTGCTGCTCGATTCAGACACCTCTCTAAAGTAAAGGCCATTGTGCTTTCGTGCTGTGTTTGTCGCGTCTCTTCCTGCACCTGAGGGGCTTCTCCGTTATTTTCATTTTCTGGGCTCTCATCTGAACAGATGTCTGAAAACTGATGTTTTACTATGGATTCAGGTCCATTGAGCGCCCGTGTGGGTTCTGGTTCCTCCTTTTCTTTGATACAATCTTCTTCATTTAGAGGCTCTGGACTGTTGTCTGAACTCCTGATGTCACTGCAATCTGAAAGCAAATATTTCAATTTGAAAAATACTGAATAACCTGACAAAATGCCAAAACAACTTATGCCTCTGTTACTACGATTTCAACCGTTCTTTTTTCCCCCCTTTTACAGTGTTTGGTTTCTTGATTGTATATTGTTAGAGAATTGTCACTTTGTTAGGATTGAGTAACTTACTTGCAGATATCTTTGCATCGTCTTGGTGATTCTCTTTTAAAGACAAATGAGCAGGACCCTTTCTCTCTAGACGTTTTATAACTGAAAACTTCTGCGCTGGACCGTAACGACCCTGAAACAAGAGAAAGATTTTAAATTGGTTTGCTGATAAAATAATTTAAAAATGATAAAAGACAGGTATGTGAGAAGGTTGTTCTGTTTTTGAGTAACTGAACCATATACCCAGTTCACAGAGCTCTCCTGCTGCTCCAGTCTCTGAACATGCTCTGAATATTCATTCTCCAAAAGACTTGCAGGGCCAATGGGGAGCAGGCCTAATCCATCTGTTTGAACCATCTTGTTTTCCCTGCCTAAAAATCAAAACCACTCAGACAGCCAATCAAGCATGAGCAAGCTGCGATAAGGCAGATTGTTTTTTTGTTTTGTTTTTTTACCTCTATTGCTCGACCCGTTCTGGAATCGGTGGGAGTAAATGTTACGTTTTCCCATTTCCCGCTCTCTGTACTGTATGAGTAAAAAACATACCGCACACCGATCATCAGTCAGCGCCTTTAAATTGTTTACATATTTTTTTATATATATATTTATTTATTGAAAAATGACAAGTGAGTTTAACTAGTAACACCCAAGCATAAGACCTTGTGTTTCTACAGTTGATCATTGGCTATTTTTCTAATCAAGACTTTTTCACTTTTTCTTCTCCCAGACTTATATGGCGACAGGGGGAGGTGCCTCAGAATGACCACACACATCTCTTTCAGCTTACCGCTAGCTCTCTGGTGAGCTGATATACTTGCTGTTGCAGGTGGATGGATATTTTTCTCGCCTCTTTCATCTTTCTTTGCTCTGTGACTATTTGCCGCTTGAATGAAGCTTGGCACAACTCAAAATTCATCTCCATGTCCTAGAATAGAGTGAAGAGACAATAAAGAAGCAAATGTTTAATGTAAAACATATTTTTTTAGGATGCTATATCGTCCACCATCATTCTACTCTCTGCTCCTTCGTACCAGTATCTTCTTGTCCTTCTCCTCCAGCTCAGCAGAGGCTTTGGCCAGCCTCAGGGTGAGCTCCTCCCGCTCCAGCAGGTTGTGATCCTGGCTGAGCAGCTGCAGGTGCTGGAGAGCTTCCCTTGTGTGCAACATTTTGTCTTCTGTGCTCCTCAGCTGCCTTGCTAGGTTGTCACGGCAGGTGCGGGTCTCACGGAGCAAATGCTGAAGAGCTCTGGCCTCGTTTTTGTGCTTGGTTTCAATCTGTGAACAGATATGGTCAATATTATGACAATAACAGAAACACTGATGTTATTTGTGAGAGGGACGTATACAGGCACTATAAAGAGAAAGATGAGGAAAAATAGCAGTATTTTGTACACATACAGTTAATTGATAACATGAATCTGAAAAGCAAGAGAGACTAGTGGCAGAAACCACAAACCCACCTGTGCAATACTGTTCTCTGAGTCTTGGAAGTGCTGCAGTGCCACCATGTGGCGATGTTGCACGTTCTTCAGGAGTTTGTTCTCCGCCCTGGACTCACACAGCTGCTGCTGCAGACTCCACACCTTGTTCTCAAGCTCCCTGATGCGCTTCAGGCTTGGCTTTGGAGTCTCCAGGGACCTGATTGGAGGCAAGCTAACCATATAGCAGTTTGTAGTAGGGGTTGTCTTTTGCATGCTGCCCCCATGAGCTTTATTACCTGAAGAGGAAGGACACCCCCAAACACTTTACTCATGGTAGAGGGAATTGTATATAAAATATTTAGATATTGAGATGTTTGAGATATGAAAACTACCAAATACAAGTCTTCTAGACCGCTTTGATCCTTGCCACTGAAATGATGGGATGGCATCTGCTTTGTCTTCACACACAGAGGTGTATTGTGGATCATCAGAGCTACTGTATGATCCGGAGGGACTGGACCATATAGAGGTGTCAGAGCTGCTGGTCATACCTTCATCCTGCTTCTCGTGGGCAACAGCCTTCTGCATCATCAGGCCCTGCTACCTCCCACTCACGAATCCTCTTTACCTGAGAGAAAAAGCACAGTTCAAAGCCAGACTGGCATGAATAAGAATTTACACGAGGTAAAATAAATAATGCACCAGCCATAACGGTAATAAACCAACCTAAGTTGCTTCTATGCGTGGCTATCTTCTCAAACTCTCTCTGTTTCAGGCTGTAATGTTTAGCAGGGTAAACTATAGTTTGTTTATATACGAACTCGTTCACTATTCGTTGCTGGGGCTTTTTATTTATTTATTATTTTTTGTAGATGTACGTCCACGGTTGCCATGGTACCCAGCCGGTTAAGAAACAAAATAAAAAGAAAACAATAAAGTGACGGTAACTAGAAAAAAAACTGAGCAAAAAACAAAATAAACAAAAAAGACCATTGTAGTCCTGCATGTAGAGGAGATTCTTTTAAAATAAATGTTCAATGTCCTTAATTTCTTATGAAAGGGAATGTAGACCACTCACGAAGAAGAAAAAAAACTGTTCAAGGACTCTAACAGGGTTATTGAGTATGAGACTTTGTTATTTGCCTACTCGAGCTGGCTCCATTCTTACAATGAAACTAAAGTTTAGAAAATGAAAACTTCATGTGGAAAAACTGAACAGAATGTAATTTAGAAAGGATTTCACACTGAAAGGTACAGGTTGGCGGATCGAGCCAAATATCGATGACATCAATACCGACGCTGGTAGTGGTTCACTAGCATGATAGGATCGATACTTTCTTTCTATCCTCTGAGTTCAGTATTGCACTGAACTGTCTTAAATTACTGCAGTTTTTTATGAAAAACTATACCTCAAACATTATAAAAAAATGTCTGACTGACTGTCAAGTCTATTTTATTTATAGCCTATAGCCCATCTGCAAAAACCCCACACATCTCCAAAAACCCCATGAAACACGGAATTGTTGGTTTATTGTGTTTACTAATATTTGTGTAAAATAACAATGATAGTGATCACAGTGTCATTAAAATGTGTTTAAGAATTTGCAATCTGATGATGATTATTCTCATAAATCAGCATATACTGATCTTGGTATCGACAATACTAGCCCTTTATTTACTTGGTATTGGATCGATACCAAAATTTGCAGTACCGCCTGTAATCTTTCAAACATCTCAAACATCTCTTACGAATCAGTTTTTGGTTATATTGGTTATATAGCCTTTAATGCAGGCAAAATTCTCACTGACATTAAAAATGTCTTTGTCAAGAGAGATCTGATAGAGGGAAGCAAAAATCGCAACAGATATAACATCACAGCTCCAATAAGATATTTTAATAATTTTTAGGATTAACATGTAGGTAAAGTAACACAGAGTCATAAAGATTACTTGCAAAAACACAATTTCTTTATTTTATGTATGATCCCTTTGTAAAAACCTTTTCACCACAATATCTTTACCAATATAAGCAAAGGTGTCACGCAAAGAAAACATACAGAAACATCGGAATACAGTTTTTGGCAGCCGATCACTTTTTGGCACAACACCGGGTTTGAAAACCTGTCAGCCTACAGTGCTGGTCAGTGCTATTTCTGTCCATATATGCACTCAGCAGGACGCTGGGAACCAGCTCCACTGCGCCCCCTCCCTCACCGACAGACAGCTGAAGTTGCCAATCAGTGTTTGTGAGTAGTGCTGCGCCCCTACGGGCCGACCCTCACTAATGGAGCCTGGAGACAAAAATAACCGTGTGTGTGTGTGAGTGAGTGAGTGATCGCTGTGCTATGTCTCCGTCCAGGGTGTGCTCTAATAATAGAGAAGGCTGCCTGCTCCTTTAAGAGACCGCTTGTTGCATAGTCGACAAAATAAATTGTAGCAAAATGGTCATTAAAGTTTTCCTCGCGTCTTCGTCGGGATCCACAGCGGTAAGCTTTTTACTCCAAAGGATTTATTTCTCTTAAAGTGAACTTTTGTGGTTGTAACCGGCCAGGACTGTCACTCATACAGTGACACGAGAGCGTTAAACCTCGAAATGAATGTGACTTGACTTTTATTAGGCATATCTAAACACTGCAGGCAAGTGCACGGTTTGATTTGTGCCTGAGTTTACGCCTGAGAGGCTCTGGTTCTTTGTTTAATTGTCTCGCAGGTCGATGTGATTTATATGCAGAGCTTTCTAGAACAGGGGCTCCCAAAGTTTTTTTTTTTTTTTTTTGCATGTTAAGGACCTCCACATGCAGACGCTTGACGTCGGTGTCTCCCCCAAAAAGAGATTTAACATGAAACTTTAAGTCAGACTCGCATTGAGGTAACGGTGTATATGTTAGGTGGGATGATAACAGCAGAGGGGAGGGTGAATTTATTTCTTACATCCACTTTTGGCCATGCTAAAGTGGTTGGGGCCCACTTAGCAGTGTTGTATCACAACACACACTACTTGGGGTTTATCCTTTGAGTGGACTTGTTTCATGCGGGTATGGTCATCTACCCGTATTAGCAGATGACACTCAATGACTGACCACAACAGTCCTCATTAACTCTTAGAAAATGCATCGTTGTTTATCCTCTTATTTGTCCCTTTTTCGACCCTGCTGTTTGTATTTTTTTTATTGATTTATTTTTTCATTTTTACACTTTTTATCAGTTTTTTTATCAGTTTAAATATGATCTGTCAGCAGATGTAGATACAAGTAAAAAGATCAAACATGAAGACATTCAACCTTCACCAGAGCCCAGAAACATGGATTATGGATTATTAACAGACCAAAACAGAAAACTATTAGTCATTCAACACCATATAACACAAGGATAATAGCATATGTTGGCATCTGAGAAGCTGGAAAAAGCAATCATGTTGTGTTTCTGCTTATTTAAGGGCTTAAAATAAAATAAGATCAGATAATATACACTCAAGAGTCGCTTTATGAGGCACACCTTGTTAGGTCATAAAGGGATGGACAGGGTCAGCAGCAATCAATACTCCAGTAGGCTGTGGTGTTTAAATGGTGCTCAGTTGGTACTAAGGGGGCTAATTGTACTGAGATCCACATCCGTTACACAACCACCAGCAACCTGAACTGTTGATAAAAGGCAGGATGGAAGCATTTTGTGTACACTAAATTCTGACCCTATTCGAACATTGCAGAAAAACTCAAGACTCACAGGACGAGGCGATGTTTTTAGTCTTCTGTTGTCCAGTTGATGAGCCTGTGTGAATCGTAGTCTCAATTTCTTGTCCTTAAATGACAGGAGTGGCACCTGGTGTGGTCTTCTGCTGCTGTAGTCCATTTGCTTCAAGGTTTGATGTACTGTGCATTCAAAGATGCTCTTCTGCATACAAGAGTTTTTTTTTCTTTTTTCTTTTAGTTAGCATTGCCTTGCTATCAGCTTGAAGCCTCTGGTAGACCTCTGGTATCAACGATGGATTTCTGCCCAGACAACTGCTGCTCACCTGCTTTCTCATTTTGAGACCATTGACTGCAAAGCCTGAGATAGTTGCGTGGGAAATGAAATTAAGCCACAGCGTAAAACACAACCTGTAACAACTTATATACTATGATAGATGAAGTAGAAAAGCTCAATAAATATTAATAAAAAAAATACAAAATGAAAACAAGATAAGTAAAAAATACACAGAAGATAGGACACCTGTTACATAGACAATAATAATAAACCAAGTACGGTAAAAAAATAAAGTAAAACTCGTACTACTTTTAAATTGTTGTCAATGGTTTCTGTGTTTACTTAGTAGGAGAGGATGGGAAGGGAGCACTATGTAGAGCATCAGATGTGAATCCATGCTGTCATTTAAATAATGTTAGTTGATATTCCAAACCCCAGAATGCTGCAGCTGCCATCCTGAGGTTAAATATTCCAGGCTTCTCCTCATATACAGTGCAATCAGGGAGGATTTCTCTGCCTCGCAGATCAAGAAGAAGCAGCAAGATGTGGTTGGCTTCTTGGAGGCTCTTAAAGTTGACTACACTCCACTGGACATCGCGTGCAATGAGGACAACCGCATGTGGATGAGGCAGAACGTCCCTGAGGACAAGAAGCCAGCCAACGGCATCCCCCTCCCCCCACAAATCTTCAACGAAGAGAGTTATTGTGGGGTGAGTATACATCGCATTCAGATACGCCAATGTTTTTAACTTGTGTCTACCTTCAGAATATTGAGAGAAAAGCATAGGAAATGCACTTTAATGTCTGTAATGGAACAACTGTAGCAACAAAGTTAAAATTGGAGGGAAAGTAAATTATTGTATTGATTTAGATCTCTAAATCTTGTGCAGGACTACGACACATTCTTTGATGCCAAAGAGGACAATTTAGTGTACACCTTCCTGGGGTTGCCCCCTCCTCCTGGGTCAAAGGTCAGTATTATTTTCTACTGTATGTTGTGGAAAACGTATGCAAAAGCCACATTTCTTCTCTAATATCTCTAATCTTTTACTTCAGTACTGATACAACAGAGTTAGTCCAACAATTCAGCTTGGACTAATTCTGCTTTGACTTTCTTCAATACACAATATTCTTTTATCGATTGTATATGAATTGCAACATTATGATACATTATGTTTTAGTTTTCCAGGTAAGACTTGAGAGTTTAAGGTGATTAATTTGAATCAAAAGAATGTCAGAAGAATAAATGCTCTTCTTTATTGTTATTGAAAGGTTTGTAATCAGATGAAATCAATGTATCCAGCTATCATTTTGGACACAAACAGGTTTAACTCCCTTCTTATAATGAGGGGGTTCCTATCATTTATGGCTCATAAAACAATAAAAAGTCTGAAAATACCATGATGAATTTTCAAAACTTCATGTGTACAACAAAATTCCCAATTAAATAAGAACATCTGTGCTGTCATAACGTACAAGTAAAAACAAAGATGCAACAAATAGTCTCTCTTCCTTTATTCATATATTAAATAATTTAGACCACGTTTATGCTCATCACAGGAAAATTCTTTCAGAACTTAGGTTGTGTGTACCTAGTTTAGGCTGCACTTTAGTCCATAAGTATTTGAACTATTACACGTTTTGTAGTTTTAACTCTTTGCACCAATGCAGTGGGATTTAGATCAGCCAAAATGTGATTGAAGTGCAGACTATTGGCTTTAATTCAGGAAGTTTAACATCAGTTAAGTGTTAACTGTTTATGAAAAACAGCCCTTTTTGTACAAAGTAATCACTTTTCTGATCTTCAAAAGTAATCGGACAACTAGTATAGTTTTAAATATAAGGATTGTTTATTGTTTGTTTTTTTTGTTTTTTTTAATGACCTCCTGATTGTAGAACCTATGGTTATCACCAAATGTGGTGTTTCCTTGTTTAAGATGCTCTGCCAGCTTTTTACTGCAGCCACCTTCACTTGTTGCTTCTTCTGCATTTGATTTTGTATTTAATAACTACGAAGCTGCTCTGTTGGGTTGAGCTCAGATGCCTGACTTGGCCATTGTGAGTATCATGTTTCTTTGCCTTGAGGAACTCATGGGTTTCTTTTGCAGCACGCTTTGGGTTGATATACATTTGCATTGTGAAGCTGTTTGATCAGTTTTGCAGCATTTTGCTAAATCTGAGCAGAGGGTGCAGATCTGTACACTTCACAGTTCATCCTGCTGCTTTTGTCAGTCACATAATCATAAACACTAGTGACCCAGATGTACTGGCAGCCATACATGCCCATGTTATAACATCTACAGTATTTCTCTCCTTCTACTTACTTTTTTCTTCCAATTATTCTTTTGCATCTTAGTTTCTGTTTCTGTCCAAAGAATTTTTTCAGAGCTGTTCAGGCTCCTTTAGATGTTTTCTGTCTCTAACCTGACTTTCTTGCTCTTGAGTGTAACCGGAGGTTTGCAACTTGTTGTAAACTTTCTGTATTTACATTTAATAAGGGTCTTGACTGTAGGTCTTGACAATGAGATGCCTACCTTGTGACGAGTGTTCTCGATGTTGTAAAGTTGTATTCATCCATTTTAACTGTCTGTGATGTCCCTGGCATTTTGGTGTTAAGCAAGCAGGTGATTTGTGAAAATGAATCAGTTAATTACCTTTGAGACTCTGAAAATGGGGAAGTGTGTATAAAAATGGCTGTAATTGCTAAATTGCTTTAGTTAAACCACTGAAACGGAAGTTTAGCACTTCAATCCTATCTTAATTGTTTGGTTTAAAATCCGCTGTGGAGGTAATTATGGCCCTAACTGTATTTATCCAAAGTTCCAGTCTTCATATATCTGCTTTTGACTGATGTGAGATTCGAACACATTTTTCAAAATTCAATTAATTTAAAATTTAAAACTGAAATTTGTTTTTTCTTTAACAATTAAATGTGTTGAAATTAGATGCAGTGGAACTTGTTTTGTAGGTAACCAGATCTGAGTGACTAAAAGAAACAAAAACATGCCGTGGACATTTTGGCAAGTTATCCGGACACTAAATGTCAACGCGATTGTGTTAAACCTGGTAATTTCCTTGGTACAGGAAGCAGAGCAAGCTGACAAGGATAACATTGTGGAGAATGGCACCCATGCTGAGGAAAACCTTGACGACACAATAGTAATGCCTTCATTTAGTCTGTGTTTAGTTTCTTTTCACCGTGTCTCATCTTAAATTTTCAGCGTCACTTAACAACTTTCCTTCTGTCCATAACTGGTGACTTAAAGAGATTCCTAATTTCTTCATGGCTGCCCCGTCTCATCTACCACATCGACTTATTCTGGTGTTGCATGAGTGAGAAATGTGAGCTCATAATAACACACTATTCTGATTTGTCATCATAACACTGTGACACTGCATTGCTGTGTTCAGACTGCCAAAGGGCTGTGAAGCAACCAAACTGTGGTATTATTGTGTGTAAATCGTAAAATTTGATGTTTTATTTTTATCAAAAGCATTTTTTTCTAATAGATATATTTAATAACATCTTTATTTCTGACAAGATTATTACCACGAGAAAATTCCTGCTAGTTCTCAGTTCACTAGAGCTTACCTACCGTAGCCCAGATTTCCCTTTCTAATTTCCCAAATTTTAGCCCCAAGAGTAACGATTTTCTGCAGCACTGATCTCTTGTCCTATTTGCAACAATATTGCATTTTACTGTTACATTTCATGTTCTTTATCATTTTTATCACAATTTTATAATTTTAGTCTCTGAAGTAGGCAATGCTTCAGAAGAGTCATATGGCAGAGAAAACGTGACTTAGTAGTCAACAATTTGCTAATAATATATTTAGGATTTCCAGTTACAGTATATATTCTCAATATGAGATCAATAAATTTTCATCAGTCTCTTCACATAAGAGACAAAGCCAAAAACCTGTATTGTAAATGATGACTGCGTTTAACTGTGACAGTCCAGGAACACTTTTCACATCGGCCTGCTTCAGAAAGACAGCGCCAAACTACTTTAGACCAAACCTGTATTTCTGGTTAATTGAACTAACAATGTGAATAAGATTTTTTTAGATTTAGCCTTGTAGAAGAATAGTTTGACATTTGGATAAAGATACTTATTGGCTATTTGAAAGAGATATAACACAATATGTTAAAAAAAACCCATATTGTACCTCTCTTATAACTGAAAATTTAATGTGAAATTATGCTAGTATTAGCTTAGCAGACATGGTAAAAACAGGTAATCTAGCAAATGAGTGCTTCACAATTAACACGTTACATTTGGTGTGTTTAATCTGGCGCAGTAAACTTTTTAAACTAATGAATGTTGGACAAATACTGTTACCTGTTTTTCTTTGTTTGTTTCTTCCTTTTACAGGTTTCGTGTTAGGCTAAGTTAAGCTAATTTGCCGTTAGCTGTAACTTAATATTTTTTTTACAGAAAAGAGAAAAATATCTATATTCTCATTTTAAAATGTCAGTATTAATTTTTAGCATATCCAACTTTGGATTTGTTTTCTAACAACCTACACCTTGACTTTTTAGCTTTCCCTTCCTATTTTTATTTATTTATTTATTTTTTTAACTGGATGACAACCTACCAGGATAACATCATTGTTTTGAGTTCATAAACCTTTCCATCTGATGAGCCAACCATCGTAATGCTGCTAAAGCAGTGCCTGAAGTAGTATATCAGATTTTTTTTAATTTCTTTGTGTATTTCTTCTTTCACACACTATTGTTTACACCTTACAATAACAAGGTTCCAGTGGAGGATCGTAATGGGGATTCAAATAAAGAGGTGAAGCAGGCCACTGATGAGAATGAAGAAGGTGAGGGTGATGAGAAGGAACAGGAGGGGGCAGCAAAGGAAGAGACTGCAGAATCGGTAGGAGACGAAGCCCCCACAGTGAAGGAGGCGGAGGAAGCAGCAGTGGAAGAAACAGACGAGGTCACAGAAGACACTGTAATTGCGCCTTAACTAGACCCTAATCTCCCTTCGTTTTTCCTCTGCCTCCATCCTTGGAATGCCAATTTCTTCCACTCAGAATCCTTGTTTTCCCTTTAATCTCCTCCTTTACTCCACATTTACAAACTACAAGCCTAAAACCCCCCACTCCACTGATGACTTGCTCTTAGCCAACACCCTCAACGACTTCTACTGCCGTTTTGACGAGCCATCAGGCAGCCTTCACACCTCCAACGACCCCAACAATAGAGGCACTTTGGACACTCATTCCCCCACCTCTCCCCCCTCCATAGAGCCATCACCACCTTCAAACTGTTCACCTGCAACACCCGCCCCCTCACCCCACACAAAAGAGGATTTCACACCACCTCCTCCCACCACAACTCTTCATATTCATGAAGCAGATGTGAGGAAGCAGTTTAAGAGTCTGAATGCTCGAAAAGCTCCCGGCCCAGACGGTGTGTCTCCTGCCACCCTCAGACACTGTGCAAACGAGCTGGCCCCAGTGTTTTCTGGCATCTTCAACTCCTCACTGCAGGCATGTCATGTGCCTGCCTGCTTCAAGTCCTCTACCATAATCCCTGTCCCCAAGAAACCTAGGATCACTGGACTAAATGACTACAGACCCGTGGCTCTGACATCTGTGGTCATGAAGTCATTTGAGCGCCTAGTTCTCTCCCATCTCAAGACCCTCACGGCCCCCCTCCTGGACCCCCTGCAGTTTGCATATAGAGCCAACAGGTCTGTAGACGACGCCATCAACATGGCCCTACACTTCATCCTGCAGCATCTGGACTCCCCAGGAACCTACGCCAGGATCCTGTTTGTGGACTTCAGCTCTGCCTTCAACACCATCCTTCCAGACCATCTCCGAGGCAAGCTTTCCCAGATGAATGTGCCTGATCCCATCTGCCGGTGGATCACTGACTTCCTGACGGACAGGAAGCAGCACGTGAGGCTGGGGAAGAATGTCTCGGACTCCCGGACCATCAGCACCGGCTCCCCTCAGGGCTGTGTTCTTTCTCCTCTGCTCTTCTCCCTGTACACCAACTGCTGCACCTCCACCCACCAGTCTGTCAAGCTAATCAAGTTCGCAGATGACACCACCGTCATTGGGCTCATCTCTGACGGGGATGAGTCTGCCTACAGGAGGGAGGTTGAACGTCTGGTGTCTTGGTGCAGCCACAACAACCTGGTGCTGAATGCCCAGAAGACAGTGGAGATTATTGTGGACTTCAGGAAGCACACAGCCCCACTCCCCCCCATCATCCTGACTGACACCCCCATCACCTCTGTGGACTCATTCCGCTTCCTGGGTACCACCATCACCCAGGACCTGAAGTGGGAGCCCACCATCACCTCCGTCATCAAGAAAGCCCAGCAGAGGATGTACTTCCTGAGGCAGCTGAAGAAATTCAACCTGCCAACACGGACGATGATGCAATTCTACACTGCAATCATCGAGTCCATCCTCACCTCCTCCATCACCGTGTGGTACGCTGGAGCCACTATCAGGGACAAACAGAGACTGCAGCGTGTTGTGCGCTCTGCTGAGAAGGTGATTGGCTGCAGACTCCCATCTCTGCAGGACCTGTACACCTCCAGGACACTGCGGCGTGCAGCCCGGATCTCAGCTGACCCTTCTCACCCTGGACACAGTCTGTTTGACCTGCTCCCCTCAGGCAGGAGGCTCCGGTCCATTCGCACCAGAACCTCTCGCCACAAGAACAGTTTCTTCCCCTCTGCTGTTGGACACATGAACAATAACCACATGACTGTCCCCGCCACTAACACATGACCCTACGCTGTGTCACTGCATCATTTCATGTCTGGCACTGATCACCACCTGCACTCATGTATATATCTTTCTACGTAGCACTCATAATTCTTATTCTCATGTATATATGTTTGGCACTGATCACCACCTGCACTCATGTATATATCTTTCTACGTAGCACTCATAATTCTTATTCTCATGTATATATCTCATGTATATCTCATGCACATATCTTTCTTTCTACATAGCACTTTAATTCTTATTGTCTGCACTGAAGCACCGCAGCAATTTCCTAATGTTGTAAACCTCAACATCTGGCAATAAACCCATTCTGATTCTGATTCTGATTCTGACATTTAAGGTTTCCCTCATTTTCAAGTTCCTGTCAACCTTGTATCTGCATCTTCTCCTCAAGTCTCCTTCCCTGGACTCAGTAATTTACTAATTCACCTCGCCGAGATCCCTAATCATCATTCTTACACGTCTCATCATTGCCAGTGGATGTTTAATTTATTTATTATTGCCTTTCTGTCAATTCCATTAGGTGTCTTATGTTTGGTTTTTGAGTTGATGACACAATTCACTTACTGTTAACTATCCTGGTCAAGGTGTGTTAGTATAGGGTCCCCAGAAACTCCTCACTCTGTCGTGTGTGTGTGTGTGTGTGTGTGTGTGGTCTCTGATGTCTCTAATGCTATCTTATCTCCACTGTCAGGAGGGCCAAGCAGAAGAGGAAGAAGAGCAGGTGAGATTATCTAAAAAAATTCACGTAACACTTATTTCACTATTTAATAGGGAACAGTGCTTTATTGATGTTTTATAGACACAATACACAGAAACAGCAGCAGTTACTATCCCAGCATTTTTAATAACTATGTGCATTCAATAAATGACATGTGTTCTTCATCTTTTTTATTTGAGAGGGAAAATAATTTATTAACATACTGTGCAACGCATGCAGAATAATTTAAGCGGGTGCTTATTAATTCTTTCTTTTCTTAGCAGTCATTGCTGGTTTAGACCAGTCTTCACCTTTACCCAAACACGTGTACTTGCCAGTCATTCAGACTTTCGGACACTGACATGAGCTAAACTTATAAAAGATTTCTAAAAAGTTTTGGGTCACTTAAATTTTTTTAATTTTTAATTTTTAATTTTTTTTTTACATTATTTTGGATGTAAAATTTTGTGAAAGGAGTCTGCTAGAAGGCAGTGAATCTCACTTCTGTCCAATGGCAGCCATAGCCAGGTGAGTTGTTGAGGATAGATTGAACTTTTCTATCGGTAAGCACTGCTGTTTCTGCTACTGTTAGCTGCTGTTAGCCCCTGTTAGCCAGTGTTAGTGAAACTTTCTTTGAAATTGACCTAACATTATTGGGCTTGGACACTAAGTTTATGAGAATACATAAAATTGTTGGAAAATTGAATTACACACTTATTAATGCATAGTTACAACATTCTAGGTTTTTTGAGCATCAAATAACTTCCAAAAATGAATTATTATACCTCCAAAGGAACAATTTAAATTTGGCTAGTCGAGTGTGTGAAGCATTAGTCTGCATGAGTCAGTTGCAGTCTCATAACGGCCCCAAAAGAGCCCTTTTCTAAAACTTAAGTCTTCTTGTTCTAAAAAACCAGGACTATTCCATCCAAGGAAATGGACCCCCCCCCCCCCCCCCCCCCAAATTTAAGATCCTTAAGACTTCATAGCAGAGAGTTTACTCTGTTCTGGGAAGATTTCGGTATATCTCTTTGGAGAAGATGCAGTAAGCTGCTATTCTGTGATAACAGAGTGACCAGTCCCTGAGTTGCTGTGGGAAGTGACTTAGTTTACTGTAGGAAGCGTGGGGGGAAGGTTTCCATATTACTTTAACAAACTGCTCTGCAAAGGTGTGTTTAATGACACCAGAGTTGGAAGGATGAACTTCTCATTGTGGCTAACCTTGATTTCTTCACTGTATTTTCTATTCATTTAAAGTTTAAGGCGAGTCTTTGAAAAATGTGAATTTTTCTGTGTGACCCCACACTTTTGAATAGCAGTGAAAACATGCTGTACCACCTCCCTCACTCTGTGCTTGTCAAGGCCAGTGAGAATTTTTCTCTCTTTGTCTCCCATCACTTTCACTGTTTACAAAAATCTGAGTGCTTAAGAAACCTCTGCTATTTAAAATATGTCTTTTAATCTTGTGCAGTGTAAACACTTATAATACGGGGTTTTAAAGCAGTTCTAACTGAGATAGGCTGAATGCAGGTATAGCTCAGTAGGTAGAGTGGTGGCCCCATGATCGGAAGGTCGGGGGTTCGACTCCACTGAACGGCTACCCTGAGGTACCCCTGAGTAGGGATGGGTACCGGTATCTGGTGCCATTACGGCACCGGTTCTGACATAAACGGTAGTAACCAGACCGAAAGGAAGCGCACATTTCGGTGCTTTATTTCGGTGCTTTTTTTCCTGAGATGTCATACACTTTGGATTCCAGCCAATCATTTTACCTTTGTGAGCGTAGTAGGCGGGCCCAGGTACGTACGTTCTTTTAGAGCAGAGCTACAGATTAAAAATGCCCAAAGCGAAGCGGTCAAAGTCTGGCTGTACTTCACAGCAAAATATGCAAACTCAGCAGCCTGCAACAAGTGCTTTAAGGTGATACTGTGCAAAGGAGGTAACATCTCAAAACTGATGAAACACCTGGCGACGTATAGGGTTTTTTAAAAGCCGAGAAATGCGCCGTATTTGATAGCTTGCTGTGAGACCTCACATTGAGCACATCTACTGCGGGTGTGATGCCTGTTATCGGACCCGGAGTTAGCAACATCTGCAAAAAACCCGAAGAGTAGAGTCCTGGCCCCTAGCCCTGCCAGTGTAGCAGGATGATGACGGATGATGATGGCAGCAGCAGCCGTTCTTCTCTGCGTGAGTAGCTTAATGTTGTTCGTGTGTAATTTACGTTGAGTAGGCTAACCACATTATTACATGAAGGCATGTAAGGTGAACTAGCAAACACCGTCGTAGTTACATGAGGCTGTCTTCTTGTTTAATGGCAGATACTCCCTTCACCCTGGCCAAAAAGGCTAAAATGAGGCTAAAAGAAAAAGTGGAAAACAGCCAAACATGAGAGGTTTTTGGACAAAGTTTGTATTTTTTCCATTGTTTAAGCACTGCTTCCAGCCAAGAGTGATGCCATAAATCCCCTATAGCTGCAGAAAAGGCACACATTGTTATCTTTTTACAAAAAAAAACAGCTGAACATGAGTGTTTTGGACCAATTATGTGTTCTCTATTCTTTAAGCACCGGTTTAAGCACTGGCACAGTTTCAAAAGTACCGGTTTGGTACTGGTATCGGATAAAACCTAAACGATACCCATCCCTACCCCTGAGCAAGGTACCGTCCCTTCACACTGCTCCCCGGGCGCTGCATTGGTGGCTGCCCACTGCTTCACTGGGTGAATGGGTTAAATGCAGAGGAACTATTTCCCTATGGGGACTAACACATACACATTAAAAAAAGCTGCCTAATTGACTCACGCGTTAAACACCAAATGACTGATCTCATTTAGCATTTCAGAGTTGATATGTTGTTTTTTTTTGTTTTTTTTGAGTTCATGTTCCAGCCCATCCCTCACCTGACTCATTTCACACAGGCTAGGTCAGGGGGGTCAAACTCAATTTACATTGTGGCCAACATACAGCCCACATACAGTTTAACGACGCATTTAATCCCCTTTAATATAAATTAATTTCAGTATTTCTCAGTTTTTATGCACAATAAAGAAATGCTGCTGTAGTAAATGCAAGAATGCTAAAAGGTCTTTATCTGTAGGAAAAGCAGCAAAACTTAGTAAAATACAGTTTAAAATCCAATATTTATGCCTTAATTCACATTTCCCCCAATGAGCTTGATTGAGGTCTTTGCGGGGCTGATTCTGGTCCCCGGGCCTTGTGTTTGACACCCCTGGTCTAGATGCATCAATATCAGAGCTGTGTCTGCTGGTTCCTCGTGTACACAAACACACACACGCTGTATGACATTTGACTCCTTTGCCCTCTTGGTTTGCTCCCTCCAGGAGGAAGAGGATTTGCAGTCAGAGGTAACTGTGCTTCTCTGTTCGTCTCTTTCTGTGCGGTTCCTCCATACAGTCATCAGCAGTGTGGGTTTGATGGTGCAGATATCAGGGAAGGTCGTCCAGATGGGTTTGGGAGGGTCTTGATCTGCCTTTTAAATTGCCAACTTTGAAGACTTCACCTGTCTACCCCTCTCTCTACTCTCTCTTTATTACGATCTCCTCAAGTTTTTTTTTTTTTTGACCTTTCCTGTCTTTCTGCTAACATCCCGTTCCTCATTTCTTCCCAGTTTTCTAGCTGCTTCCTGACAACTTCGACTGTTCCCATAGTTTCATTTGAAATCATAAGACATTTCCATACCACATGCCTGTTGTGCTCTTTTGCTCCCCACACAGCCGGCTGACCTGCTGCCTGTTACTTTTTCTTTTTCTTTTTTTTTTTTTAGGAGGAAGAAGAGCTACGACAGCTTGAGGTAGATTCATGTTTTATTTTAAACTGCTTCTAGCCTTCCTGAGTTTGTCTTGTTTTTTTCTTTTTGTTGTTTTTGTTTAGTGACTCATTACTTTGTCAGATTATTAATCTCTTTCACACCTCAAGCATTCCTTCAATGATTAGTATTTCACTATTTGTTAGCATATTTTGTCTTTTGCCAGAAACAATGAATTGGTCGCCTCGTGTCTGTGATAACAAAGGGTCAGAGTAAAATGCTAAAAGACCAAAAAAACAACACAAGTCAAAGTCAAAGACGTATCATCCAGAGTGATGATTAATACAGCACCTCAAGTAATTCTCATAAAGAAATGACCAATATAGGGCTCATTAAAAAAGACAATCATGGTAACAATGTAATAATCCATTTTCCTCAGTTATGTCATTATGTTGAAAGAGTGTTTTGTGGGCCTTTTTTTGCCCTGGATTTTGCCTGTCAGGACACATCCCCAAAACTTTTCAACTTCATGTGACCCAACTTTCAAAAAGCAAACTCACACACTTGCTCTTGCACTGTTTTTCAGTCTGCACCCTGTGGACAGGGTTTGAAGTCTGGTGAGTCAGCCCAGCCGGTTTTTCACCCAGCGTTGCTCATCTCAAGGGTAGCTCCTCTAAAGAGTCCACACTTTAACCATTCCCTAAATCAGACTCTGCCCCCTGCAACACACCAACACAATGAATAATCAGTTGGTTCAAAAAGTTGTTTTTAAAAAAAAAAAAAAAAAAAGTCTGGTTCTAAGTGCTGTGTGAAAAGGGCTCTGCTTCTCAGAGACATTCCAGCCTCTGCTTGAGTTTACGCTGCTTATGCTTCAGTGCTTCGCCCTGCCGTTTTTCCGCTCTTCCTTCCCATCTGTTTTGTCCTTGTCCAACCTCTCTTGCAGGAGCAAGACGAACAAGGCAGTGCTGTAGTTTCTGGTGGTTCTACTTTTTTTTTTTTTTTTTTTTTTTTTAAATTAATTAATTAATTTTTTTAAAGCTTGACAGACTTGCCCTTCTCTCCCTTTCTCCTTCTTTCTTTTGGTGTGCTGCATGGACTTTTAGGTCCACTTTCCATGGACATGCCTGCTGGTTTGCAGCATGATAAACCTGATCATATTTGACCTAAACCTTAAAGGTGGATTTCATGTAGTAACAGATATGCGAGTCACATATGGACCATAATGTTGGTTTCTTTTTCAAAACTGCCTGATTTTGTGTTCCACAGGAGGAAGAAGAGGCTGAAGTGCAAGAGGTATATCTGGATTATAGAATCTTTGTATAAGTTTTGCACGGTGTGAATCACACAGAGACTGGGATTTTTCTTTTCATGCATGATCCGATTGCAGAGAAAGACTGTGTGCACATGTTCAGGCGAACTCTCTCTCCTCAAGATCGTACTTGTCATTGGTTCAGTGAATATTGTGTGCAGTATAACTCATATGGCCTCAAACAAGCCAGGACAAAGATGAGGTTGTTCAGAGTTGGAGCAAACTTTTATGAAACTTTCACAGAGAAACATTCTGCAAGTCTGCCAAGACGTTTTCCCTTTTTTAGTTTTGATACCTAAAAAAAACGCTTGAACGTTCCGTTGTCTTCTTTTAAAACTTGGCCTGCACGCACGTGAGGATAACTCGGACATGTTTGGTTTTGTTGTACTGGGAGATGGGGCGCACTGACTTGACAGGATGACATTTTTTTTCTTTTTAAAGAAGCCATGGCTTTTGTTCCTTTTTTGCCAAGAGCAATCTGAAGAAAGTGGACGTGAAGTGGATGTGACAAGTTTCAAAGAAGATGGAGGAGACGGAGCACATCTTGTTCTCATGCAATACTCAGAAAAAGAAAAAACATTTCACGTTAGACGACACACTGCGTTGTTTCCAGGCTTACTGCTCTCTTAGTTTGGGTCACCTGTTGGAATAAAGTGGTTGTAGGATCGAATAATAGATAACCTCAGTGAGCGTGTTGTTTACTTCAAGACTAACCAGGAACAGCATTCGCGGCTTGAGTGGTAACACTTAAAACACGTGACACGCAGTTTAACCTCATGTTACACGGTGCGCCTGCTTAAGCACCACTCTTGTCTCACTTAGGTCATCTCATTAAAAACAGAACTCCATAACTAGTTTCCTCAGTTTTTTTCCCGACCCTGCTGTCATCACCACTGCCCACGCTTGACATCTTCTCCATTTTTAACCCATCCTTAACACAGCCACTAACATGGGAAGTCGTCTCACCTTCTCCCTATTTAAGCCATGACTTCACATAGCCCCTCCCTCTTCTTTTTTTATTTTTTAATTTTTTTCAAAGGAGGAGGAAGAGGAAGAAGAAGAAGAGTTGGAAGAAACACAGGTAGTATTACAGCAGTTTGTCACATGTGGTCTTCTGCCTGTGCTTGCCATGCCTGGTCCAGTGTTGTAAAGAGGGAAGATCTTTGTGTGCGACACAAACACACATCACACATCTTGGTAGCTCACTCATAGTAAAGACTGTGGGTTTGTTTGTTTTTTTGTTTTTTTAAATTGCAATTCAAATAGTTTTGTTTTATTTATGCAACAAACTAAGAAACAACTGCAGTCTTTCCACTTTGAATCCCACAAATCCTTCTCCGGTTGATGAGACGCATCCAGGTAAAAGGTTTAACAACGAGAGAGTCTCAGCTATCATTGGATCGCTTTTTTTTTTTTTTTTTTTCTCCCCACAAATTAAAGCTTGCACCGTTAGAAACATTAGAATAGAATACACAAAGGCACTTTAAACAGATTTTAATCCGACCTTCTACCACTGCCACGTGTCTCTGCTTTCTGTGTGTGTGTGTTGGTTATCAATACATGATTTTGTCTTCTAACAGGAGGAAGAGGCGGAGTAGTTGAAGCTAAGCGATGCTGATGATGTCGATTTACTGCTCCCCAGGTAAAACCCTCTGCTTTTTTCTGCTTTACCACTGGAGGGCAGTGCGATGTTATGTGGCTCGGTAGAAGAATGGCTAGAAACTTCTGTGTGTTGCTTTTCTCTTTGGCATTTATGTAACCAGATTAATTAAAAAGATAAACTTGCATTCAGTACAGATTTTTTTTCCTTCTTTTTTTGTGCTTCTTTGACCCTGTTAACAAAGCTCTGTGCAAAATACAATTACGCAACCTGTATTGTATGCATGATGCAGTGGCATGCATTAATATCTAAAACAGGCAAGTTTTTCATTAAAGCGCTAAGATCCTGCTTACTTCACCTTGGTGTTTGGAAGGAGTTATCTTTTTAACCTGCACTTGCTGCAGCGTGTTTGCAGAGGACTGCCACTGTTGACTCATCTGCAAACAGCTTCAGTGGGTACACAGCATGCCTGGGGATCACCTAGATCCACCACCAAAGCATCTCACTATCCCCTGTTTTTCCCTCGGAGTCAGTGGGACTAATGAAGATATTTGTGGTGATTAAAAATTCTAATCTTCTTTTAGCTCTTTTGTGTGTTTAAGGCCTCTATGTCCCACTGAAGGAATAGCTTTAGAGCTGGCCCTGAAAGAGTGGCAGTGCCCACTCTCCTTCCTCCCCTCCCTCCTCTCTAAGCTGTGCACCAGCCCCTGCGAGCCCCTGTCACGCCTCGTTTGTGAAAGCTGTTAAGTGAGCTTCAGAAGTGCCTCAGGAGGTGCCGGCACGCTGGGTGGCACAGGCATGGCGATGGTGGTGTCTTCCTCAGCCACCACGGACAACTCAGTAATGTGTGACCTATTTCTAGTCATCTGTTTTTCTTGTGTCGCAGCCCGAAGGAGCCTCCCGTTCCATCTCTTCCTGACCCTTGACACTTGGCCCGCCCCCCTCAGCCCCATCAGAAAGCCCCTCTACGTCTCCGCAAAGCAGCACATGACCCTACTGGAAACCACTGGTCATGTGCTTGAAGGCTCCATCCCAGCTGAAAACGCCTAACCCACATTTGCCTTACACCCTTCCCTGTTGACTGCAATGTTGACTTAATTTTTATATTTTGCGTGTACAGACATACTGTAATGAAAAACGAGCAGAGTAGCCTAGCGGTGTTGGTTTGGTTGTTTGCCATGAGCAGCTTTTTGTAAAATGCACAGTGGTTTTGTTAAACTCAGACCCTTTTCCCATGTTGTACTTGTAGAAGTTCTAGTTTTCTAACACAAAAGGCCGACGACCTATGAAGGAAAAAAAAAAAAAGAAGAAGAAGGAAATCCTGGCATATCCTAGCTTGTGACTCCTGGCTTGTAGATTCAAAGTGTCATAAGTCACTCTCTTTCATAACAGTTCTGTTCTTGTGCTCCTAACTTCATGCCTTATCTAACGGCGAGTGTGTAAATTCAAACTGCGACTTCTAATGGCAGCGAGAAAGGAAATAGACACATGCTGCAAGACTGCAAACCCCTCCACCACCGCCACAGCTACTTCTGCCAGAAATGCTGACTAATCAATGCACTTTGTTGAACGAAGAGTGAGATGTGGCTGAGATGTTGGAAAAGAAAATAAAGTGGACTCGTAAAAACATTCTCAGTGGATCTTTATTTAAACTCTTTTGTTGGCATATTTAAAGAAGAATGGGCTATTGTGCATGTTGGGGAGTGTAGGGGTCAACAGGAAAACAAATGCCTCGTCCCATGAGATTTTCTTGTAGAGGTGGATGAGAACATGCAGTGTTATTTTTAGATAGATGATCAAAAAAGGGTCAGGCATGTGCAGTACAGGCTTTACAGGATAGGCATTATTACTATGCCCAGTATTCACCAACGTCTAATGTGTGCAGGAATGCCACAGATAAATTCTTTCAATGAATAACTACAGTGGGGGAAATAGTTACATGATCTCCTGCTGCATTTGTAAGATTGCTCACTTACAAAGAAAGGAAAAGTGTTTTATTATTATGTTTAATTTTAATGGAGAGACAGAATATCAACCAAAAGTTCAGAAAGGAAGCACATAGTACATAAAAGTTCAATAAATAAATTGATCTGCATGTTAGAGTGGGGGGCAGTGTAATAACTAAAACTGTTAAAAAATTTAATACAGTAAAAATTACAGTATTTGCCTGACAACTGTCATGAAATGTGATAATTATGTAGAAGAAAAAAGAAGAAAAAATTAATTACAGATGTGTTAGCTCTCTTGATCTGACCAAAAACAAAAGATTCCCGCTTTTGTAAAAAAAAGTGATGTATTCTGTGATCCATCAAACATCTACTGTGTTCCAATAAAAATACATCATCCTTTAAATTCAATAATTTGAAAAGGGAGGGACTCTGTAAGGCCCCTGGGATCTGAGGAATTACAATGGGCAATATTTGCAGTCTCTCCCACACTGTGTATTTACGCATGTGTGTGTGCAGCATGGGCCAAAGTTCCCACTGAATTTGGTAATATTTAACGGGACAGTTTGGTGTGACATGGCTGAGCACCACGCATGAAGTGGAATTAGAAAACATCGATGACATTGTTTGCTTCTCATACACAGAAACTCCAGATCAAGGTGAGTGAAATATTACACAGCTGGATTTTTGAGAATGCTGCTTTGGATCGTTTGAGAAAGGAATGGTTAGGAGGCAAGTGCAGTTGATCGAGTAGCTCACACTGTACCTGAGGGGTAAGATGGTGTTTATTCTGAGCGTGTAGCGATCGCTGCACCTGTGTTAGAGAGAGCACAGAGCTTTATCACAGGTTTATTCAGACTTAATTTACAGTTTGTGTAACTCGGGTTGGCTCTGTTTGCATTGATGCCTTCAATTTAAATAAATTCCGAGTTCATTTTTTTTAAAAAAGTGTAAATTCACAGGGTTTGAATCTAACAAACAGACATTTTGTCACAATTTTCTTTTCATCATTTTTTGTGTTGGAGTTCTAAAATTAACACAAAGTACAGACAGTGGAGGCAGATCAGAGCTTTAACAATAAGGAGGAATCTGGCAGAAAATTGAATGTATTTAATTTCTGACCTCCATATTTAACTGTGGAAGGTTCAGGCATTTCTAAGGTGCTGAAAGGAGTTAATAGAATTCGTATTAATGTTACTAATAATGCTGTCATGGTTTCCTTCTCTAAGAACCGTGGAGTTGTTCTGCCAAGCTATCTAGTAGAGAATCTGAGATATTTTTAAAGCGTGAAGAAAGTGTTTGTCCTGCTGCTGGCATGAGAGGAAAAGCCAAATGAGCCTCAAAGTTGTTCAACCTCTTAAAACAATGAATATATTTGCAAAATTTTGTACGTATCTATCAAGGAGGCATTAAAATATTCACAACAGATGGCAACAGAAAGCTTTAGAAGTTGCATGATCATCATAATAATGAGGGTTAATATGCTGGGAACCATGAATAAATGATAAATGTTTTGATATTCCTCTGTGGTCAAAAATGAACTATCGTGATAGCCGTCATGGTTAAAAACATGCAATTATGATTGACCATTGCATCCATTAAGGGAATAACAGAATCACTGTTGTTTCAGGATCGTTCTGCTTTGAATAATGGACTGACTGGACTGACTGATCAGTCATGGACACCTTCCCACTGTTAGTGCTCCTACTGTCATGGAGGACTGAAGGTGAGAGTTCAGCTGAAAACAAGCACAGTTTGTTTGTCTGGGGATGTGACACAGAGACCAGTAATGTGCTCGAATTAACAACTTCATTCATTGGTGTGCTGTGCTTGTTAGCAGCATCCGTCAGATTAAAACCACAGACAATAATTAGAGGGCCTAATGATCTATCTTCACTTTGTAATTAATTTTCTTAAGAATGGCTGCCTGTCTAGTTAACAATTAGATGTACCCAGTGGTCAGGGGACTTCAGAGTCACTAGTTCATGGTCCCAACAGGAGGAAGCAGAAATTATGCTCATTAGTTTGACATTCTCTCATAACAATGAAAAGAAACTGCTCTATAGGCTGGCCTAGATATTTCTCAGACCTAATTTCCTAAATGGATGCATAATTCACAACTCGGCACACGGGCTGTAGAAGGTGCAGTTATCTCACCACAAACAAGTTATACATCACCCCGGGCACTGTGCCATAAACGTCACGTTTCGAGGTTCGCCATTAATATTAATTCCTATTTTCTTTTACCTCTCGGCTTCGGAAAGCCACAAAACATTCTGGAATTCAACTGTGTTTTTATTTGCATCCTTGTTTCTGTGTCTGGGTGATTTTTTTGTAGAAAGATGAAAAACGCGCCCTAACATTTGTTCATCTTGAATGTGTTCATCTATTTTTGTCCCACTTATCTCATCATTGTTGGTTTTTATATGTAGTTATTGTTAAAATGTGTTACTCCAGTGTTTTCTTATTGTGAGTCCCAATGGACCGGACCTCATTCCCTGACAAACAATGAAAGATTTTGGCTACATCTCTATTAGCATGAGACCCTCTTCTTTGGTGAATGCCCCAAACGTTTCTCACTGGTCCAATGATGTGTTAAATTGAGGTGAAAGCTCAATTATTTTTGGAGGGTAATGTCTGACTTTTGTAACTATCACACTGACAAAGAAACCATCCAAAACCCCTCTTCCTTTAACCATATCTTTTCAGTGTCCCTCTTTCTTCCTAACTCAGTGTATCTCTATTTTGTCCACTGTTTACATGTCGACATGTGAACTGTTAAACTTATTAATAAGAAGAATTTGCCAAAGTGACAAACAAAATCAGGGAGTTGTGTTGTCTCTTACTGTCTCGCACTCATTCTCTTTACATGTTGCATTTTTTAGCAATTTTATCTTCTTGAATCGGTACTTTATCATGGTGGAGGGGTTTGTGTGTC
This sequence comes from Diplotaxodon limnothrissa, assembly GCF_057381915.1. Taxonomy (NCBI): domain Eukaryota; kingdom Metazoa; phylum Chordata; class Actinopteri; order Cichliformes; family Cichlidae; genus Diplotaxodon; species Diplotaxodon limnothrissa. The sequence continues at coordinate 17,077,244 of NC_140609.1, read as the reverse complement.
CCAGGGATCCCAGGGGCTATTTTATCAGGGGTCTTTTTCACCCTGGTAGTGTCTCCAATGGCAAATTGGTTCATGGGTGAGGGACCAGACAAAGAGTGATTCAAAAGACCCCTATGAGTGAAAAATCTAGGGAACAGTTCACCATGCCTGGGATAGGACTACTGAGGCCTACTGAGACTAATGATTGGGACATCGAACGTCAGCTCTCTGGTGGAGAAGGAGCCTGAGTTAGTGCGTGTGGTTGAGAAGTACCAGGTAGATATCGTCGGGCTCACCTTAATGCACAGCTTGGGCTCTGCAACTAGTCTCCTGGAGTTGCCCGTGGTGAGAGGCTGGGGTGGGTATTGTAGTATTCCCCTGGCTTGCTCTCACCTCCAGCTGAGGGACACTGGAGGTGAGAGCATTGAGTCCAAATGCACCATGTTCAGCACCTCAATTGCTGAAGATGCTGCGCTGAGCTGTGATCGCAAGGTGTTTGTTGCCTGTCAATCAGATGGTGGGGTGAAGGGAGCCATCAGGCTGAAGAAGTAGGCCAATCGTCTTGGCTGCCCTGTGTCACTGAAATGTTCATGATTTTTATGGACAGAATTTCTATGCGTAGCCAAGTAGCGGCAGGCTTCCACTTGGGCAGTCTCAGAATCTCCTCTGCTTTTTGCAGATGATGTGGTTCTGTTGGCTTCATCAGGTGGTGGAACTTCAGCAGTTCACAGCTGAGTGTGAAGGGGAGGGAATGAGAATCAGCAACTCCAAGTCTGGGGCCATCGTCCTCAACTCTAGGTCCGAGACGAGTTCCTGCCCCAAGTGGAAGAGTTTTAGTATCTCTGGATCTTGTTCATGAGTGAGGGGAGAAGGGAGCGGGCGATCGGCAGACGGATTGGTGCTGCGGCTGCAGTGATGCAGACACAGTACCGGTCCGTTGTGCTGAAGAGAGAGCTGAGCGTAAAAGCCAAGTTCTCGATTTACCCGTCGATCTACGTCCCTACCCTTACCTACTGTATGGTCATGAGCTTTGGGTAACGACCAAAAGAACAAGATCGCGGATAAATCAGAGCAGGCAAAGTTTTTGCCAATCTTTTATTGTCCAGTTTTTGTATGCCGATATGAATTGTAGCCTCAGTTTTCTGTTCTTAGCTAACATTTTGTCTTCTCCAGACCAATCTTTGTAAACCTAGAGATACTTGTGTGGGAAAGTCCCAGCTGATAATTAGCTTCTGAAATACCCAGACCAGCTTTTCTAACACCAACAACAATCCCACATTCAAGGTCCCTTAAAGCAACTTTCCTCCATATTTTGATGCTCAGTTTGAACTTCAACAGGTCATCTTGACCATGTCTGAATGTCTAAATGCTTTGAGATGCTGCTGGTAAGACATTACAGTTAATAAATCGAAAAGCATGAGTGTAAAAAAAACCACAACAATTTCTTTGAAATCATTGTGTAATTTTGAGTCACACTTGATTTTGTTCTTCAGACAACCTGAATGGACACATTTCTGGTTATTTTGTTTATTCTTTAATGTTTTAATGTCTTCATCTTGAACTTGTGTTTATCCCCTGAATATGAAATGAAAAAAGAAAAATATATTTTTTAGTTGACTAATTCATGACTCCATTTTAAATAATGAACTACCAGTGGGTGATCATGCTGTATGTGAACTCTGGTTTTGAAGCAGCCAATATGCATCAGGCAAAAAAAGTAAAGCGATTTCTTGGATTACATGATACACAGTGTGTGATGCTTTAGATATTTTGGCAGACAATTTTTCTTGCTCTTGGACTGAGTGAAGCTACTTGCTCCCCCATGAATTTAGCCCTTATGTTAAGCTATGCTACACGGCTGCTTGCTGTTTGAGTACGATAGATTTTCTCATGTAACTCTCAGCAAGACAGCCAGTAAGTTTGTTTCCCAAAATATTTCTTTAAAAGTACTTCAGCAGTGGTAAGAAGTGATGCTCTGGAGAATTGTTTTGTTTGACTTATCTCAAAGATAATTTCAGACAGATTTCTAGATCAAACTTGATGTAAAATAAACAAATAAATTACAGACAATGTTTTGTTTATGCTGGTTTTTTGCAGTTGAAGCTCAAATAAAACTATTCCCAGAAAACCTGACGGTCCTGAGAGGGGAAAAGGCCAGATTTACCTGCACTCCTTCTAACAGCCAGTGGACTGCTATGATTTGGCTGCTGAATGGTGAGGTAGCACTCACTATCTCTAATAAACATGGTGTCCTGCAATCCCCCAACACGAATATGAGTCTGATGGCTGAAAAAAAGAACGACGGATGGATGCTTGTCCTGAATAACACAGAGAGACACGACCAGGGAGAAGTGACCTGTGATCTCCAGGGCGTTGATAGGAAAACAGCGAGGCTGTTTGTACAAGGTCTGTACATTCGTGTGTGTGCGTGCGTACGTTTGTCTGTGGGAGAGTCTATGTAGGTGCATTTATGGGTGCATGCATGCATCTTAGTGTATGTGTTACCTAGATTCACTGAAGCAAGATAGTAGCAAGGTAGGTTTTTTTTTTCCATTGCAGAGAATTTCAAAGGCTTTTGTGAAGCCATTTTCCCTCAAGGATACTCAGTTTCTTGTGAACTAGAGTCTGCAAGTACTCTCACACACACACACACACACACACACACACACACACACACACACACACACACACACACACACACACACACACAAAGCAGATGGTGAAGGCTTTTAAAAACCTTTGCCTCAAACACAACAGCAAAAGAATTTTGCCTTCCAACTATCGCGCCTTATTTAAGACTCTTTTTTTGGTTTAGTTTGCTTTGAAATGGGAGACTGAAGATTGCACGTTTTCACTTTACCGTAAAAGCAGCTGAACAAGCGCCCAAGAGATCAATAGCAAGGGTGGGGAATCATTAGGGCCAACGTGGTGGAGTGAAGTTGCTCAGGCATGTTCGATGGTCTCTGCATTACTCTGTGTTAATGGCAGCGTGGGCGGTGTCGGGGATATGAACTGATTGGCCCCCAGACATAAATACAAGATGGAAACGCTTGGACACTCCATGCCAGTCAGAACAGGCAGCAGCAGCGCAGGATTTACAGGCTGCAGCTACAACCAATCTCATTTCCTCTTCATCCCTCATTTACTGTATACTGTATGGCATAGCATACATCCACAGCATGGATGTATACCATGCCAGAGCGAGGCATGTTTGCTGAGAACTTTAGATTTAGGACAAGACAAGCATCGGTCATTTTTGTAGATCAAAAAACTATAGCAAAGATAGATCGAATGGATCACAAAACATCTTATGTGGTGTGCACAGAAAGCAGTTTTATTTCTGGGAATGATGATTAGATAAATTTAATGGATGGATGGATGATTATTTTCTAGCGAAATAACTATAAATTAAAGATCAAAATCAATCACAGTACTATCAAGCTGCTGAAAGGATCAAATCAATTAGGGTGACATTAACTTACATCACTAATGCACTTACTATCTTTTCATTTCCATTCCCTGCATTGTCTTTAACTGTTGCAATGCAGGGATCTAGTGAAGCACAATAAATATACATCCGAGTGATTAAATGTCTCTTTACACTGAATGGGAGTCAGTTAATTAAGAAAAGCTGAGACTTTTTAACTTGCAGGCTTCTTTTTGTTCCCATGGTAAGGAGGCAAAAGGCTTAGGAGGCCTGGGTGTGGTGATGACAGAGACGGTGTAAAGCTTGTGATTTTAACAGTAGTTCTGATACCCCAGAAAGCCGATTCTGTTCTTCTGGATGTTGCGTTTTCATTGGGAGAAACAGTTCATCACTCAGTGATACTGAGACTGGATGAGTGATGAAACATTTCTCCCGCTGAAAACGCAACGTCCAGAACAGAATCAACTGCGTGGTATTTCCTTACCTGGATGGTTAAGCATGCATCAAGGTAGTCCTGATGGAGTTGTCATTTTATTCGAAAAAAGTACTGCAGTATCATCCAAAATGTTTTCAAGTGGGATTTTCCTTTTACCATTTACCTTGGGAAAAATACATCTAGCAAGTTACTGTAATTTTTAGCCAGACCAATCACAAACATTTTAACGTCTACACAAATGGGCTATAAGGCTGGTTGCAGAAGGGGCTTTTTTCCCCCCTTTTAGATGAATGGAAGATTGCAGAGGATACTATATTTGTTCTCACCCCAGATTTAAACAAATATGTATTGTAAGGCCACAAATAGTGCAAACTATTTCAGTGACACAACCCAAATGTCAGTTTTCGAGAACCAGAGCACATGAGAGCTACAAATACTACCCAGTGAGTATTAACTTTAACAGTTGCTAGAGTCGCATCCTGGTGTTTAAAACAGAAGGTTCTTCTGTAATAATGCTGGTATTTTAAAGTTATTGTTAATCTCTGGTTTCGCTTGAGGTTTTTTTTCCTGTTTAAAAGCTGTTTTTCATTCCCACTGTCACCAAGTCATGGCTCATGGGGGGGTCTTCTGATTGTTGGTGGGTCCTCTGTATTATTGTAGGGTCTTTACCCTACAATAGAAAGCACATCGAGGATACTGATAATGTCATTTGGTACTTTATGAATAAAGTTATGTATTATTTAAAAGGCAACAAATTGTAGCTTCACATTTTATTTGAAATCTTTGCATTCACTTTGATGGAATGGCCATATATGCACGGCGACCCAGTTCCCCAGGCAGCTAACAGTTGGACAGATGTCTTCTGGTTGTTGGAGTGTGATAGGATAATGAGTGTGTCTGACATGTCCAGTTTGTACCCTGCCTTTTGCCCAGTGATAGGATGGATCTTTTTATCCAAAATTCAAGCGTTTTGAAGTATTTGTTAGCTTGATGTGTTACCAGAAATTTGGATGTTGCTAAGTCTACAACCAGAGTTCAAATTGGCGACTGTTGTGATGGTCATGTTTGATTTGAGGTTTCAGTGGTCCCTCTGAGCTGCTGATGTCACAATTTTAGCTCACATGGAAGTAGCTTGCATCAAACAAAATGGCAACTCAGGGAATTCTTCAATACGTGCTTCAGTTTATTTGCGTCTAAAGTGCGTGCACTTGAACTGAGAGCACAGCTAAAAAAAAGAACTAACCCCCCCCAACATCTCTGCACAATGCGACAGGAAACGAAACCAATGACCCAATGCCTCCAATATATCATGGAGAGAGCCCCCATTGCTGCCAGTGCCACAAATCCCCACTGACATATGCAGCCATTAACAGCAGTGTGTGGTGAATCAGGCCCTCCAGTCTGGATGCAGAGGATCACTAGGGCCTGACATAACCTTTGAATTAATTGTGCACCCTGGCACGCCCAGTTAACAGTCAGCAACTCTGCATGTGATTTGTGTGCTGTGGTCTCAAAAGTACGGCTGGAAGAGAGACGCAGACTTACAGCGAAGCTGCTTGACTCTGTTCCCCCCCCCCTTATCTTCCACTCTCAAATTGTCCCAAATGAAGATGATGCAAATATAACTACACCCTCTCCCTGCTCTTTCTGTGCTTAGTTCTTATGCTTGGTAAATCACAAATGCAGCGCATCTACGCAAACCCTTCACTCAAGCAACTTCGTGTGGTTGCATGCGCTGTTGACTACGAACGGGGACTGAAGTGAAGGCGAGGCTGTAGAAAAGGAGACATGATAAATCAGAGAAGATAGAAAATGCTTGTGGTAATTGGTCTGTAGAGGCGTAGCAGATATTCTCATTGGAGTAAGCTTATAAACACGCATAGAGTGTGTACTGTTCATTTAAGACAAATTGCACAGGCACACTTCAAATCTGCGCGTAGACACATACAAATGATAAAAAGCTTCCTTTAGAACAGCAATTTAGTCTCCCGAGGATCCCTGCTGAAAAATCACTAAAATTACATTTAGCCGAGAGCCCCCTGCTTCACACTACCAGTCTCCCTACAGTGATTAACAAACCATATGAAACCTTATTTCAGGGATCACGTAGGGCGGGGCTTTGTGTGCCGATGCCTTTCTTTTTCTGTTCGGTTGTATCAATCAGCCACGATCGCCAGAAGCTGCTCATCAATCAGTACAAATGAGGCTGCTGGTTGCCTGCTAACCTTTAGTTGGCGGTGCTGAGATTGTGTAAAACCGGAACTCCACCATCAGAACGGGTGGTTCAAAGAACAGGAGTGCGTATGGTGCTCATGCCACCAAATCAGGCATCAAATAAATGCTCCTAGAGGAAGGGGACAGCCAATAATGTGTATAAAATATGTGAGGATTTGAACCTGAATCAACACAGACATGCCATTCGCTCAGACAAAGCACCCAAGTTCCTGCAATTATCTTTCTGTCTGTAGCAATTGTGTGTTGCCTCCACCACCTTTCATTCTGCCTGACAACAGACTTCACATATGAGATACTGTATCTCCCGGGGCTTTAAGTGGCTTATTTGGCTGGCAGGGAAGGAGATGAAGGGGAAAGAAAAGGAGAAGCATTCGTCAGGCAATTGAGAATTGGAGACATGTGATCAATCACCTGGGACGAATGAAATCCATCTTTTGTAAGTGAACAGCCCAGCTGAAGAGGTGATAGCAGAGACGCGTGCATCCAAACAGAAGGATTTCAGAGGAGACTGATGATGGCGCTGAAAGATTCCTACCCACTCACTTACATTTATACATAAGGACATCTACTAAACGTATGTGAAACAGAAATAAGGCAAAGAGTACATCATTCAGGTTTATGACTGACTGTTTTCTTATTTCAGAAAAGGGCAGTGTGAAAATCCTTGGGAATAACAGGTTGGCTTTTCAGCGAGATTCAGTCCTGTTTGAATGTGAAGCAGCAGGATGGTACCCTGAGCCTGTTCTGAAATGGGAGGTGAATAATAACAAGGTAAATACATAAAATCAATCAGACAAGATCATCACTATCTTTAACAAACACCGGAACTAAAACTTGTTTTTCTTACTATTCAGCCTGTAGTATATCCTGCTATGCCCTCAGGCAGTGCAGCCAGTATATCTGGTACTATAAAGGGACTGTTAAGTACTTTATTCTATTTCTTGAGTAATAAAATCGTAGCTACTACATTAACCCTCTGAGGTCTACGTTATCATTGGTGATGACCGTAACCAGAACTCCAGGCAATCAGAAGGAACAAAGGAAATAAAAAATATTGCCATTTTCCCCCAAAAAGTCTGTTTTGGCTGTCTCTAAAATATAAAGACTTAAATTCAGGTAGGTTTATGTAGTTAACATCACAAACACATAGTGCCTCAAATGTAGAATTTCAAAAGGGGCAAATTAAATCAAAGAAACTCATCAGATTAGATTTCTTCTGTAAAATCCTTTGCACTCAGTGACTTCCTGAAATGTTTGACCCATAAATATCTGCATACCTTGTGCATGAGACCAGATAATGGACTCAATCAGGGATATTCCCCTCTTTCACCTTAAAGAGCTCTACAGTGTGTCTTTAGGAAGTGCTGACTGATGAAATGTTGTGCAGTGAGTTCTGATGCATTTGGCTGAACCCGACAACACAAATGCTGCGAGATACATCTGCCCTCATCCTGTTGCTTTTGTCTGCAGTGAATAAATCAATAAATGCCAAGCCACAACACAGCCATCCCTGTGTTCGACTGATCAGACACTATGTGATTATATTTTCTAGTCTATAAAAGGAATCACGCTCCTTGGCCTACCAGGTTATTTGTCATTTTCTAGTTCTTCAACTGATGATTCTTGCAAACCAAACTTACTGACTGAGATCTGAATTCCAGCTTACGGATCCTCTGACTTTCCAGTGGAAAGACGCGCATGCTCTGAATGAACAGAAATGTGGGAACAATGAGGAGGACTTCTTGAATTTTCAATTTATTTACCCCTGTGTTTCCTGTATGCTGTTGTAAAGTTGTTTATATTCTGTCATTTTGATAGTTGTTTGTCTCTGGTGCTGTGTTTTTGTCTGACGTCCCCATGTCTTGTTGTCTGATTTAGTTTCAGCTGTGTCTCACTCTGCCCCATTCACCCCTCTGTGTATTTATAGTCTCTGTCTCCCTTTTTCTGACCACCTTTACTCCTAGCCTTGTTGTGCTTCTTTGGATTTAGCAGTTTCTTTTCTGTTTTAGAGTTTTATGGACTTATACTCCAGCTGAATAAAGGTTGTTTTTATTTTTTGTCAAGTTCTGCCTTTGAAGTTCACATTTAGGTCCTTTTCTACACAACATGTCACTGTAAGAGGCCAGAGGCTTTGGCAATGAGTATAACAGCAGTATATCTGGAAAAGAAAATGGCCTGGAATGAAGTGTTGTGGGATAATAAATGAATAACAATGTGGGAAATGTAAAATGTGAGCATGCAATAGCATTTTACACACTTGGTGTAGTAAAATGTGGCCTCGAAATCTATATCTTTATTTTCTATACATGAGCACTCAGCAAGGCCAAGGTCAAATGCTTAGCCAATATAGGTTTCCATGTCCCGATCTGAATCTGAAACCCAACATCTGAAAAAACATAAATCCAAAAAGACAGACAAACTAAACTAATTACACACTCCCTCCATTGAGGGAGGGAATGAGACAGTGCAGTTGCCTCCTCTGATGACAAATCTCAGACACACTGGTCACCTTCCAACTGCTCAGTTTCTCCAATTTCTTCTGAAGTGGGCACAAATCTGTCTGTACAGCACACATTCACTGGTGAAATGTCCCTTAAAACAGGTTATATTCAGGGTGCTTACTGAACAAACAAGACTGTAAACATTAAAATTAATAAGCATGTTAAACTATAAATAATAATGGTCCTCTCTGTCTTGGGGGAACGGTGCGGAGGTGAGTCCAAGTGAATACAACATCAGCAGTGGAGAGTCGAAGGAGAGCCTCTTCACCTTGACCAGCAAGCTCAGTGTGCTGGCAGCAAAAAGTTCTCACGTGGACTGTCTGGCCTCTGTTTCTGCCCTCCCCCAACCACTGAAGAGCACAATCAGTCTAAAAGTGGGTGAGTTACATTAAATAACACACACACACACACACACACACACACACACACACACACACACACACCCACCCACCACATATTCTGAAAATATTCTGTTTTTTTTTTCATCTGAGATTGTTGAGTTTAGACATTTAAAATATTAATTCCACTCTTCCAGTGATGTAAAGAATATGAGCTTTCAATATCCATTCATGTGTTCTAGCTCTAAATTTTCTTTTGCTATTAGACATGTTTCTCTTATGTACATTTTCAAGCCTTTCAGCTAGTTTCCAGATTCTTCTGTGTGAATTTCAGTTCTGCACTTTGGCTGTCAGGTGAATGATTTGGCGTATTTCAGCCCATTAAACAAGTTTTTTTTGTTTTCAGCAATTATAAAAATTCAACTCAAACCATTCACACTGCATTTTCTACAGGAAACGCATTCTCTAGTTTTATATACCGGTTTCAGTCACTGTTGTTGATATGTTAACAGTTAGAATAAGTTCAAATTCTCTTAAAAATAATAACATCAATATGTTATGTTAAGAACACTTACTGGACTTGTGGAAGTATTTGGAGAACCGTGAGGGGCCCTTACAAACATTTGAAAGAAACAAATCTTTAATCATAGATGGAGACTTATGCAAAAATATTAATGAGGTTTTAAAATTTGACTTCTGTCATGGTGTGCTGTGGCAGGCAGGTTGTAGGACCCAAACACACATGACTCGTACGCGGAACGAAACTTAAAGCGGCAGCTTTTATTGCTGGAAAAACTTTTCATAAGAAAAACGCAGAGTAGTTTGGGCCCGAAAGCAGGATTCATCACGTCATTGCTTAAAGACCGGATAGTCTGATGCTGATTTAAGAATGTATAATTCTAGAAGGGTCAAACTTAGCATCAGAAAAGAAAAGGTGATTGAAGTGACTTTGAACGTGGCATGGCTGCGGGTGCAAAATGGTTTGATCTGAGTATTTCAGAAACTGCTGATCTACTGGGTGGGAATTTCCCACACGAGCATCTCTGGAGGTGAAGGACAAAAGAAGAAGTAGCAAGCCTGAAAAAACACATCTAAGAGAGTCTTTACTGGACTGTGTGCACAAACAGAAAATACAGATTTTCAGCCTGGTAACCTCACTTACCTTTTTACGCCTTAACCTGCATAATTTGTGTCAACTGCATTAATGTATTTGTAAGTTAAAAGTTTCATTTACTTGTAGTAGGATGTAATCATGTAAGTGCTGTGGTATCTTACTTCTCAGTTACTACCTTTAGGTGACACTGAATGTCTATGAGCAGCAACGTTCAGTATTTGTCATTTTTCAGTGACCTCTATCTCTGTGTTTGATCATCAGTCTGCAAAGGCAGTGTGTTTTTTTGTACTATGATAATTTTCCATCTGTACTCTGCATACTGCAACAGAGCACTGATTCTTCCTGCCATTTCACATCTACTGTGTTTAGAGTGCAATATAAGAGTTTGCATTTATATTATGTTCCATAGCTTTTTGGAGACTTTTATGTTGTTAGGCAGGATGTTAGGCAGGATCATGGCATAACATTGAATTTTAGGTGTTAAAAATACAAAGTGACTGCTTTTCATTTAATCAAATAAATAAACAGTCTGATGAAGAGCCACTAAGGACGTTCTTGGAGTAACTCTCAGCAATAATTTGTACATGAAATAGTTAGTAGACATGTTATTAACCCTATCAAAAAATCTTTAGTTCTATTCGGGTACAAAGCCATAATTTAGGCTACAGGAAACAGTTTTATTCAAATACAGTTTATTGTCAAAATGTTCAGTGACTGCACTTTTACAACTTAGCTATTATAAAGTGACCACAAACATTTTAGAGCCAATTCATAGTGTTTAATTGCTTGTGTGCTTGAATGTATTAATGCCTCTGTGTTTAGTCTGTATAGTTTATCTTGCCACTAAAACACATTAAATAATTGAATTAAAACTCACAAATTACTTAAAGATTCAAAACAATTTTACCTGTTCACTTGATGCCAGTTCGGCTCTTTCTCTGCATGTCACTCATTCGCTGATACAAACACACACACGCACACATGCACAGTGAGAGTTGTCTGTCAAGCCTCTTTTTGTTCTGTCTTGCTTTCGTTCTCTTTACATGTCTTTTTGTTTCTTTTTTTAATCTTTCACTCATTGTGTTCCTCACTTTGTTCTCCATGTTTTTTTTTTATATCTGTCCCCTTCTCTCTATTGGGAAGCATGTGAATCATCACTGAGCGATATTTTAGATGTGGAGAGCGGTACAGAAAAAGGGCTGCCAAGTCAGTGCTGGATGAGTCTGCATCACAGGGTGCTGATGTTACAAACCTCTCTCCGAGGCCCAAATCTTAAAAATACAAACGCATTTAGAATCTTAGCATTTTCAATTTGTTCTCGCTGTTGCAACAATTTCTTCACTCAGAGCAGCTTCCCTCTGCACACACCTTCATGACTGTACTACAAATTAAACCAGGAAATTAAACAGTTTTCTATCCACCAAGTCTGCAAATCTGCAGATGAGCTGCAATGTGAAAAAGCAGACAAAACAGAAACACTGCTTTCGTTTTCTTTACTAAACAATGTGACCTTCTCTCCTCAGTCGCCGAGGTGTTGGAGGAAGGAGGCTACTGCACAGTCCCGCTGGCGATAACTGCCTCCCTCTCTGGTTTTCTGGTGCTCCTCCTGCTCTGCATCTGCACTGTCCTCTGCTACAGACAAAGGAGACAAGCAAGTAGGCACTTTACCTTAAACTGCTGTCCGTGAACATACATCACACTTTTCCAGCACAGAAACTGTGAGTAAAGTATAATGAAGAAGACGGGTGGATGCATGCTGTGACTCGGCACTGCCCCATGGTGGCCTTCAACAAGGGTACACAGTATTCTTTCTGACAAAAGCAGAACATTTGTTCTCAGCAGAAAGGAAACAGCAGCAGGAAAGGTTATAGAAGTGTGTGTGCATGGCTGCAGAGTGGGAAGACTAAGTGTGATTTTAGTTGGATTAGTGTAGGTAGTAGGTAGGTAGTATTTCTTATAAGAACATCCCTTACACAGTGAAGCGTTCTTACATTTATATCAGCAGAATCGCCAACTATTCAGGTACATGTCTGCACACATAAACAAAGGGACTCGCACAGTAACACACAGCCACGAAATGTCATTGGGATATTTATTTGCTTAGAGAATTCCTGGAAACACAGAAAACAGCCAACCTAAAGGCTAAGTCTGCAGCTGTGGTCAGAAATTAACATACAGTACACTCATTATGGGCATGAATGTCATGGTACTTTGGGGCCTTTAATGACTTCTTTGAACTGTTGTTTTTCCAGAGTACAATGACTGTGCTGCATACATCTATAAAGACTTTTAAAAACACGATTTTTACAAGTGTACATAAACCCCCACTAATATTTATTTAACATCCCTTAGCTATCAACATGCTTTTGGCATAATTCAGGCTGAATATTTGACTCTTCTCTTGGCAAAACTGGTGGATTGGTGGAGTTTATTTAAATTTGGCAACCCCCCCCCCCCCCCCCCCCCCCCAAAAAAAAACAAACAAACAAAAAAAACAAACTAGCTTTTAAGCATTGTACACAAATTTTCAAGGGGGTTGATGTCAGGACTTTGGGAAGCTAATTCCAGAAGCTTAATGTTAGTCTGCTTCACCTATTCCAAAACCAGTTCTGATGCGTTTGGCATCATTTTCCTGCATAACACAAAACTGTGTTAAAGTTTCACCTGTTTAGCTGTTAATTCAAAGTGAAGCTAAGTAAGTCCTGCTCTTTCATTATTCCATTCACTGTGCAATGTACCAGTACCACTGGCAGCAAAACAGCCCTCGAACATGATGCTACCACCATGCTTGACACTTGGTACAGTATTCTTAGGTTTGAAAGCCTCACCTTTACTGCTCCAAACTTACCTCTTGTTATTGTAGCCAAATAACTCAGTCTTTGCCTTGTCTGATCATAAAACTTGTCTTATTCATGTGGAAAGGTGCAAATTTCAGGCAGGTTTGAAGGTGCTGATTTTGGGCTTCTTTCTTGGCCAGCACCCTCTCAGTCCATGGTGATGTTAAACTTGCTTCGCTGTGGACAGTGTTACTGGTTTTCCAGCAGTTTCCAGTTCATGACAGGCTTAAGCCTTGTGGTTGTTCCTGAACATCCTAACACATTTCCTCTCATCTGAGGGTGACAGCTTGGGTCTACTTCCAGACTTCACCAACATGGTGACACAGCTTAAAAATCTTTACCTCGAGTTGTTTAAACTGATGATCTTGGAGTCTTCAGTGTTCAACAATGGATCTCAGAGATCTTCCCAAAAGCATCGAGCATTGGTCAGTCTGCTGCATGCTATTAAAAGAAACTACCAGATGTGCTCAAATTGATTACTGACAAGAGGTCTTGTCAAGCTTAAAGACATTGCAAAACCTTCAGCACCACTTATTAAAAGGGAATGTATTTATATATTTGAGCCTGTATGTATACTTTGGCTCTGTGTGGATTATAGAAAATCGTGTTATTTAATGTCATTAAATATTTATTTTGTACAATCACTCTATCTTGGAAAAAGAACAATTCAAAGAATTCATTAAATGTTACATCTTCTATGTTTGATTCTCAGGTTATTGTAGGCAAACTGGATAAAATGTGCTTTTTAGGTGGATTTTCTACTTTTGAATAGAGACACCTTTTTATGTGTTAAGCTATTCTGACTGACTGTGCTCTTTGTTTCATATTTACTGTACAAACAAGAAAGGTTTATCAATCTAATCACACAACTCTTAAGGAAAAAACTCACCAAGCATACAGTAATTAAAGACTACAGATAACAAAGGCCATCTCCGAGGGGAAGCTCACTCTAGGAGGCAGAAGAGGTCTGTTTGTGTGCGATAAGAAAAAAGTGGCCCTGAGTCACACATTTTAAGTCAGTGTAATCCCTGTGACTGATTCTGGACCACTGCAAATCGTGGCCATGGTTTGGAGCCAGGGGATTATTATAAAACAGGTGTGACCTTTCTCTTTTGGCAGTTGATTCAGTACCTGAAACGTCTGATACCTCCTCCGTCATTGTCCTTGCTCCATTCTTTGAAACATCCTTGAGTTAATTCATAAGGGTGCTTCTAATGTTACGGGATGTGGCATGCTTTCGAGTTGCTGAGCTCTTCTCTGAGTAATCCACCTCAGTAGGGACTAATGTATGCTTTGGAATTATGGGGGAGAAATGTAAGGGATCTAGCTCTCAAAGACGTTGGCCAGCGTGACAGCAGGGATTTAAAATATAATGACAAAGACTGGTTCTCTGCCTATAAAGGGAAAGTGAAGCATTTATATCTCTCCCGAGGCAAGTGCCATCTGTACCATTGTTACGCTGGTGTTGTTCTCGCCATGGCCAGGAGGACCTTTGGCAAAGGAAACCATGAAGCCATGTTACAAAACTCATTAGCTCCAGCTTTCAGTGCTAAATTGTAGACTGGCTGGAGGCTGTGATATTAGTGCAGAACCCAAACTAATAAACAGCAGGACATTTACAGCTTTCATATTGATGTAGATGCAATGAGCAAGCATAATGTTTCTGTGGTCAATGCAGTGAGAATAATAAAGTTAGCAGCTGATAGCTCATTACAGTAAACTCGATGCCTCTCTCTCTCTCTCTCTCTCTCTCTTTTTTGCTTTTCAGAAACAAGCCCGCAGGAGGTACTAAGGTGAGATTTAAGAGCTCTTTTGTTATATACAGAGATTTCTAACCCTTAGATCTACTGTGGGACTTTTTTGTGGAGGAAGCAGCTTCTGTAATCAGAGACCTACAGCACAGTCCTGGGTGCACTGAGCTCCATTTATATTTTACATTAGCTGTTAAGAATTCATGCAGCTTATTTCTGGGAATGAAGAGGTTTTCATTGATTATCATTATAAAATAAAATTGAAGGCACAAATTTGAAATTCCACCTTTAAAAAGTAATTATTTTGGTAGTAATTTAACATGATTCGGACTGTCATTAGCTCTTTTAGGAAGCTAACTTATTCAACATTTGTTTTCCATATAGCTGAAATACACATTCAGAGTTGAGTACTTCAGTCTGATAGTAAAATAAAGTGAAGAATGATGTCCAAGTACTTTATAATGAAAACAGCACAGAGGCCTGTAATATACTGCAGCTTAGCTGGGAGAAGAAAATTGTCTTTTCACAACAGCCTCTGATGATGTGACTCTGCCATACCTCCGCTAATCGTTATCATTTCTATTGCAGGTTTGACCAATCGGTGTTTAGTAGAAGCGTCGATGCTGATGCGCCGGAAGGGAAAGTTAACCTGGGATACTCTAGTGAGAGCCCCACAGGTGAGAGTGACCAGCAGGTCGTTACCATTTGGATATGTTTACAGTCGCACTGATCTAAACGACTTCAGTGTTTGTGTTGCCTTCCGGAGATGTTTCAGCGTAATGTGCTGTGTTCAGTGATCAATTTCTGCATTGACCTTTCCCAGTAAATTACAGCACTGGCGCCTGAGCAGGTTTCATTTTCACATAATAGACGTTTAGAAACGTGCGTGACTAATTCAAAATAAATCTATAATATGATAAAGTTTTTAATTTCTTCTGTCAAAGTCAGATTATGATCACTTAGCAGTGCAGTTTTATTGCAGAGTGATTTGGCTGCTTTGGCTTTTTCCACAATAACAATGTAGCTTTTCATGTTTGCTGTACAGAATTACAAAATGTAGGTAACATTAGAATTTGTGAGCCATGTGGGGAGTAAGCCAGTAGAAAAAGATATTCATGCAGAATTCAAAAGCACAGCTGCATGGTTTGCAAAATGATCATGTGTAATGTAAGTTACACATGATTTGTGGTGGAAGAGGAAGAAAAACAAGATAAATCAATCACACTGGCTTTTTACAATAGACCGTTAAAACAAACAAACAAAAAAATCAAAGGTTTTGCTCCCCGGGGAAAAAAAGGATCTGGCTCTGGTCTTAAAATTAGGTCAAAGCAACCTCAGATGACCTATAAAACATGACATTTACATGATGTCATTATTTATTTAACAATAAAACAATAGCAGTGCATGAAATACTAAGTAGACCCCATTATTTGCTAAAGATATCAGCACAAACACCTCAAACTAACTGTTGAGCACGATGGTGGAGTGGTGATGATTTGGGTTTGTTTTGCAGCTGCAGGACCCGGGCGCTTTGCAGTTAATGAATAAACCATGAACTCCTAGCTTGTATAAACAAGTTTAGCAGCAAAAACAAAAACTTATCTTTTCCTCTGTGATCTTATCAGTGTTTCACGCTGTGGAAGAATTTTGTCCCACTCTTCTGTACAACAGTGCTTCCTGATAGGTTCGTAGCTTGAACCCATCCGCTGGAACGTTGAAGACAATATAATTACACTGCAAAGCAAGACACAAGTAGGCAAGGTTCTTCATGTTTACTCATGCATGAGGGAGATCTGGCTGGAGCCAAGCGTCGTCCCACCACCTGACCTCCATCAGACTCTCAGCCAGGCTCCCCATAGCACTCCTTTTATTGTGGTTACATGAATATGCATAGGGTCATTAACATATAGCATCTTACATAGGTATACATGTGAACAAAGAATACTGTGTGTGTGTGTGTGTGTGTGTGTGTGTGTGTGTGTGGGGTCAGAGTGTGACCCCATAAACGACTTCCTTAACCTGCTGGTCTGGAAAATCCAACAGTTCATCTAAACAAAAAGCACTTAGACTAGAACAGACGTAGCTACGTTAATCCTACCATAAAACAATAAGAGAAGGTACGACCTCTCTCGTGCTCCCAGGATGTGGGTGTGCATTCTAGTGTGGAATACACACCAAGCCTTTGCAGCCTGTTAAAGATCACAGTCCTATCACTACACAATTGATTATACACCTCTAAGCATATATGGTTAAATATTTCTAAGCATAAATGACAATCAACAATACAAAACCTAACACTTCTGTTCATTGAGGTTTGTGTCCCACCGTGACATTTCAATCACTGAGATTTGGACTTTGACTGCAACAGTTGTAATCACTGTCCTATTGATGAGTCAATAATGGCCAAGCTTTAGATGTCGGACAGATGGCCTCACATATGAGTCTAGAATACTTTCATGGTTGACTCGATGACCAGAGGATGCCCAGCTCCTGTTGCTGCAAAAAGCCAATTTGCCCACCCTCCACCACTATGCTCAACAGTTGGAATCAGGTGTTTGTGCTGATATGCTGTGTTTCATGGCATTATGCTTGTTCTGTATATATTTTTTTCAGTTGCTTCCTTTAGAAGATCGTCTCCCTCGCTCCCATCCCTACTATGCTCTTCTGTCACACTAACCCTCTACATGTCCTCCTTCACTGCATCCATGAATCTTCTCTGTGATCTTCTACTTGTCCTGCCTTCTACATTTGCTAGGCAGGAATAAAGCTTTAGAATATAAGTACTTTTTTTTTTTTACCATGACTTTACATAAATACACATAAATTACAAATAAGTCTTTGGGTATGTAAGGTATTTGAAAATAGCTTAACGCGTGTTTCTTAAAATGTCAATTAGGTTTTAACCCCTTAATAATTCATAACTACAGTAGGTGGCTCCAGTGCATCTTCAGGCAACCATAATTTGTCATATCTGGGTGTAAAACACCACGATTGTGTGCTACCCATTCCAAACCTCTGAGCCATTAAACCTCCTAAATCCTGCTCTCTCCTACTGAGGTCTCCTTCAGGTCCGAAGTATGCTGTTGCCGCTTGAAGGAGCTGTTAGGTTAGATGAAGCTAAAAAGCTGTTTTTCACTCTGCAGATGCAGTTAACAGTGAGCTATTCTGGGAAACTCGTAGACAGATGGACTTTGTCAGCTTTCGCAAGGTAAGATAGAAACAGAGAAGGTGGGAGGGATAGGAGTCAGAGAAACAGAGATGAACTGGAGCTGAATAATTCGGCCAGTCATTCTGCAGCTGGACGTCATGTCACATCCTTCCCTGTTACAAAGAGCATAAGGGAAATGCACTCTTGCACCTCTGCTGGCCTCCCATCATGCAGATTAATCTCAACAGATTACTGCATTAACCAGTAATAATGACACTATTTTTAGTTAACAGGACATCTGTCATCACCCTCATTGTCATAATGTATCATAAATGATGATCTACAGATGTATAGACCAGACCCTTCAAATGTATCCTCCAGCTTGGTCTTGTCAATACTGTAATTGCACCTCAGAAGACTTGCAAGTTGTCTTGCTGTTTATATCTCTCCTGTTGGTCATTAATGAATGACTGGTTCCTATTAGTTTAAGGCAGTAGTTTTCTTCTTGGTGTTTTCACATCACAGGTACCTGTTGTTCTTCTACTCTGCTCAAAAATGTTGTAGTTTTGTTCAGTAAAACCTAAACTTTGACGGTTTCATCAGGTCCCTGATGTCGTGTCCTCCAGCAGCTTTTCTACACAAAGTGAGAGCCAGGCCAACATGTGTCCCCCAGAGGATGACTGCAAGAATGTCCGGAGAATCACCACTGTTTGAATATTAATGTTATGTTTTGTTTGCATGACTTTTGTATAAGTATTCACATTTTTTATAAAGCCACAAGCTAAGGATATATGTTTTTGAACTACAAGTATCTAACACAATCATTTAGCAAAAAAGAAAAATCACTCTCTGGACACTTCATTAGTTACTCCTAGAGTGAGAACGATGTGTCATCCTGCTGGAAGAAAAAGATGGGTACACTGTGGTCATAAAGGGTTTGACATGGTCCGTAACAATACTCACGTAGGCTGTGGTGTTTACCAAGGGGCCCAGAATGAGCCAAGAAAATATTCCCCACAAGTGGCACCTGGTGTGGGTTTCTGCTGCTGTAGCCCGTCTGCTTCAAGGTTTGACATATTGTGAATTCTGAGATTCTCTTCTGCATACCTTATTTGTAACCAGTGGTTATTTGACTTATTGTTGCTCACTGAATATTTTCTTTTTCAGACCATTCAAACTAAGCCCTAAAGGTGGTTGTGTGAGTAAATCCCAGTAGCAGCCGTTTCTGAAATACTCAGAGCAACCCGTCCGGTTCAGAGTCACTTAAATCACCTTTCATACCCAATCTGATGCTCGGTTTGAAGTTCAGGGGGCTGTCAACCATGTCAACATGCCTAAATAAAGTGCTGCCATGTGATTGGCTAATTATATATTTGCATTAATAAGCAGTTAGACACGTAAACCTAATGAAGTGGCCAGCGAATGTACGCTGTGATGACTTTTCTCATTTAATTTTAATGAAACCATGATATCTCAACAACACATTGTATATTTAAAAATTTTTTTCAATAAACTGTATTATTGCATATGAAAAGATTTTTGGCCGATCACTGAATCCTTGAATTTACAGTCATAGTAATTTGAACCAGCATGCCGGATAACCCACAGTAAACATTTTTATACAGAGTAATGAGCATTAAAAAGAAACTTCATCTGGCAGCGTTGCTATGGAGAAATCAAATGGACCCTTTGAGACAGCTGCTCGGATGCTCAGACAGATTTTAAGCAACTTAAAAGGCATTAGAGTCAAAGTCATGAAAAGGAAATGGCAGTAAAGTGCAGTGCAAGTGCTGACTGGGGCTGTAAAGAGAAAAATACCAATGGTGAGATTCTTTAGTACTACATGGGTGATATAACATTTGCATTCTATAACAATAAAAGACGGAGGGGAGGAGAATGCAGAGGTGTATGAATCTGCCAAACACTTTGCAGAGTGTCTGGCAGTTTAATTGTCCTGCTGAAACTCATGTGTTGTTTTCCACATTTCAGAAACCATATATACAGTAAATAAAATGGTCTTGATTCAATCATTCACCATATGAAGCCGTGATCATATAAAATAATGTTATTATATATGACATAAAATCTGCCCCAATCAAAAGTAAGGCTTTTCTAAAGTATTTATGCACCATTTGTCACCTCTCACAATTGCAAAGGCCTTGAAAGGAACACGGAAGCATGAAATCAGCAGCTTATGTTTTGTCGAATGAGAAATGCTTTTTCATTACACCGAAGGCCAATACGTTCTGTCAAGACCTCTAAGCTTTAGATTTGATTTATCTCTGCTGGCAACCTTGATTAGCTGAATATGAGTGCTAGTGCAAAGAAACGGAGAGAGAGAATGGGATGCCGGCTAAATCCCTGCAAATGCAAATGCCGCTGAAAACAAATACAGTCATTTGCAACACGCTTGAATCGCTTCCTGTAATAATAAAGAACGTACAGTGGCACAAAGGAGAATGTGTTTTATTTTTTCAACAGATTCATTCTGTCAGAAGAAAATGGGGGCTATGCATGTACAGTATATCTGTAACAGACGCACAGAAGTTGGCATTTCGCGGAAGTCTCGCCTTGAAATGTCAGTTATGTAGTGACAGCATGCATGCTTGCATTATTGAAAGAAGCATGCTGACATAGTTCTCTGCTATTCGTTATCACCAGATGGCTGACACAGATCCTCACTTTCGAAATCACATCTCGCTAGTGAATGTGAAGAAAGTGTTTGTCCTCCCTCTCTCCTGCTATGCTTTCATCATTTCTGCCTTCTGTTTTCTCGCACCGATCGCCCGGAATTGAAGCGACAGGCTATTAAATAAATTAGGTTTCCTTCAGCAGGCTTGACAAAGGCAGCGGCAAAATGAGAGGCCTATTACATGACCCGCTTTAGTGTTTTGTTTTCAAGCTTAACCTTACCCTTCCCTGGGGCTTACTTAGAGCACTTCATGGGTGTCAGTTACGGTTTGTAAAATGGTCTGGCGGGTATCATTTGTGGGTATCGAAAGCTCACAGAGCCAGCCGCTGCTTGCCTTTCCTGGAGAAAAGCTCTGACAAGGTACCTGCACTCATATCCGGAGCCTTTTTCTGCAGTGCTTGTCAACTCATTTGACATCTGTCCTGCTTCTCCTTCTGCGTGACACTACAGTTCCACTGCACATGCTCGGTTCCTGGTGCCACTTTGGAAACCAGGTTGTTACGTCAGTCAGTGCAGCAGGTATCTCCGTCCTGCCAGCGTGCATCAGAGAAAATTACTGAGTGGAACACAACCATCGGGAACTACCAGAGAGGAGTCTGCTGCTATGGTGCTGCTCCCCAGCTACCTCAATGGTTTTCTGTTTGGCAATTAGCAAGAAGCCACTACACCCTCCTATTTTTGGTGTGTAGATAAATAAATGGAAACTTTGGTTAATGGCCCTCCAGAGTACAACGTCTTGTCTCCAGTGGCTTGTTATATACTACTTTCCACTTCCTGTTCGTCAGGGTCCATTAGCAGTCCAGTCACTGATCTGCTGCTGGAAGAGAATTCACTGAGGGGAGTGCATGGAAACCACTATATACAAATGCACTGTTAAGAGTTTTCTAAAGGCTAAACTCAAGAAAAGACAGTCTGTTTGTTGCCATTATAAGTTCTAAGAACGACAAGACCAAGGACTGCCCACCTGTGTGTGGCTCACAAAAACAGACCAACAATGCATTTTGTGTTATGTATGAAAAGGCAATTTCATAAACAGCTGTGCTCTATGTGTTTAGTATTTATTAGTGCTGTCAGCGTTAATCTTGTTAAAATGACGTTAACGCCATAACTGCATTAACGTGTCAAATCTCAGAGAGCACTTTATCGTGAGCTTGATAAATATTTATTCATGCACAGCAGTCTGCAGTGACACATAAAAACACTGCCACCCTAAGTGCTACTGTGCTGACTGACGTGAATTAAATGGACACACTGTAAGGGCAAATTAAGCGACTGATGTTTTGTTTGGGTTCTTCAGGGCCAGCATGGATAGAGCGCCATTGATGAATAACTTAACACGTCCACTCATTATTGAAATCCAATGCTTTTAAAAGCATCATGGCATGAGGCTTCTACTAAATTAAAGGCTTTTAAAAGTTACTTAGTGCCACCGAATAATGTGTCCAGAGACAAAAAGCAAGTGAGGATAAAATCCTCCCGCAACCTTGTTAGCACAGGGAGGATAGACTTTATTAACTGTTCAATGCAATCCAGCAAATCATTGTGCAGAGGGATGATCTCAGTGATCATGCAGAGCAGATGGTATTTTTAAAAAAGAGAAAAATCATGAAAAAATGAATAAATATGACACTTATACACTTTAATTTCTTCTCTTAACTGACTGTTATATATCATATTAATAGAGGATATGAAAAGGTTTGTTTGTGACCTGCAGGTTGATTTTCCTGGCTGGCCAATAATGAAAACTATAAACAATTAATATATTTAATTACCATGATTTATTATTGCACCAAACAAAGTTAAAGATTTCTAAACATTATCTACAGTTATGTCCATATATATTTGGACACTGACACATTTTTCTTTTACCTGTTTACTGAAACATTTTCCAATTATACTTATATAACGGAAAAGGACATAATGTTTAGACTCTCAGGTTTCATTTGAGGGTGTCCACATTCAAACTGGATGAAGGGTTTAGGAGTTTTAGCTCCTTGTAGTAGTATTAGGAGTGACAAAATCTACAGTTTTGAACATCCTGATACAGAAATAAAGCACTGGTGAACTCAGCAAGGCAAAAAGATCTGGATGTCCACAGAAGACAAAAGTGTTGAATGATCACAGAATTATTTCTATGGTGAAGAAAAACCCTTTCACAACAGCCAGCCAAGTGAAAAACACTCTCCAGGAGGTAGGCTTATTGATATCCAAGTCTACCATAAAGAGAAGACTGAATGAAAGTAAATACAGAGGGTTCACTGCAAGGCACAAGTCACTCATAAGCCTCAAGAATAGAAAGATTAAGTTTGACAATACTTTGCTGACACCAAGATCACCCTCTACCAGAATGATTGCAAAAAATAAGCATGTAGAAGGCACACCACATCATCTGTAAAACATGGCAGATGCAGTGTGTATTTTTATCCATAGTAGTTTATATTTGGCAGCCCAGCTCTGTTCTGCTCTGTTCTCTGCCCTGGCAGAAGGAAATGTTAGCATAAAGCTAACTCACGTTTGCATAGGTCACAAATGCACCCAAATACAAAAACAAACAAACAAATTCAGAGCACATAATTTCTGACTAAACAGATGACTAAAAACAGAGAGGAAAAAGACTATTTTTATACAGGGTACAATTTTTAATAGCTTAGTCACACTAAAGTTAAAAAAAAAGGACAGCAACCTCTTTGCAACTACTACACTAAATATTTTTGCTGTTTGGAGACTGAGTGCAAATAGTTGCAGCGACCAACTGGTCAAGCAGAGCTTAAGCATGCAAAACCCTCAAACTCACAAAGCAACTGCAAAAAGGTTGTCTGTTAGGAGGCAATAACTGCAGTGTGACTTGGACCGACTATAATCACTCTGAAGTTAGCAAATGATTGCTGTCTAATTCATAAACGCAGATTGCAACCCACTGCAATCAAACGGAGTCAGTCTGCATTATGAGGGTAACTTTTCTGAGACGTCTCTTTGCAGCAGATGACTTGTTTAATGTGGTTGTCAACTGGTTGCATTCTGGTTGTATTCCTATAAAAATACAAGGATGATAAGAGCCCTGGCTAATTTACAGTTGAATTCCCAGCCTGCAGCAACCATGTTACTTTTTGTGGGAAAGTTTAAGTTCTATGATGCTCTGACACACTGAATGAATTTGTCTTTATGTGAATTTGGTTAGTTTAGTTCAAAACTAAAGTAAGAAAACCCTTCATCTTAGAAGAATGATCTCTTACTGGTGTTGCAGTTACAGAAACACTGTTTCATTTACATTGTACAGTAATTTAAGGCTGTGATTAAATTCATTCCTCTGAGCTGTACTAATTAAATTATTATTTATTTCTTTTTGCCCAAACTTTACTGAAAGTAAGCAGATCTCAAGCTTGCTCTCCTACCAGACACAGAGTCCTTGTGTGTTTCCCAAAGGAGCAGGGATAGCTGAAACTCTGTCCAAACTCTTGGTCCAGTTCTTTATGTGTCCAGGCCATCTATCTATCACGCCCAGGCTCAGATGGCAACAGCTCTGGCAGTGAAGTGGTAGCATTTAAGCACATCAGCGCTTCTGCAGACCGTGTCTCTTGATGGTGCTGTCCTGATAAATGATATTCAACTGTCATTGAATGGGGACCCAGAAAGACTTACACACCAACTCTGTTGCAGTAGAAAGCACTTGTCGTAAAATCCAGCGCTAACTCTTCGCTCAATCTGACAACCTGCACAGTCGCTGGGTAAAGCAGTTCCTATCCAGTTGTTAAGTGATGACGTCTGAACCCTCTCTTCCGGGCCCAAACTACACTGGGTTCATTAAGGCTGTTGTCTTTTTAACATGTTTTAATGCTTTGTGTCTTGTTCTATTAAATCTAAGCAAGTACCTAAAAATAGTCAGTGATAACTCTCGGCCTCTCTGGGTTTTAATTACTACAGGGTGGGCCATTTATATGGATACATCGTAATACCTTGGGAATGGTTGGTGATATTAAAGTCCTGTTTGTGGCACATTAGTATATGTGAGGGGGCAAACTCCTCAAGATGGGTGGTGACCATGGTGGCCATTTAGAAGTCGGCCATCTTGGATACAACTTTTGTTTTTTCAATAGGAAGAGGGCCATGTGACACATCAAACTTATTGGTAATGTCACAAGAAAAACAATGGTGTGCTTGGTTTCAACGTAACTTTATTCTTTCATGAGTTATTTACAAGTTTCTGACCACTTATAAAATGTGTTCAATGTGCTGCCCATTGTGTTGGATTGTCAATGCAACCCTCTTCTCCCACTCTTCACACACTGATAGCAACACCGCAGGAGAAATTCCAGCACAGGCATCCAGTATCCGTAGTTTCAGGTGCTGCACATCTCGTATCTTCACACCATAGACAATTGCCTTCAGATGACCCCAAAGATAAAAGTCTAATGGGGTCAGATCGGGAGACCTTGGGGCCCATTCAACTGGTCCACGACGACCAATCCACTTTCCAGGAAACTGTTCATCTAGGAATGCTCGGACCTGGCACCCATAATGTGGTGGTGCACCATCTTGCTGGGAAAACTCAGGGAACGTGCCAGCTTCAGTGCATAAAGAGGGAAACACATCATCATGTAGCAATTTCAAATATACAGTGGCCTTGAGGTTTCCATTGATGAAGAATGGACCCACTATCATTGTACCCTATATACCACACCAAACCATCACTTTTGTTGTTCCAACAGCCTTGGAGGGATCCATCCAATGTGGGTTAGTGTCAGACCAATGGCGGTGGTTTTGTTTGTTAACTTCACCATTCACATAAAAGTTTGCCTCATCACTGAACAAAATCTTCTGCGTGAACTGAGGGTCCTGTTTCAATTTTTGTTTTGCCCATTCTACAAATTCTGTGCGCCGATCTGTCTCATCCTTGTTGAGATGCTGCAGTAGCTGGAGTTTGTAAGGGTGCCATTTGTGAGTAGCTAATATCCGCCGAAGGGATGTTCGACTAATGCCACTCTCCAGTGACATGCGGCGAGTGCTACGCTGTGGGCTCTTGCTGAATGAAGCTAGGACAGCCACTGATGTTTCTTCATTAGTGACAGTTTTCTTGCGTCCACATTTTGGCAAATGCAACCCTGAACCAGTTTCACGAAACTTAGCAAGCAGTTTGCTAACTGTAGCATGGGAGATGGGTGGTCTCGTAGGGTGTCTTGCATTGAAATCTGCTGCAATAACCCAGTTACTGCATTCACCAGATATCAACACAATTTCGATCCGCTCCTCACGTGTTAACCTCTTCGACATGTCAATGGTTGTGAACAAAGAGAAACTTGTAAATAACTCATGAAAGAATAAAGTTACGTTGAAACCAAGCACACCATTGTTTTTCTTGTGACATTACCAATAAGTTTGATGTGTCACATGGCCCTCTTCCTATTGAAAAAACAAAAGTTATATCCAAGATGGCCGACTTCTAAATGGCCACCATGGTCACCACCCATCTTGAGGAGTTTGCCCCTTCACATATACTAATGTGCCACAAACAGGACTTTAATATCACCAACCATTCCCATTTTATTACGGTGTATCCATATAAATGGCCCACCCTGTACTATTCATCTGCAGCATGTTTTAAAGCTCAGTTTTTAAAACCTTACGATGTAACAAAATATTTGAATGGGTCAGAAAATAATCACTCTGAGGCTGACAAAGATTTCAATGGGTACATAAAGTTAAGAATCAGGAATTTCTCATAGTGATTAATCCAAACCACGCAACAGTATATTAATGACCAACCTGCTCCAACCTCCACACACCTGGTCTAATCACACATATTCCTGATGATCTTGTTGTGCCCACTTGTGCCACTCCTTAAGGGAGTGGCAAGTCTTCAGTACTCACAGGATCGTTGTCTGTGCAACCCAACTCAAAGCCTTGAGTTTGTTTCTACTTACCTGTGGGAAAGATACTTATCTCCATCTTCCTTGTGCTCAGGTTTGCCTGGAGATTGGTGAGCAGTGTTTGTTTAGATTGACACAGAAACTGGAAACTGTAGAGAACTAGAGTGGAGCCTGGGACTGTCACTCGACTCTCCAGCTCTATTTAAACTGAGTCCAACCTGTGTCCAGACCTTGACAGATGGTTACATTTTTAATTCTAGTGTGACGACCTCTGCCCTATGCTCTCAACCTTTTTTTCCTCACGCGTTCCAGTTCCATTGTGGACCAAGCAGGACTCATTAGTGCCAACTAGGAATACTTTGGCCATGTGTTCCCAGACTATAAAACTGGCTGGCACTTCATTCTGTCTCTCACTCACCTTCCTGCTTGTCACCATGCCACGCATCAAATAGCCTTTCTTTACTTCATCTTATATTTCACATTTGCAACACCCACTCACATCTTCACACTCATGAACACCCTATTCCACAGATCAGATTTGCACACCTCATTAGCTTTGCATTTAAGTTATTTATTAAGTCTACATAATAAACTACTTTTTTAAACTGCCAAACCCTTTTTTTGTGGCGTTACCAACCAGCGATGACACTGGAACAAACACCTTGATGGTTGCACGAATAGTTGACCTGACTTTTGGATGACTCGTTTGATTTCTGGCATCTCAGAATGTTTGGTTTTCTGTGTTGCAGTTTCTGGCTGCTGCACAGTGTGATAATATGCTGCAGGGGACTAAGCTGTGCAGGCTGTTGAGTTGACGTTAAAGCCTCTTACAGGAGCAGCTAGATTCTTGACATGCACTCTTTCACCTGACACTGCAGTTCAGGAGTGCAACATGCAACCAATTCTTACCACAAATGTCCTCCTCCAGCAGCTCACTGACAGTCAAACAGCGATTTTTGTTGCTTAAAAATGAGCATTTGTTCTAAAAATCACTGCACACACACAGACACAAATGGTGCGCATTCCTTTCACTAGTCCTTAGCCAGAACAGATTCAGTGACCTCTGATCAGTGACATCTATCGTAATGTTGCCCTTCAAACCATGCTGGCAGAAAAAGTAACTTCCTCAAATTCTTGAGTGTAAAAAGCACGCTATTGATTTCTTTCCTAGTATTCGGAGGTGTTAGGCAAGATGATATGTGGGTGTCTTTACGCTCTGAGCTTGAACTCTTCATTCACCCAAGATCCTTACCAATGATCAAAGAATGAGCCCCCTATGTAAAGATAAAATGAAAGCTAAGCAAAAAGGGTAAATGGTGAGGGGAAGGTATGTCGGATGCCTCGATATGAGAAGACAGATTTATCCGATGGCGCTCTGGAAGCAGCTTTGATTTAAGAGGCTTTTCATTTCAGTCTTTAAGAAAAGTGGCTCCAAGGTGTGATGCAGGCAAGAAGTAAGATGAACTACTTTCAAGATGTCATTTTTTAGAAAGAGGTGTATGAATTCTACGTTGCTGACAATGATTAGTTTTTGTTTACTTGGACGTTTTCTGGCATATGGTGAAGCCATATAAGATAGAAAGATTAATGCTTATTGATTAGGTCAATGAAAAAACCTTTATGTGGACTGTTTTCAGTGTGAGTGCTATTTGTAGATGGCATTGTGGCTGAGTGTGAAGTGGTGGGAATAAGAATCGACCTCAGACTTGGAGGTACAGATACGGTGGAGTGCATGGCTTACAGGAAGGAGACCCAGGACTCACTGAGAGATTATATCTCTTATCTGGCTTGGGAACAACTTGATGCCTCCCTAGATGAGCTGGAAGAGGTGACTATGGCGGTGGAAGTCTGGGCTTTTCTGCTTATGAACTGAACTGGGATAAGAACTGAACTGGGATGCAGAAGTGAATGACGTCATGGGTGGTCAAATTTGGTTAGCGGTCCATGTGGTATTGCTGATGGTAGTGTGGCCATAAAGCCTCTGTTTTTCCAGTGTATTAGGAGTTGGCATGAGATGGCAACATATACCACTACTCGGGTTGCTCATATTGAACATTCACCTTCAGATGCCTAGGCTCTTTACCTTACAATATTAAGCACCTTCAGGTAACTGTTATGTTGTTTATAAAAACAAAATAAAAACCTGAGCGGAAATTAATTGAATTGAACCTCATAAATGTTGGAAAAATGATGCTCTTTGTCTCGGTTCTCATCTCTCCTTCCACTTTCGGGCTTGGAAAGTGTCTTCACCTGAAAACAGCTCAGTTTTTTGATGGAGACTCGGCGTTCATCATGATGCTCCACATTAAATTCGAGTCAGTTTAAAACAGACGTTGATGCCTGCTGTCTGAGTGAGTTTTAGGTCAGTGGTGAAATTGCAGAGCGCACAGTCAAAGTTGTCAGAATGAGAGTGATCTAAAATAAGCAGCCCCGCTGGAAGCCATCTGGACATGCCCAAACAAATGACCTTGTGCAGAAGAAATTTACATCAGTTCAGGTTTTTGCAGCTCTAATCACAGCTCAAACCTATTAGAAGACTGCACTGTATAGCTTAATTCAGCACTATCATTATAGAAGAAAAAAAATATATAGAATATAAGATAGAAAAGACAAAAGGCAAAAAATAAGGTAAGAACACTGAGGTCACCACACAAGGACAATCTGGTGTTGCTAGTCACATCTGGAGTGATCCAGTGATGCTTACATGTATGAATTAGGTGCAGCTGGCTTGGAGGTATAATAATATTTGGGTAAAATAACGGTGTTCAGTGCACCACAGTTTTTGCTTAAAGAAAGGCTTTGCAGCCCTAGTACAACACTAATGAGATATGTAGGAACAGCGAGAAGATGTATTTTGACAATCATGTGATCTGAGGGGGAGCCTGGTAGGTGGGAATGGTTTTGTTATGGAATGACAGGCAGAGAATAAATGAATACATAACATCATTCATGAAAACACGACATTTTTCACTCTCAGTGGCGACTGAAAATACATTAAAGACATGGACGATAAATATGTTTCGGACATGATTTGATCATTATTTGTGTCCTTTTATTTGTATAATTCCTACAATCCTACAATTCCTACAGACGACACAGCCATCATGGGGTGTATCTGGGATGATCAGGAAGAGGAGTACAGAAGTCTGGTGAGGAACTTTGTCGCATGGAGTCACACAAACCACCTGCAACTCAACACCTCAAAGACTAAGGAACTGGTTGTGGACTTCGGGAGGTCTAGAGCAGGTCCACTGCCGGTTCAGATAGAGGGGGAGGAGGTGGAGGTGGTCAACAAGTACAAGTACCTCGGGCTGTGGGTGGACAATAAACTGGACTGGTCATGCAACACAGAGCACCTGTATAAAAAAGCCCAAAGCCGACTGTACTTCCTCAGGAGGCTGAGGTCTTTTAACATCTGCAGGAAGCTCCTGAGGATGTTTTACCAGTCGGTGGTTGCTGGAGTACTTTTCTATGCTGTGGTGTGCTGGGGGAGCAGCACAGCAAAGAAGGACTCATCCAGGCTGGAGAAACTGATCAGGAGGGCTGGCTCTGTGGTCGGCATGAAGCTGGACACTCTGGTGACAGTGGCAGAGAAAAGGACATTAAAGAAACTGATGGACATTATGGACAATGCTGGGCATCCTCTGCACACGGCCATTAACAACCAGGAGAGTCTGTTCAGTGACAGGTTGCTTCTCCCAAAGACAAGAACTAACAGACTTAAAAACTCCTTTGTCCCACACGCCATCAGACTGTTTAACTCCTCTCTGGAGGGGAGAGGGAGGGGAAACAGGAGGACAAAGGAGGGGGGAACAACTAAGCTGTAGTGCCTCTTCACCTCACTGTGCAACACTTTTGTGCAATACTTTTGTAAATAGTCAACAGTGCAATAGACCTCCATACTTGAAATGTGCAATTCACTTGTATTTTTATTTTTATTTTTTATTCCTATTTATTCTATTTATCCCCTTTGTATATTTTATTTATATTGTCTCTGTATTTATATATATGTGTGTGTGTGTGTGTGTATATATATATATAATATTCTGTAACTCTGTAACTTCTGTCGGTGCTGTGCTTTTTTGGAAATCGAATTTCCCAGAGGAACCCACCCGAGGGATTAATAAAGTTCTATCTAATCTAATCTAATCTAATCTAATCTAATCTAATCTAATCTAATCAATCATTTGTAAAATGTCATAATTTTGTTTCCTTTATTTGAATGTGATATGTTTTCCAATTAGATAATGTGGACATGTGTTAGCCCAAAGTCGCTTTAAGGCTATTAAACTGTTTATTACCCTAAAACCAGAGACACTGTGGCTGATCAGTTCGTGAATGAATGAATAAAGTCATGAATGTGCACAGCAAAAAGTCAGGATTTTACAACCCACCAATTTTCAGAGTTAATGAACACTTTGAGATTAAATGTTGAACAGCCTGAGTGATTAAAGAAACAAATAACTGTCAGCCGGTGATCAGCTGTGACCAGCTGATCACGGGGCCGGGGTTAAAAGAGAGACGCCACCCACCTGTTCGCCGCTCAGACATCATTCTCTTCGTGTCAGGAGCTCCGAAACTCTGCCGACGTCAGTCTCCGCCTGATTCTGCAACCGTGAGTGTTTTTCCCTTCAATCCTTTTTCTCTTCCCGGCTCCGCTCGCTCTCTGTCTGTAACGACAGTTCTGAAGCCACGCTTCGTGCACTGATCGTTACTAGAATAACTGCGTGTCTGCTCCAAACCCACCGCTAGCCGTAGCCGCGCTTGGGTCTAGTCAGCACGCTACACCGGCACGCCGAGCTACTGTGCGTAGCTCGCCCCGCCGTGACAGGATGTCTGAGCCCGCTATAGACCCAGCGGAATTCGAACGGCTGAAAGCCGAAGTTCTATATCTTCGTGGTGTGGTAGATCGGATGTGCACAAAAGTGGAGTCCCTCACCGAAACTGTCCTCCAACTTTCCACTTCCGTCACCTCGCTGCAACGTCAGCCAGCGCCGGTGAGCGCGGAACCCCGGATCGGACTACCAGACAAGTGGAACGGAGTTGATGGCCGGCCTGATGGGTTGCTTGCCACTTTAGACATGCTGTTCGAGTGTCAGCCCACTAAATACACCACCGCCCGTGCAAAGGTTGCACTGCTAACCTCTCTCTTGTCTGGCCAGGCTCAGGAATGGGCCGCGGCTCTCTACTACAATAAATCGGCAGCTTGCAATGACTATGCCCTGTTTGTGGAGGAATTAAAGAAGACGTTTGTTCCCCCGAGCAGCGAAGTGGAAGTGGAGTCACAGCTGCTTCATCTACGCCAGGGCAGCCGACCCGTCTGTCACTTTGCCTCTCAATTCCGCACCCTGGCCGTTAAGCTACAGTGGGGAGACGCTTCTCTGCGCTGTATTTTTCTGGAGGGACTGGCTGACTACATCCGAGACGAGATGACCGGCCGTGAGGCCCCTAAAACCCTGGATGAGGCCGTGGACCTTGCGCTGAAGATTGACCAACGTGTGATGTCGCGGCCTCGCCATACCCCTCGGGCCTTCAAACCCTTCCAGCCTCAGAGGACCACGTCTTCGCGACCTCCTCCCCCCTCTGATGGAGCCACGGCTAGCCCAAGCAGCACATCCAGCGAGGAGCCCATGCAGCTGGGTGGACTCCCCAAAGAGGAGAAAGAGAGACGCTGGCGTGAGGGCCTCTGCGCCTACTGTGGATCAGCTCGACACCGTCGTCCCCAGTGCCCGCTACGGCTGGGAAACGACGACGCCAGGTAGACTGCGGGGGTGTCCAACCTGGCCCTTCCCACTCCTCTGACCCCTCTCGTTTTTTGTTACCGGTAACTTTTCACCTGAAACACCAACGGCTCTCATCTGAAGCCCTCCTGGACACCGGAGCCGCTGAGAACTTCATCGATCAAAAACTGGCCTCTCGGCTTCGCATTCCGTTGACTTCCGTCGACCGATTCCTCCCGGTGACCTCAGTAGACGGGCGACCACTCCAAACCTACCCGATCCAGTTCCAGACCCAGCCAGTCCGCATGTCTGTCGGGGATCATCAGGAGGAGATCCGGTTTTTAGTAGTCTCGGCCACTTCCTCTCCTCTCATCCTCGGATACCCCTGGTTCCGTCAACATGACCCCCACGTCTCCTGGTCTTCCTGCCAGATCCTGGACTGGGGTCCCCAGTGTTCACGCCGCTGCCTTCTCTTCCAGACTGGAAAGGACTCAAAGTCAGAAGAGGCGTCACCCCCGGAGCCCATTGATCTGGATAAGATCCCTCCGGCTTACCATGACCTATCTGAGGTTTTCAGTAAGAGGCGAGCCTCTGCTCTCCCTCCTCATCGCTCCTACGACATGGCCATCGAGCTCCTCCCGGGAGCGGTCCCTCCTCGTGGTCGCCTGTTCTCGCTGTCACCCGCAGAGAACAAAGCCATGGAGGAGTACGTCGCTGAGGCTCTCCAACAGGGCTTCATTCGCCCTTCTACCTCCCCTGCAGCTGCGGGATTCTTCTTTGTCAAGAAGAAAGACGGCGGGCTTCGCCCCTGTATAGACTACCGGGGCTTGAATAAAATCACTGTTAAGAACCGCCATCCTCTTCCTCTGCTATCCACCGCACTCGATTCCCTCTCCCAGGCCTGCATCTTCCTAGACCTACGCAGCGCCTACAATTTGGTGCGGATTAGGGAAGGGGACGAATGGAAGACGGCCTTCATCACCCCTAACGGACACTGGGAGTATCTGGTGATGCCCTTCGGCCTCTGCAACAGCCCTGCTGTCTTTCAACATCTGATCAACGATGTCTTGCGGGACATGCTGGGCCGGTGGGTGTTTGCCTATCTGGATGACATCTTGATCTACTCCCGCACCGAAGTGGACCATATTCGCCATGTGCGGGCCGTGCTGAGCAGGCTGCTCGAGTACCAGCTGTTCTGCAAACTGGAGAAGTGTGCCTTCCATCAGCGGTCCACCACCTTCCTGGGCTTCACCATCTCCTCCAATGGCCTGACCATGGACCCGCAAAAGGTCCAAGCCGTGACCCAGTGGCCTCAGCCCGCCAGCCTTAAGCAGCTACAGAGCTTCCTGGGCTTTGCCAATTTCTATCGGCGCTTTATCTGCAATTTCAGCACCATTGTCGCCCCACTGACATCCCTCACCAAACCAGCTAACCCGCCCAAGCCCTTCTGCCTCCCCCCTGGTGCGAAACAGGCATTCCGAGACCTTATCCGCCGGTTTGCTACGGCTCTCGTCCTGCTCCACCCTGATCCTGCCGGAGATTTTGTGGTGGAGGTGGATGCCTCCGATGTTGGCGCTGGCGCCGTCCTCTCTCAACACGGCCCGGATGGGAAACTTCACCCGTGCTGCTATTTCTCGAGGAAATTCTCTGACACGCAGCGACGGTACGGTGTCGGCGACCGGGAACTCCTGGCCATCAAGTGGGCCTTGGAAGAGTGGCGGCTTTGGCTCCTGGGAGCGAAAGAACCGTTTCTGATCTGGACTGATCACCAGAACCTGATCCATATTCGTTCTGCCAAGCAGCTCAACCCAAGGCAGGCCCGTTGGGCCTTATTCTTCGAACCTTACAACTTCCACCTCGCCTACCGCTCTGGCTCCAAGAACACCAAGGCAGACGCTCTCTCCAGGCAGTTCGCCCAGGACGGCCTCACGTTAGACCCTGGACCTATCCTACCGTCTCATTGTTTCGCTGCCCCCCTTCGGTGGCCCTTGGAGGACTCTATCCGGGATGCCCTGACCGCCAAAACGCCTCCGCCTGACACCCCGGCTGGGAGGCTCTATGTACCATCCCGGTGCCGTCAGGAGGCCTTGCTCTGGGCTCACTCCTCCCCGCTCTCTGGTCACCCAGGGCCCGACAGGACCCTCCAGCTCCTCCGTCGTGCCTTCTGGTGGCCCTCCATGACTCGGGACGTCCATGACTTCATTTCCGCCTGTGACAGCTGTGCTCGGGCCAAGTCCTCCACCCAGCCGCCCGCTGGCGACCTTCGCCCTCTCCCTGTGCCAAGACGTCCCTGGTCCCATGTCGGTCTTGACTTTGTTACCGGCCTCCCATCTGTGGACGGTCTTGACACCATCCTCACCTTTGTGGACCGGTTTTCTAAGGCGGTGCACCTGGTCGCCCTGGCCGGCCTCCCCTCCGCCAAACGGACGGCCGAGCTCCTCCTGGACCATGTCGTCCGGCTTCACGGATTCCCCAAGGACATAGTCTCCGATCGGGGGCCCCAGTTCACCGCCAGGTTCTGGAAAGCCTTTTGCCGCCCGATTGGAGCGTCTCCCAGCCTCTCGTCCGGCTATCACCCTCAGACCAATGGGCAGGTTGAACGGACCAATCAACAGTTGGGGCGCTTCTTACGGTGCTTCGTCTCCGCCCAACCGTCGCTTTGGCCTCGTTACCTGGTGTGGACTGAGTTGTCTCATAACCTTCACGTCTCTTCCGCCACCGGTCTCTCGCCCTTTGAGGTCTGTCATGGTTTTCATCCTCCTATCTTCAGCCATCAGGAAGCGGGGGTCGACGTGCCTGCTGCTGAACGGATGGTCCGCCGCTGTCGTCAGGCCTGGATCAAGGCGCGGGCTGCCATTACCCGGGCCAACGCTCTGTACACCCGGCAGCATCGTCGCCGCCACCGCCCGGGTCACCCCTTCCAGCCAGGGGACCGCGTCTGGCTCTCCACAAAGCACCTGCGGCTGCGCGGTGAGTCCAAGAAGCTCACTCCCCGGTTCGTCGGCCCGTACGAAGTCACTGCCCGGCTCAACCCCGTGGCTTACCGTCTCCGGCTTCCGCCCGCCATGAAGGTCCATCCGGTTTCCCACGTCTCGCAGCTTAAGCGGCGCGTCACTTCCTCGCTGGCGCCCCCCTCCCGGGCCCCGCCCCCGCCCAGGATCATCGATGGGGGTCCTGTCTACACTGTCCGACGGATCTTGGACTCCCGTCCCCGGGGCCGGGGGGTCCAGTATTTGGTGGACTGGGCTGGCTACGGCCCTGAGGAGCGCTCCTGGGTGCCGTCCCGCTTCATCTTGGATCCTTCCCTCATCTTGGATTTCCGTCGCCGCCGTCCTGGCCCGTCGGGTGCCGGTCCTCGGGGGGGTCCTGTCAGCCGGTGATCAGCTGGTCACAGCTGATCACGGGGCCGGGGTTAAAAGAGAGACGCCACCCACCTGTTCCCCGCTCAGACATCATTCTCTTCGTGTCAGGAGCTCCGAAACTCTGCCGACGTCAGTCTCCGCCTGATTCAGCAACCGTGAGTGTCTTTCCCTTCAATCCTTTTTCTCTTCCCGGCTCCGCTCGCTCTCTGTCTGTAACGACAGTTCCGAAGCCACGCTTCGTGCACTGATCGTTACTAGAATAACTGCGTGTCTGCTCCAAACCCACCGCTAGCCGTAGCCGCGCTTGGGTCTAGTCAGCACGCTACACCGGCACGCCGAGCTACTGTGCGTAGCTCGCCCCGCCGTGACAATAACATGGCTTTGAGTTGCAATTTATATTTAGTTTATATTTAGTTTTACTCCCTAAAGTGTCAAGGAATTTATTATAGAAAATGTTAAAGTTAGGAGAAATAATGGCAAGAAAGAAAATACATTGCAAAATAACATCTATTTTTAACATCTTCCTCCAGCAGTAACAAATATAACTGAGGGAGAGCTGATAGCTGAAATCTCATTTAATAAACATGAAGAGTTTATTTAGCTCAGACTTTATTGTCCAGCATTCTTTGCTTCATGGAATTCACTGCAAGAAGATGCTCATTAAAATTGTATTTTATCTGATTGTCAACTGAAAAACGATCACCTATCAGACAAAAATGCTGGAATGTTTTTATCCACTGCACTGCAAGAAATAAGTCCAACTTTATACAATGCACTGGCTTTAACCCAGCAAGTAGATAAACTATTTTAAATAATAGTACATTAAAACAAAAAAATACAATCAGCTGCTGACTGCAGTTTCTCACACTTGCAACACACAATGTAAATTCCCCATTTGAACCAACATTAAAAAAAAAAAATGAATAGACAAAACGCCAGGTGCAGCCCTAAGCCAGTGGTGTGCGATGACTTTTACAGAAAGGCAGTCAGAGAAAACTATGTTGTCCCAACACACAAGCAAACAAACAAAACCATCTTCCTCCTCCACTATTTAAAATCAAATGGATCAGGTTAAAACATACCACGTGTCTTCACCTCTCTGCACTCCTTCCTGGCTGAGGAACTGTAAAATGTTACTTCTATAGCTAAATAAATACCTAATAAATTACTGAAATTAATCTACTGTTAGCTGACAATGACAAGCAGCAGAGGAATGTTTTAAACTTTCCTTTAGGGGAAAAAAAAAAAGCAATAAAACACTATGAAATCACCTCCCTGTACAGAAAAATGTTCCCCATCAGCGTCAAATGGATGGATTTCTCCTACATAAGGCTGAGCTCATTTTAAATTCTTTATATTATGTCTAGCATCAAATTCTATAAATCATATGTTTTTATTGGTTGTCCTGTGAGGACAACATATCTCAGAAGCTTGTTTCCACACAAAGTGCAAATCACAAAAGAGCCCAGAGCAGCAAAAGCTGAGCCAGCGGCAGCTTGCCGTGCACGGTGGTCTCCCATCAGTTTACTGTGAAAGACTAGAGGTTTATCCACAATGTGCATCCGCCACCACTACCAACTCTCAGCTTGCCTAGCTCCAGTCACTGCTAAAAGGCGACAGACACTCCCATAAAATGGAGACAGCTACAGTTTCCTCTGAACACAAAATAAGCGCAGAGTTCACCGACAATAGCAGACTGTGGCCACAACAGGGCAGTAATGTGAAGGATGGATGCAAACAGGCGAGGACCTTTATGACCGCTCTGTCTTTCTGACATAACACCAGTGCCCTAAACTAATAAAAGAGGTATGCCGGGTTCTACGAACATGGTTTTCATTTAAAATTTAGAGAAGCCACAAATTTAAACTCAGCCTCAAATCAGATTTTTATATCAGCAAACCTTTGTCTTTGCTTTTGAGTTGAACTTGGATGCAAACTGTCATAGACAGTCACTGGTAGAACTGAAGATGCTCAGTTAGCTATTTACTTTAAATTACTACATATAGTTAGTTAATCAGTCACCTTCTTATTCAGTCCTGGCAACAAACAACGTTGTGTAAAACATTCTCTGTAGGTGCATCAGTGCACCTTGAACATTCTGCAAGTAAGGTTGATTTAATTGCACTTACCATGTAGAACTGTGAGGATAAAAATGGTGCCAACTTGGCACCTCATCTCCATTCAAAGTAATTAAATGCCTGGATGGAGTTTAATTAGATCTCTGCAGAGTTGGGCTAACATCGATGTGATCAACTCTGCCAAATAACTCCAAAATCATTTAAATCAGAATGCATTAAAGCTACAATTGAAATCAACCTCAAAATATTTAACCTGATAATTTAAAGCTTGTGTGTGTACAGACATACATACATTCAATGGGCACTTGATTAGGTACACCTTGCTAGTGCTGGGATGAAAGTACTTTTGCTTTCACAACTGCCTCCGTGGCATAGATTTAAAAAGGTGCGGAAACATTTGTGCTAACATGACAGCATCCCATATCCTGTTCCACCACAACCCAAAGGTGATTTCCTGGATTGAGATCTGGTGATGTTGGAGGCCATTTGAGTACGATGATCTAATTGTCTTGTTCAAGAAACCAGTTTGAAATGATCTGATCTTTTTGACATGGCACTTTATCCTCCTGGGAGCAGCCACCAGAAGATGGATACCCTGTGGTCATAAAGGGGTGGACATGGACAGCAACAATACTCAGGTAGGCTGTGAAAGGGGAAAATTAAATGATGCCCTGTGGGTACTAAGTGGCCCAAAATATGCCAGAAAAATATCCACACCACGAGCAGCCTGAATCATTCATACAAGGCAGGACGGATAGACGCTTTTATGTTATGTTTATGCCAAATTCTGACCATACCATCCAAATATCAGACCAGGCAATATTTCTATAGTGATTTCTGTATAGTTTTGTGAGATGCATCCTTATTATCCTGTTCTTATGTGACATTCAGTGTGGCCCTCTGCTTCTGTAGTCCACTTGGTTCGAGGGTTAATGTGTTGTAATGAGTCACTGTTGCCTTCCTATGAGCTGAAAGCAGTCTGGTCTTTTTCCTCTGACTTCTCAGATCAACAACACTAAAAATCTTTTTATTTGCCTTCATAAACATGATGCAAAAATTTTGAGTAAAATGCAGCTGAAATATATAAATTCAAAGGTTTCTTTGAAATTAATAGTCATTATGGAAAATATACTTAGTATTAACTGTAAACCAATCAAGTAAATTTAATTTAACCAGATTCCATAAGTTTAACATTTTACATTACATATTACTTATGCAATTGTAATTTTTTTTTTTTACATGTAGTCAAATTACTTAAAGTCAGCAATTTGGGTTTAAATAGTTATTAATTTTTAATTATTAATTTTTAGATGAGTCCTGATTCTGAGTCTGTTAAAACTGTGATTGCTGGCAGCCTTGCAGAGCGAGCAGCTTTTGATTAAATAAAATGTTTCTAAGGAGAGATGGCAATCTGGAATAATATTGGACAAATAATAGAAGTGTGATGGGTACTGAGATAGAGGTGGCTTTAACCTTCTGCTGCAGTTTCATAGATTGACTGACTTAATGCAGTGAGCTGCAGAACCTCACAGAAAAAGAATTTATGTCAAAGTAAGAGTTATTCTACTAATAATACAGTGTCCAGTACTGGCACTTTATGGAAGTTGGTTCTCCAGACGCTCGAATGTCTGTTTTTATACTTTGTTTTACCACTAGTTGATATCTAATTGATGTTCCTGCACCCCAAATGAACTAACCCATTAGCCAGTCTCAGTCACAGGCTTTTGTCCTGGGCTTTTGGGTGAAATGGAAGCAATTAATAACTTGCCAAGCTAAAGGGTATCGATAGGCTATCAGCAATGTACCCACAAGCTCTGCCAGAGCCTTTTGTGCCCCGGTTCAAGACGACTTGTGCTTCGTTCAGCAATTTCATGTCTCATAAAATACACCGTGAAGTAATCATCAGAATCAGTTTCCAATAATGTCATTGAGGACCAAGGTTGTGTAATAATTAAGCACTGACTCACCACGGCTGCACCCTCGTTTGCTGCTGACTTGACTGGTTCTCTCTTTCAGGACTTTCTTGCAGGCTGAAATGCATTTTTATTCAGCTAATGACAGGATCTACAGCGCCTCTCTTTCCCAGCTGAGCCAAAGACCGTATGAAGCAATATAATTGCACACCTCCTGCGG
The DNA here is from genome assembly GCF_057381915.1 of Diplotaxodon limnothrissa. Taxonomy (NCBI): domain Eukaryota; kingdom Metazoa; phylum Chordata; class Actinopteri; order Cichliformes; family Cichlidae; genus Diplotaxodon; species Diplotaxodon limnothrissa. The sequence continues at coordinate 17,037,629 of NC_140609.1, read as the reverse complement.
ATGTGGATTTCTTTGTGCATGGACTTGATTTTCGCCCCTTTCTTGTGAGAAATTGAAAGTCAACAAAGAATCACTCTTTTTCCAAGAAACTGAGCCCAGAGTCTTCCTTGGGTTTTTTTCTTTCTGTCCTCAAGCTGCATAAAAGCTGCACTTAAATGCAATGTTTGTTTACCTTCAAATCAAACTCTCTGATGTTTCACTGCACTGCCTGCTTTTACCTGACATTTTCAGACTTATGTAACTGTTTCAGCGGAACGATTGTCTGCTCTCTGTTACTTCTGTTCATGCTGGTACTGTTCTGCCTTTCAGCATTACGATGTAATAATAACACACATAATGAAAGAGCTGCTTTTAACACTTCTGTAAATGTGGTCCCAGTAATGTAAAAGCTCTTAATATTCTTTGTATATATGGAATTAACTTTTGAATTTAGTAATATTTGACATTTCTGTACTTAAAACAGTTCAAATCTATCAGATTTTTTTTTCATGCAGTTATTGGACAAGATGATGGTACAATTATGTAAAAATGTCCCTCATTTCTCCTGTCTCTGCTAAAAGCCACAGAGCTCTCCTCTCATCTTTGTTTGAGACAACCTCCCAAAACAACAACCACTAAAGCTAAAACTGTTTGTAATATTCTATGAAAAATTTGTGTGTGTGTGTTTTTTATTATTTCTGTACACTTTTAAGACCTAACACTTGTTATAGTAGCATTTTGTTCAAGACATTGGTTAAGACATTGAATTTATCCAGGACCAGGATGCAGGGACAAGCCTAAGCAGAGACCATACCTCCCCAGCCACCTTCTGTTTCTTGTTAGGGGGAACACCAAGGCGTTCCCAGGACAGCCGAGAGAGACATAATCTCTCCACCGTGTCTTGGGTCTGCCCCAGGGCCTCCTCCCGTTGGGACATGCCCAGAACACCTCACCCAGGAGGCAAATAAACTATGACATAATACAAAATGAAAGTAAAGAGCCAGATCAGTGAGAGTAAGAATGAAGTGCAAATCTCTTGGCAGGAAAATAGAAAATATATGCATCCAAGAAGCCACACTGATCAGTATTTATTAAAGGCACCTTACTCAAGGGATAAACCAGTGTTTTGTGCACTCATAGCAACTTCCCAAAGAACCCATTCTAAAGTGAATTTGTGATGTACCTGAGAGCTGAACAAAAAGGCAGCTACCATCCAAAGCAGAGCTCTGAGTGTCCTCCAAGAAGCCTACTAGCCTAATCCTTCTTCTATTTAAAGAAATGACAGAAAAGCTTGACTAAGAGAGCGCAGGCTGTGTTGAAGGATAAATGTGGTCATTACAAATACTGACTTTCAAGCTGGTTAGAATCGTTCAAACTCTGATTTGGCTTCTATACTGTGATTCCATGTGCTGTACTGTCCTTTTGAAAGACAACAACAAAACAAACAACAAAAAACTCCTAAAGTCTCTTTTGCAATATTTTGGCTTCAGTGCTTTCTTCCTTCTATTTTCTTGACATGCAGCTGCTCATGCTTCAGACCTCAAATTGACTTTGTGATCAAATAACTGACAATATGATCATCGTTAATTTACTATTTAAATACATGACGCGAGGGATGGATTCAGTTACTATGTGTTTCTCCCTGATATGAAAAAACAGCAGCATTGCCAATATTCCCACACCAATCCATCTATGTGCAGGTGCTGACTGTGCTCATTGACGTGACTCTGCTCCACTTGTAATACAATTGGTATTGATCAGCAATCGAGACAAGGCAAGACAAATTGAGTTCAGACTTCTCCAGAGCGTCTGTGGGTTCCACTTCATCTGTTGCTACATCTCTCTCTTGTCAGGCTGACTCTCAGCATGTAGAAAGTCTGTCATAACTTTCCTCTGACTGGCAATATTCACAGTAATTAGCCACTAATAACTGTAGTGTGTAGAGCTGAGACATGAAATGAAGTGTCCGTGCTCTGCTGGAGAACCTCACTAGGCATGACAGCTGTAGAGATGCACTGTCTTTCACAGACACACAGTTCCCCTGTGTGTCTGTGAAAGAGAGAAAAGGAGATGGGCAGAAAAACAGCATGTATATTGATTTATTTATGATTTATATTGTTACATATGATTTATGTATGAGTGTTCATATCCTACATTGACAAAAGTATTCACTTTATTTAAATCATTGAATTCAGGTGTTCCAATCACTTACATGGCCACAGGTGATCAGCAACCGACTGGCAAAATGAAGCATCTAAACATGCAGACTGCATCTACTAACATACGAGGAAGAATGACTCCCTCTCAGGAGCTCAGTGAGTTCATGTGTGGTACAATGATAGGATGCCACCTGTGCAACAAGTCCAGTTGTGACATTTCCACTCTACTAAATATTCCACAATTAGGTGTTGTTGGGAATGACAGCAACTCAGAAACAAAGTGGTTCCCAGAGCGCAGTCAGCAGATGCTGAGGTACAAAGTGTGCAGAGGTCACTTTCTGCACTTTCTGCAGAGTTAATTGCTATAGACTCCATATGGCCTACGGATTAACTCAGGAACAGTGGGTAGAGGGCTTCATGGAATGGGTTTTCATGGCCGAGCAGCTGCATTTGAGGCTTACATCACTTAGTGCAATGCAAAGTGTGGGATGCAACAGTGTAAAGCATACCGCCACTGGACTCTAGAGCAGTGGAGACATGTTCTCTGAAGTGATGATTCACGCTTCTCCGTGTGGCAATCCGATGGACTGGGTTTGGCGCTTGTCAGGAGAACTGAACTTCTCTGACTGCATTATGGCAAATGTAAAGTTTGGTGGAAGGGTGTGGGGTTGTGTGTCAGGAGTCGGCCCTTAGTGTTAGTGAAATTTTATAAATTTTGGACAATTTTATTCTTCCAACATTGTGGGAACAGTTTGGGGATGGCTCTTTCCTGTTCCAGCCTAACTGCACACTAGTACACAAAGCAAGGTCCTTAAAGAGATGGATGAGTGAGTTTGGTGTAGAAGAACTTGACTGGCCTGCACAGAGTCCTGACCTCAACCCAACAGAACATCTTTGAGAGGAAGTAGAGCGGAGACTCTGAGCCAGGGTTTCTTGCCAAACATCAGTCTGACCTCACAAATGTGCTTCTGGAAGAGTGGTCAAAAACTCCCACAAACACACTCCTAAATCTTTTGGAAAACCTTCCCAGAAGAGTTAAAGCTGTTATAACTACAAATGGTGGGCCGACACCATAAATAAACCCTGTGGATTAAAAATGGAATGTCACTTAAGTTCGTGTGAAGGCAGACGAGTGAATACTTTTGGCAATATTTGCAATTATCCTGAGAAAATATGAAGAAATGGGATGTAATTTAAGATTTTTACACTGTATTTGTAAATCTTGGGAGAGTTTAATGAGTTCAATGAGCTCAACAAGACTCAATAAGCTGGTTGGAATTTTATTTTACTTTTTCAATTTACAAAATAAAAAAAAATGCTGAAACTGTGATATCCTATGTCTGGACATCCTTTGGTTACTCTCTTCTTCGGGCACTGAGAAACCAGAGCTGTATTCTACTTTCCCCTCTCACAAACCCAAAGTATACATGTCATTAGCTACACCCTACTTTGTCTTCAGTGATCTGCGTGCTAATGAAAGCTGATTGGCTGTGCGGCTTTTAATGCCCAGCAGGAGCGCTTATTAAAAAAATGGTTCAGCATCCACAGATGAGGGAGAGCATTTCACCACCCAGGATCTGACCACAGCAGATGACAGTCAAAGAGACGCGGGACATCACGCAACAAGGCGTAGGAGAGACAACAATAAGGAGTGGACATAAAGAAGAAGACAAATGAAAAGTGTGAAAGAGGAGAGGGACAATCGCTGTACATCATGAGGAGGAGGAGGAGGATTCCAGGCAGACAGAGCTGTCAGGTTTCCTCTGTGTGAGATTTCATTATGCAGCTGTCTCTGGTAGCTACGGGCTGTTCTCACAGGATTGGATTAAATTGCCAACTACAGTCATAAAAACAAAGAGAATGTCTCCAGGCTCTTTTGACACAATGTTTGTTTAGAGTGTGTGTGTGTGGGATGGGGAGCACATACGCACGCACGCAAAACTGGGATGGTGGACAACATATAAGAGCTGCAGAATATGGGAAAGATTGTATTTTGATGAGACGCAGTAATGTCTAAAGGGCAAAAGGTCATATGCCTTTTCTTTATGCTGGTTTTACTGTTATAAAATACCAGCTTCTGTCACAAAATCACTGTGCCACAGAACACTGGCTTCCTCACTCAATTACTGTACTGAAATGCCACTGTTTCATACAGTCGCTGAACTTTAATTTAAATGATAAAAGCAGGGGGAGGAACGCGCGACAGGTTCCTTAATGATAGCAAAGACATTCTGCTTTGACTGCAGTGTACTTTAAATAAAATATATTCATGCTAACATAGACAATGACTATATGCATGTGCCAAAAAGCTGTCTATGCTATTCCACACCGCCCTATTGCTCCCCACACCGCCCTGCACCGTGACTAAAATTATAAGAGCTGCACTTGTAACGTGTCAGCGCTGAGCACCGTGCGGTTGTATCTTATTCAAACATATCGAGACAAGAGACATGACTGCTGATATAATGGCCTAAGCCTGTGCAAATAGTACAACCTTACACAAGAAGAAAGAGACATGCTCTCTATAAATATGTATTTCCCCAAAGGCAAACTAACATTAAAAAACTCTTTTCATATCAATCCAGCCCCGAGTGCATCGGTTCCGAAATCGGACATTGACTTTAATGTTACTGCACAATTACGTGAAAAAGAACACTTTCGGAGCACTCTCTGCAGTCCTGTGAAACACTAAGTACCACTTTTAGCAGCAATAAGTTAAAGCAGTTCTTTTCTGTATGACTTCATCAGTCTCTCACATTGATGTGGAGGAATTTTGTACCGCTCCTTACATCCTAGCTTCAGTTCATTGAGTTTTGTAAGCACTCATTTTATCCACAACTCTCTTAAGGTTCTACACATAGTTTCAATCAGTTTGGGGTCTGGACTTTGATGGGACCTTTGCAGCATCTTGACTCTTTTCTTTTTGAGCCATTGTGTTGCTCTGCTTCAGGATCATTGTCTTGTTGCATGTACCAATTTTAGCCAAGCTTTAGCTGTCACAGACCCACATAGCAAAACTGGTATGGCCCCGATTTGGCCCACACAATGTGCTTACACATGGCCCACACACCGCAAAGAATGACGGCCCTTTGGTGGCCCACACATGGGCCATCACAAGGCCAGTTGCAGACGCACTGTGCGCCCTGTGCTGGCCCAGAACAGTTTCAGCTCTGGCCCCAGATGTCAGCCTAATGTGTACCTTAATCAAGCCATGTAATAACAACATGTGCCGGAACATAACGAAACTCTGTTCAGACAGTGAATGGACTGATTCTTATATAGAGCTTTTCTCCCAGATTAATCAAAGTGCTCTATACAACATGCCACATTCACCCAATCACACAATTTCTCTAAACTGAGTGCTTCCTAACTACATTCATGCACATTCACACTCTTGACTGGATGAGACAGGGATCGAACATGAGTAAATCCTCACTAGGTTTTGGATAAAGTGTACACTCACAAACCTGTCAAACCTGCATTTGAAACGTTGGCTACCATAGCAGTATTGCAACTTGGCATTTGGGTCTTCTAACTAAAATAGGAACATAAATGGTGCCATCATTGCCAGACCTGGCCCACATCTGGTTGCCTTACACCCTGGCATGACACCAGTCAGAAGTGCCAACTTGATGCCGGATCCGGGGAAGACATGTTTTCTATGGGCCTGGGCCACATAAACCAAACCATAATCGGGCCAGATATGGCATGCCATCACAGAGACAGTGCCATCTACACCAGGCCTGGCCCATATCTGGTTGACATACCACTTACCATGCCAGAAGTCAGCCAGCAGTGCCGGCTTGACACCAGATACGGGCCAGACCTGTCTGCTATGTGGGGAGATGGCCTCATATTTATGTCCTCAATATTTTGTGTCCAGGTCTGCAAAACAAGCCTAAATCTTCCCTCTGTCTTTAGCACCGGCTTGGCAGTTGGTAGGAGGTGTTTGCGCTGATATACTGTGCTTGGGTTTCTCCAAACATGGCGCTGTGCATTAGGCCAAACATTTCAAGTCTTGTGATTCATTCAGATGCAGCTTTGTAAACCTAAGCCATGCTGCCATGTTCTTTTTAGAGAGAAGAGGCTTTGTCCTGGGAACCTTTCCAAACAAGCCATGCTTATTCAGTATTTTTGTAATTGTACTGTCATGAACTCTAACATTTAACATGCTAACTGAGGCCTGTAGAGTCTGAGTTGTCAGAGCACTGCACGCTTTCAGACATCCACTCCTTAAAAGCAGTGTTGCCAACTCCTCAGTAAGGAAAATCGCTATTGGTTGTCCTAAAAGTCGCTAGAAGTCGCTAAATGACGTCATCGCCTAATTTGCATAATTGGTCAAGCTAATATAATTGTAACCTATGTTGTTGGAGAGAGAAATAACATCATGGAAGAGACATAAAGTGAGTAAAGAACGTCCTAAATGCATTTAGAATTTATTTATAACTACAAATTAAATTTATTTTAGCAATTATTGTTTTTTTTTAATGTCACAATTCCAACCCTGCTCCTTTACCCGGGCTTGGACCGGCAAAAGTGACCCGAAATAGGCGCTCTGGTGGAGTTACTGCGTGTGTGTGTGTGTGCGCGCGCGCGTGTATAAGTAGTTTTAAACCTCGTGATCCACAAAACAGCATAACAGTAAAAGAAGAACTGACTGCGTTATAGTCAGTGCGGGAGCAGCGGCTTCGCTCATGCGCGATTCATTTGCAATTCGGACGCACAGGTGTGAACGTCTCCTGCCCTGATAGCAGCTGGGGGAGGACTATTCTCCGCCCGTGAGCGCTTTGGAACGGGCGAGGTACCCACGGCAGCACCCGCTGCTTGTTGAGAGTAAAAGCGATACCCGCTTTCACGTCAAAAAGTCGTCATAAATAAGTCTCCAATAACACCAGAAAAAGTCGCCAGATTTGTCGCTAGTCGCTTTTTAGAAAAAAAAAGTCGCTGAGGGGGTCTGAAAACTCGCTAAATATAGCGACAAAGTCGCTAGTTGGCAACACTGCTTAAAAGACTGTGGCATCATGTTAACACACACCTGAACACTCCAGTCTAACGAACTACCTAATCTTCGGCTTTCACAGAGGTGCTTGCACATGCTGATGATCGGTTAATTGAGTGCATTTGATTGGCAACACATGGCTGCTAACTTCTTAATTCTTATGGAAGCAACAGAATAAAACCAGATGCAAAGCCAAACAACTTCCAGATCGATGCACAGTCGCTATAATCCCCAGTATTTCCTGGCTTGCCAGTAAACCCTGGTGTAACACAGACTTTTATGGGGAGACCCCACACATGACCCCAGACACTCTGATCAGCCTTTCACATAGACTTTTTTATACACTCTGTTCTTCACAAATGCACTGTGTTTGCAGCTCTCCTTGAGTAGGTCTCGCTGCTGCTCTGTCACTGCCGGCCACAGCTTGATTTCTCTCTGCCATACACTTCTGGGTCTGGTGTCCTGCTGTGACAAATAGGAGAATCTTGATTAGCTGATGGCTGACAGCCTACACTGGCACGGCCCCACTGCTGCAGTTGATCCACAAACCACACCTCGCCACCACAGTTAGCAGTAGGAAGGATAGGATTATAAGTATTCAAATATTCACACGGATAAGTATGGTCTATTTTAAAAGCCAGAGAGAATCCATATGCAGTCTTATTTCACCTTTAAGTGTTAGTTCTGAACTGATCTGATGTTTCATTTGCGAGAAGTACGAGCTGAGACAACGTATCTGAAGCTGGATCTCCTGAAACCTTGGGTGTTTGAGTTCCTTCATTTAGCTCAGCTGTGCTCGTTTCATCTTCCTTCAGAAGATACACAACTGCAGTTTGCACTTGTTTTTCTCCACTGTTTCCATGTTTCTTTTCGATTTATGCCCATCATCAGTCAGCTCTTTCCCGAAGCTCTTCTTCTCAAGAGCATCACTTTTCTGTTTCCACTGCTCGCTCTAAATCAGGCCAGTCATTCCTCTCATATTAAGGCTGCCATTTCTTCATATACTCATGTTCATTTTTGTTTAATCTGCCGCTAAGCATATTCTTATTTCCTTCACAAGCTGTCCCAATCTACTTTTGCTTGTTTCTTGTTTCTTTTCTTTTTTTAAAAAAGCAACCTTTGATCTGTTCACTTTTCTCCTTCTAGGCATCTCTGATCTGGTTGTTCTCCTCCTTCTGAGCTCTCCTCACGGGAGCTGATTTTCTTTCCTTTATTTAAGATTTTCTGTCTTCTAATACATTCAGTGTCATCTTGTTTGCATATTATGCCGTTACTCTTTGCTTTCCTACTCCTTACTGTTTCATCCGCAATTAATATCAGTCTTATTTTCTCAAGACTGAGCTGAGAGTCTCCTGTCTTACAAATGATTTGCAGATAGCAGATAGCAGGTAGCAGCACAAACTCTCTTAATATCTAAAGCCAGCAGAAACATTTATGATACTGGGGAAAGAAGATGTGTTGTATTTGACATCCGTTTTCCTCTTATAATTGAAAGTCACAGGCATGTTCTTCATTGTGGTGCCACCGATACACATCTATAGTCTGGGTAACTGCAGGCAGCAAGCTACAGATGAAGTCCAGCTTCCTTCTGTAGAGTCTGATCACATAACGATAAGGACTTCCTGTGCAGATATAGTCTGTGGCATAGAGGATTCATAGGACTATAGTATACTGTAATCCTGCAGGGTGGCTGCTTGTGAGGACAGATTTGTACTGTGCACTCAGCTGTGTATCATATATCTGGTAACGTCGCCCGCAGTGCAGAGTGACTGTGAATTATTCTTTACACTTAGCTCCTGTTGTTCAGACTATGTGTGCTGTGAAACTCTGTGAGCTGTCACTGAGGCCACAACAGTGACACCAAGACCAATCTGTGTGCATCTATTGTACTCGTGATTCAGGGCACTTTGAATGCAGCAGTTTATTATACAAATGGGCTCTGAACAGGAGGGAATCAATTTAAAAAAAAAATCATTTCTAAATTGCACCTTATTATTTTGCAAGTAATGAGGCAGAATAGCATAAGAGACTGTTCTGATCTACAGTAAGCAATTATTGCTCACTAGATCTTCACAGTGTGTCTCTGTAGTGGAAAGTGTCGATGTTTCTGTCAGTAAGTTCAATCACAAGTTCCCAACTCAGAGTTTAAGCATGTAGTAACGCCTTAAGCGACTGTGCTTTAAAGTGCTTATGTCGAGAGGAACTGAACCTCACTGTAGTTTAGCAAAGGACTCACATTAGTAGTGATCATGCACATGAAAATTATTTTACTGTTAAAAACACAGACCTGCAGCTCTCTGCACTCTCTGCTTTTGTGCAATTGATATATAAAAAGCAGAGCCATACAGTAATGAACAGTCTGCTCTCTAATAGTGCTGAAACTTGTTTTCTACACTAACCAATGACTTTACAAATTAACCATGCAGAAAAGCATCCCATAACATGAGCTACAGCAGCAAAAGATCACACTGGGTGCCACTCCTGAAAACTAAGAACAGGAAATTGTGACTAGAGCTCACATATATTCACCAAAAGAATGTAAGGGTTGAGTTGCCTGGTCTGAAGGGTCTCAACTTCTGCTGCCACGTTCAGATGGTAGAGTCAGTAGGGCCTGGTGGTGGACAGGTGTGGGCATATTTTCAGCAAACCCTATTTAAACAACAGAAACAGTATTCAGCATGTGTGATGCTTGGCGCTGTAACTTTAAACAAGCAGGTCACAAATGTCAAAGTCACGAAAAATCCTCCATAAACTATTATTTGGTGACTACTTCAGCTGCAAATTACACGATTTATGCATTTCTCTTCAGATGTTAAACACAATTTTCATATTATTACATTGTAAATATAATGAAACTGTCCATGTGAGGAAGTGTGATTATGTTACAGTTACTGTGACAGTAGTGAATCCTTCGACTTGTCACGTTTGATAAGCAAATGATGGATTACGACACTTTCCCTTAGCACTCCACTTGACTGAGGTCTTACTGCTGTAATCAATAACTCGTGTTGTTATGGGTCATGACAAAAGTGATTTATATCGCAACACTCATGCTCATATTGTTTCAAATGGATATGTGAAGGTGTTTATTTTTATCCACAGCATCACCCTGTAGCAAAAAGGGCACTGCGGCCACTCTCTTTGTTCCTGTGTACCAACCTGCTGGGCTGAGATTGGCTTCCTCAGATAGAAGCAGATGAAAGGAAAAACTGCCCGTGGTCGAAATGCTTCTCTGTGTCTCTTTAATAAAGATGGGATTGATTGTGTGAGAGCTAGTGCATGCTTTATGGAGGAGCCATGGAAGAACAACGTGATCAAACACAGAATTTCATGTGTTTGTGTCACTTCTTTGCCGTACTCTGGAAAACTGCAAATGATGCTTTTTGAATTTAAATAAATGACAGTGATTACGTTTTAGATTATGAAAAATATTTTAACCACATTTTATTTATTTTCAGGTCAAAGACAGCGTGGACTTGCTGTGTGTATATAGAGCTTCCTAACAAAACAGCAAAAATAATTTTAGTTTTGGAGAACTCAAATGTCTACAAAAGGCCTAGTTAACATATATTTACATAAATGTGCACACTGCATCATCCAGACACACAACGTAGAGAATAAAAATAGGTTCAGTGAAACTCTCTGAGGGAAGAGTATCTGCAGGAAAACAAAACAGAGGTTTTTAATTCATGAATCCAAACCTTACAGAAGATATAACAGCATTAACACTGTTAATGGGAAGTTTTAAGGTGCAGTGTTTAATAATAGCAAACAATAACCAATCCCACATCGGAATACAGTGTAATTCAAATCCAGCTTGGTTGTAGTTTAACCTTCCTGCCTTCTTGGGACCTTTTTGTGCCACTGCTATGTGTTAAATGGCTGCCATTTCCACTGTGTTCAGTGGAATATAACCAAACTTGCCACAGGATAGTTTTTACCTGTCAATGTTAATATTCCAGTGTGAATTCCTTAAATCAGCCTAAAATGGCTGAGCAGCAGAAATCCCCACACCCATCACCCTGGGGACCATTTTCTGCCCATTGACTTCCATTATAAACGCTATTTTTCAACCCCAAATTATCATCATATGATTTTATTTTTTCTTCTTTTCTTGGATGTCAATGAAGACTCAGGGCCTTGAAGTTTTAATTTTTAAATTGCAAAAAAAATGCAAAAAAAATAATGGCAGGTCAAAATGTATGTTGGTGCCAATCTTTGGTCCATCTAAAGGCCTACTTATAATGACAATCACATATTACTTCAACTGGTTTTTTGTGGAAATATTTAGTTTCGTTTTTTGGTTTTTGGGGCTTATAACACAGGGCGCTCATGTAATAACACTGGGATTTGAAGGGTTAAAACAACGAAAATATAATTAAAACTTTACATGAATATTTCAGGGAGAAGTAGTTTTACAAGGTTGGCTAATTTAAAGTGGAATAAAATATGGATATATGGTCTTTTTATGGCGTGGCTGAGAATGGTCCCTAGGGTGATGGGTGTGAGTTTTTTAAAGGATGGCAGGAGGGTTAATGGACATTTCATTATTCTACTGTCACACAAAGAAAACTGTGATTGGAGACCAAACGTACTGTGACTGCATGCAATGAACTTTGAAATGGCTGCTTGGGAGATGGCAACAAGTTTATGACCAGTCGCAGACAATTACAGCAATAAGATGTCAGTCTGCTATCAGTTTGCAAGTAAAGTTCCCAAATCTGGTGCTGTCTGCATGCACAGGAATTCACAATAACTAGGGAGTTCACTCAGAACCTTGTAGGTTTCCTCCAACCAGGCAACCACTGCTGTTGCCTCAGGATCAGACGTCGTTGGTGCTGCAAGAGTAACCACTGATTTTTACTGGTGGCATCCTATTTTTAGTCTAATGCAGAGGTGACAAACATAAGTCCTGGGGCCCAGAATTGGCCGACTGGAGAGCTGTGGTAACTATGACAGAGAGCGTAAATTTTGGACTTTTTACAGCTTTTTCATTTAACACAGACCGACCCACATGGCCATTTATATTACACTAAAGGAACTGTGAATTAACACAAACTTTCAGTTTTGTTATTACAGGATGTCTGGGCAGTGAGTTTTTCACACAGGGCCAATGAGGTCTGGAAAACTTTTTCCCCTTAATTAATGAACACACACACACACACAAACACACACACAAACACATGCACACACACACACACACACACGCAGAGCAAATGTGAAACAGTACAAAACATGACAGTCAGTTCGTAACTTCATGCTCATTTTGCATGTTATGCATCCTTAGATGAAAACACCTTCCCTCACTTTAAGGTGATGCTCAGTTTCTCCTCAAGGACAGCCATATGTTTCTCAAAATGTTGCTCTGACGTCTCCGCGCCACTAGCTGACTGGCAATCTGTTCCTGATTGTAAATGTTTCACTGCTGTCTTCCCTGTGGACAAAATCAGCTGTTTTCTTCTTTTGCCTTTTAATTGCAGCAGTTAAACATTTAAACATTAGGTTATTCTGTTAGGTGCACTGTTTTCAAGACAGGCTTTGTCTTTTATCCTGAGGATATACTGTATGTGAAGATGAAGGTGAGGAAGTGCACAGTAAAAAGGTTCTTACTCCACTTTTTACCCCGGTATGTCTTCATTATGGTTATTTCTTCTCGGAAAATTGTAGAAATTTTCACATTTCAAAGGTTAAAAAAAGAAGGGTTCAGTAACGTGTAATGATTGTATTATAGTCTCTGCATGCCAGAACTCTTGCTGAAATCACACAGTTTGAACATTTATGCAATCCTATACAGAGGAGAGTTTTTGGGTACTTGTGTTTCACAGCAGTTCAAAGAGTTGTTGTGTCCTGCTAGACTGAACACCATGTAAGTCATCAGACTTACATGTATATATGACTTCCTTCACCTTTGTTATCTCGATAATTAGAGCAAAAGTCTCGGGCAGCCCCCCTTTTGTGGGTAAATGTCTTTGTTTTTTAGACTGCTGTTGGTTTGTCATGATCTTTTCTTTAAACACTGTGTGTTGACATGCCACTCTGCAGTTAATCATTAGTAATTAATAATCTCTGGCTCTCTTCCACAGCATGCCATTGTCCTGTCTTCCCCCCTTCACCCTCAACTGGTCACAGTAGATGACCGCCCCTCCCTGAGCCTGGTTCTGCTAGATGTATCTTCCTGTTAAAAGAGAGTTTTCCCTTCCCACTGTCACCAAAGTGCTTGCTCATTGGGGGTCATCTGATTATTGGGGTTTTCTCTATTTCTTTTCGTATTTTTTGTAGCGTATTTACCTTACAATATAAAGTGCCTTGGGGGAACTGTTTGGCACTATAAATAAAATTTTAATGAATAGGATTCCAGGATTTTGGAGCCACAAAGCACATGCAAAGACTGGATCTGATAACCACACTCTGCTAAACTGTTGATTTTCCACTGAGGAAATGAACATCATATGTGAACAAGTATCAGTGACTTAAAACTAGAGTCAAACTGATATGGGAACTTTTAAGATTAATACCAATACCGATATTTGGTGATTTAAAAAACATAAAAAATAACCAGTTATTTGTGAGTTCTTTCTAAGATATTGTAACAAAGCAGTTTAAAAAAATATTGCTTTATTGACAAAGCAAGTTGTGGATTACTCGTTTCCACCTGATTCTGGTTGTCGGGTTTGTGGTATTCCAAACATTTGTGTTGCTAACAGGTAAATTGCAAAGTGCCCTCTAGTGGACAAACTATTCAACATCAACATCATAACATAGTTTATTGGCTACTAGCTAACAGCCAATAGCCAATATATCGGTTCCGCTCTACTTAAAACTAGCCATTGTCACCATAAACAGGAAATCCAGTGAGATATGAGGCCACAGCAGTCTCCCTCTGCTGGCCATTAGAAATAATGCAGGTTTACGGAACTTCCAGCTTGGCTGCACTAGGCCACAACTTCATGCTGGAAAAAAACATGCAACTATGTCCATAGAAAACTTTTTATAGCTCTGAAATGTGGATACAAATGCTAATAATCTATATGTATGAACAACTATAAAAGAGCAGCTCTCAGCGAAGGCGGTCGCACTTTCTCCTCTCCTCCTCACCCTTATCTTCCCTGCTTAGCCTCTATGTCCTTGTCCTGTCTTGCGTGCATTACTTTCCCTGGAACAGCCTCTCACTGTCGTTCTCTAAACCTAAAAGAGAATTATGGATTTGATCAACTGGTCCCTGAGTGCTATTGACACCCTTTTCTCAACGAGAAGTCGGGGCTCGGGAGAGCCTGAGTGCCCTGGAGGGACTTTCCCTGCCGGTTACACGATGGACGGGTGGCAGAACTGGAGGACCGTGTGCCTGGCGGGACTGTCGATCGAGGACGCTGAAGATATCTACCTATTCGGAACCATGATAACAGGGTTCATGCTGATCGGCGTTGGCCTAGCCCTGCTTTATCGGAGAAATAAGAGAGCGGAACCGGCTGTTCAAACCCCCACATGGCTGCCCGCTGGATTCGAAGCGCGGGGACGAGGTGCGACCTCTCACAACGAACGTAATATGGTCAACACCTTGGAGACGCTTACTGCTGCTGTGAAGGCTCAAAACAACACCATTGAGCGTATGAGGGGAAACATCAGAGAAAGGCCTGCTCAAAATGACACCCTTGAGCGACAGTTGGAAAACATCGCGGAACGGATCACTGCAGTTGTGAAGTCTCAGAATCAAAAGACTGACAACACCTTGGAACTGAAGTTTGATACCATCATGGGGAGGCTCGCAGCTCTTCAACGCGAAGTTGAGGGACCTGTCTCAGAGTGCTAAAATTCGAGCTGCTCACAAAACAGAAATTAACAATATTCAACATTCGGACACCACGGCGCCAGCTGCAGGCCCAAGGCTGGAGCCCACCAAAACAACTCCCTGATAACGACTGTGTGATGACTATTCTTCCCGTCCCATGAAGGCCACCTGGGTTGGCTGGCAGACTGTTTACTTAGCCTGATAGAGCGAAGGACACTGTCTCCGCTGAACTCTGGACACGCACACACATACACTTACACTGATAAGCACACACTCATCCCCCCTCCCTTCCAAACGCCTTCGATGCTTGTTTCCTGAAGGGGCAGCACGGCGGGTCTGTGTGCCGCGCTGGAATGGTAGCGCTGTGCAGGGTGGCTGCTGTGTTCGCTTCGGATTACTCCTCAACCCCCACCCACCCCTGTGGCTTGTCATGTCTTCACAATGTTGTGCTGTGGACATTTATGTGCTTCTTGTGCAGAGGAGTTTTTTTGTTTCCTGTTCTCATGCTGTCCTACCATGGAAGCATAGCATGAGTAGGGGTCTCTTTTTTTCCTCTTGTACTTTCCCCAGTGTAGTGTACATTTCAATGTTTTTTTCTGATTCTACCAATCTCTGACCTGTATCCCCATGTAATGTTTGTGCTATATGTGTAAGGTCGGGGGGGGTCCTATTTCACTGCAGGGCAACCTGCATGTGACGAATAAAGCTTTGATTGATTGATTGAAAAGAGAGATTTAGCAGCTGGAGTTCTGTGAGCTAAAGACTGAGTGGAGTTTTAAAAAGACCTTGCATGAGCAAATGCTTGAATTGAATACTGTAGAGCAAGATAACTTTCAAGTTGCATTTTAAAGTGCTCAATAACGCTCTTAGATTAAGAATTTATATTCTGTAACATTCATTTTTTGTAACCCTATTGTTCTTTTTTAGGTTTGCAGAGCAACTGGGCACTGTAGGACACAGTAACTCATTAATGACACTGAGTTTGTCTATAACACAGTGATGTAACACATCGAGTATGTTCTCCTTTCAGGGTAAGGAAGGAAGACATACTGAGTGATACAAACAGTCATTTTGTACAAGGAGTAAACTGTTTTTAATACAAGTAGCTGTAATGCAGCAGTACATTGCTTTGCACTAACTTTGTAACCCTCTACCAGCTGCATTACTAGCTGCTACATTTGGCATAGCAACTTCTTTTTCCTCCAACTACCTCAAGCTGACGAGGTCTGTTTCTGCAGAACAAAGACACCCAAAGCCATTTTCACTACAAATCCGCCTCAGCTCGTCAGCGTTTGACATTAACTCTGAGACTCACACAGGTCAGCGCAGCAGCGCCGTTAGGCTTCATTTGTAAGTGCTTTCCTCTTCTTCCATCTATCTGAACTCCACTGGGACTTCAAGGCACTCCAGTGATAGTCCACAAGAAAGCCGAACAACCTTCAAATAGCATCCACATCAAAGCTTTGTGAATACTGGACCTGTTCCTCTTTATCTGAGGCAATTTCCATGTACATGTACATGATGCAGATGGAAGTTACCTTCTGGATACCGGATTGAAGCTGCTTGCTATTTAAAATGTTCAGTTTGAGAAACATTGCATGCAATTTTTAAAATGGATCAAGGGATTGAGGACAAATGATGATTACCTACTACAATTTGAAATAGATGCTGAATGGGATGAAAAGGGAAATGGACAGGGCTGGATACAGTTACTGTAGATTGCAGTAAAAGGATTACTAGAAATACTTTATATTCTTAATGGAGACAAGCACCTTCATTTTCAAGAAATTTAATAAACTTAAACCCCAAATCTTAAACTCTCTGATGCAATAAATTCAGCATTGTTTGAGATTCCATGAAAGAAAAAGCCAGCGTAAACATTTATTCAGGCATAACTAATCCTGTATCCGAGTGTAATGTAATGCAAAGCAATATAAGAGGAATTGTACAACAGAGAACTCCCACAAACATTATAAAGCCGATTTCCAGCAGTGAATATTGCCCTTTTTAAGGGAAATTAAAGAAGCTGCTAATTTTACTACTGAGTTTTTGCCACGAAGCTCGCACTGGCGCACACGCTGAGGTGAAAATGACAGTGGTACATGTTGCTGTTTATTGATGACATGATGACTGGCGCATGAAATGCCTCCCGGTGCTCACATTTTGTGAGTGGGTGTTCATCAACAGGAGACAGCGGCTCCGTTTGGCTGATCACCGTGAAAAGGGCTTACACAGCGTATGAAAGCTTGAAGAAGTTGGGTGGTGACTTGGGACACACATTTGCCCACGGCGTTCCTATTGGTTTATTAGTGATGTGATGACACGGAGGAGTTGGGCTTAACGCTTTATAAAGCTGCTCTGTCCGCGGCGAGCCACTCTTCTAAAGATCACCGTGCCCGAAACTTCACTTTCCAACAAGACACGCAGTGGAAGCAGGGAGGGAAACGTCGGCATTACTGTCCATCATGAGCGAGGTAGGACTATTTTATGATTTAAACCAAAGAAGCGTCGGGATGAACCCTTTTACGCACGGTCCTTGCGCAAAGGGAAACTGTATTAATGAGACGTTTAACGCCCCACGCGAGCTGCCGTGTACGCCGGATTTCTGTTAATTGATGGGATTTCTTCACATCTTCTGTTGCAGCTCGGATATGATTCAGTACTGAGCGTCAGACACTATCAAAGTGTGCCGAACAATGAGCGATGTAGGAAACACCGGGGCGCATTATTGCACCGTGGGCTACTCCCCGTGAAGTGACAGTGGATTTACGATAAATAACTGTATTTTTCAGTACAGTTGCTGTGATTTATATTTTTGAACTACACAGCGTGGTTTGACAGCAGTTACAGGGAACAAAAGGTGGTGAATTTGAGCGCAGTGTGTGTTTGTTTTTTCTTTTTTTCCCTTTGTGCTCTTCGCTGTCATTTTAAAACACTTTTTATTGCAGGGATACGAAGAGGCTGCTGAAGTGTTTTGCTTTTTATCATATAGCTTGTGTGACTGGTAGTACATGGCGATTGTGCCAACTCTACTGTAGGTTTATTGTGCTTCACAAACTCCCAGCAGTTCTGGCTAAAAACGTGTAACATCACAGGGGTTCAGCTTTTAGTGGAAAACTGCTGTTTCCTAACTCCGCCAAAACGCCACACAGTCACAGATGTTTCAGCTCCATGAAATTGGAGGGAGGAGGTTATAAATAGCTCAATTTAATGAATAAATTTTTTCGTATTACACCCAGAGTCACCACAGTTTTTCTTTTCTTTAGGTATGGATAGCTGATATTTTCAGCAACTATCACACCTGGTTTACAAAATCATTTAAAAAGAGCTGCTGTTCTGACAATAATATCTTCAAAGCTCTTTTTTCTTTGTTCGTTTGATTGACACTGTCAGAAGACGGAGGTGGATCCAAGTGACACCTCCATCCTGGTCAGTACTTGAGATGTCTGGACTCATCTGCTGATGGGACATCAGCACACAGCTGCAAGCAGAGGTGCAGACGCCTTGCAATCAGTTCAGTCAGTCAAAGTTGTGCTCGCAAAAACAATACCTTTCACAGAATTTTTTTTAATCTATCTATCTATCTATCTATCTATCTATCTATCTATCTATCTATCTATCTATCTATCTATCTATCTATCTATCTATCTATCTATCTATCTATCTATCTATCTATCTATCTATCTATATGCAATGCTTTGCATATATATACATGCAAAGCATTAATGTATAGGAAGGTTGGCAAATTGAACAGAACTCTTTACTAACAGGAATTATGAAAAATAAATGGTCTCTTGCGAGATGCAAGGTCATTCTTATTCAAATGAATATTGTATTGGCCCCATGAACACACTCACACAGACCTCAGAACCAACCCTGAATCAACAAGTCCCATTGTTAAAGGACTGGACTGTTTTTTGGTTGTGGCTGCTCCTGCGCACCAGCCACGTTCAAGAGGAGTCGCCCTGAACTGTCTCATAGAAGCAACAAACATGCTCCCATGGAGATGCAATATAATTGGTGATGTGCTCAATCTGGTTAGTGTGAGGCCCTCAGTCTGAAGAGTCTGTTAATAATTCTTGCTTATTAAGCAGACACTACTGGCTAGTACAAACTGCACTAGCCCGCCTGTGTCTAAGGCCATGGATACTGGATGGATTACACTGGATGAATTACCCACACAGCCTCTCAAAAACATACCAGTTGATGCTTCCCACTTTCCCCATTTGTCGTCTTTCTCCTTCTCTCCTCCTCCCCGCTCTTCTCCTTTCAAAATAGAAGTATCAACTCCCATCGATATACAGAGAATAAAAGAAAAAAAAAAAATCATGCATAAATGTGAATTAGAAATAAAGTTACTCCCAGTGTCCACAATGCTATAGATGGAGGGATCTGTATCTTTACTGGTTTCTCCTTTTCCCAGGCTCCACCTTTGCACCAAGTTTAATGATATTCAGCATGGTGGTGTTTGCATAATCCTGCTAACTAAAACAGAAGCTGGCAAACCTGACAAACAACAACCATTTTTTTAAATTAATAAATTGACATTTTTAATCTTGTTACCAAACTGCTGTTGTTGTGATGGCTTAAATTCGGACAGCGAGCATGAATGAATTCATAGTGCGCTACGGTTTTCTGCTGCATCTTATGAGACGGAGAAAATAAGTTGAACTGAAGTGCTTACCAGGGACAAGTGTGCTTGGAGTTGTGGGAGTTTTCTTGTTTGTACAGGCAGGTGTGTTTGCTTTTCAGAAGCTTATATAGAATTTTTTTTGTTTGCGTTTCATCGTGCATACGTTAAGGTTAAAAAACATGGAGTAGGCACAAATGTTTGCACAAAGGATAAGTTCTGAGTCTGTTTGGCTTCAGAGCGAGCCGCTTCCACGTGTTCACAGCAGCAACAGCCTTCAGGTAACAATGGCAGCAATTCTGTCAGAGCTCGGTCCTGCAGGGTAGTGGGTATGCAGTTTGTCACTCGTTTAAATGGATCGGTGGCAGACGTCACCTTTGCGTCTCTTCAAGCTGTTTACAGCAAGCCACTCGCTGGCTGCCTCAGTAATTGATTCATTCCAGGCACACACACACAATGAAAGCATTAACAGCTTCTAAATAATTGAATCCCCTGAATAACCTGAGCCTTTGGTCTGGTAATGCTGTGAAAAGTGAAGAGAAGCCAGCCTGTTGGTTAAAAGAGGTATAAATTTATTGACTATGTGGCTCTGCTGCAAATGTGAGGAAGAGGAAGGAGAATGGGCAGTGGTGGGGGATGCTAAATAACTTTGGAGCGTTTGGGCGAGTGCTGCGCAGAGCGAAGAAGTCCTCAATCAAAGTCATGAACGTATTCAGACTCTGAAGTTGACTTGAAGCCAGTGAGCAAAGCAGAGCAGCTCAGCATGTTCTGGATGGATGAGTCTCGCAGCGGTCAGCACTGCAGTGCATCCTCCCTCACCCCCGCCTCACACTCTGCCCTTGCTCTCTCCACCTTCCTCTTTCTCTCCCTCATCTGCACACACCTACTCTGAATTTTCCCCTTCTTCTTCTTCTTCTTCTTCTTCTTCTTCTTCTTTACCACTTGGCAAATAAACCAAATCTATGACTTAAAGGAAACTTAAAAGAAATCTAGTGGTATAATCTACTGAAAGTCCCTAAAGCTGCTTACATCTGTCAGTGTGTTCATGACATGGAGGAGAGAACAAGCTGACTAGAGAGCCTGAAAACTGTGAGGCAGTCAACATGGAGGGAAGTGGCTGATTTAGAGACTTTATTACTTCTGTGGTCTCTATCAAAGTGGTTTTGTCTTCACCTGTTTGACAACATCCGGATATTCTAATAAGAAATATGAAGCAGAAGCAGTTTTTCGCATGATTGCTGCAGCTGTGTCTCATTACCGTGACCTTGAAGTGTTTGCGTAGTTACCAGAAATCGGCAGAAATGCATTCCTAAATATGTTTAAAACTCATAAATGCTCATTATAACTTGTAAAATATTTGTCAAATGGTTCAATAAACACTTTTACTTTCTTAACAAAACATATATATATAATTTGGGGGGAATTAGTTCATGGTTCTGGCTTTCAAGGGTTAAAAATGTTTCCACAGAATGAGAAGTTGGTTTTTCCTTTAAAAAAAATCTTTTGCAGAAAACAAGTGACCTTTAGATAAAACCTCATGAAAGTTATTTCTCAAAACAGTCTGTGACATCCATTGAAGAGGAAGTGAGCTTTTATCTCAGCAGCAGTTTGATTTAACAAGCTCAAACTTCATGTATTGATGTAACACCCTGCCCTGGGTTGTTTCTTTCGCCCCCATACCCCCCCCCCCCCCCCAAAAAAAAAAGATGAAAAAAATTACTGGCCACTGGAGGGAGCTGCAAAAAGCAAAAACACATTTTTTTTCCTTTTCCTATCATGGTTACAGACACCCTTTTAACAGGATCACATCAGTTTCCATGGTGACTGTGTGTGCCCCGCAGAACTGCTATTATGAAGACTCCCTGCACTAAAAAAACAATTCAAACAAGCAAGAACAAAAGAACCTTGGGACTCTATTTAGTTAAACTAATAAAATAAACATACAGTAACCAGGATTAGAAATTCTAGCACACAGAAAATCCACACATCATCACTGGACACTTCACAAATGTGTGTGAAGTGGCAACAGCGTGACTCTAAACTAAGAAAGGGACGACGAAGGGTTAATGCACAGTTCACGAAATAGTTGTTTGAAGGGTACTTGAACTCCCGTTGACTTGCAGGCATTTGCAAACTACACAATGGCACTGTTATGCTGTTACATTCCTGCAGACACTGACTCATAACTAAGCTCTCGTCAAGCCCAAACAGCAGTCTCCGGTGTCCGCAGCTTCAGGAATGGCTTGTTTCCATCACCGCCAAATAAGCTCCATCATAATTTGAGTCAAGGGTCTTCTTGGTTGTTACTGTCACCTCCCATCCATACTCTGCTGCACTAATTAACGTCAAAGGAGTGCTCTCACAAACTGGCTGGATTATAAAGTAGCAGCACAGATGTGGTGGGTGTGTGCACAGGGTCATTTGAGAAAAGTTGCATTCATGTGTGTGTGTTTTTCTCATCCTAACCCGTAGTTTTTTGCGATGTGCAGCAATTTTTTGAACAAGTTGGCCCATCTGAGAATGGAAATGCTAATTAGCTTGATTAGAAATACAACTTCCAGCTTCCTTGGACATTCAGACCTTTCACTGATTTCAAAATAAAAAAGGTTATATTAGAATATCTAAATGACCTTGCCAACAATGTTTTTACTTTAAATTACTTGAGTTTTCAATGATAAGAACAGTTTCATGTGATCTCAGTAAGAAATCAGAGTTTTCAGGCTGCTCAGAATTAGCCTCGCCTTACTTTTGGTGCAGGCAGGAAGCATAAACATGACAGAAAAAGCTGTTTAATCCACTTTAAGCAGAGATTGGATTCCTCTAAGTGCTTAGACTGAAATAACCCAGGCCAGTGTAACAATGATGCCATCATATTAATAGCCAGCATAAATCAGGCGTCTCTCCATAGCTTTGCAGTTTTTGCGAGACTTCAGATGTGCTTACTTAACCACCCATCTTTAGCTTTGCTGCTCTTGATCAAATTATTTTCTCCTAACTTAGTCTATTTTTCACGAGGGAAGGCGACTGTAATTGAGTCTGACACCCAGATAATTTTCTGCTGTGTGTTTTGTGGCAGCAGCTCTCCGACTTCCATTAGTCTCCAGTAATGCTGGACTGACATCTTCACACATCATCATCGTCGCACACCTCCGATTGGATTGTTTGGTGTTATCCATGAGCTTTGGGTAGGAACTGTAACAGGAGTTGTAATAAATTCAGCGTGTTAATGACTCCAGACGCTTAAATGTATTTGCTGCTGTGGCTTTATGTGTCATTTTTATTAATGCGGTGACAGTAATGGTATCCATTTTCATTTTTGGTCATTATCTGGGGTGGATGTGAGGAATTGCTTCAGATGATGGTTTTTCCGTCTCGCTTTTGTTGCTCTCAACACTTTGCCAACTCAAAGTTCAAGCATTTGTTCTCCAGCCCATTTGTTTGATTTGTCCATAAGTAGCATGATGTACTTTGTGTTTGAAATGCAGGCTGCATCTACAGGTACAAATCTGCATTGATGCTTAGCAGAATTCAAATACATCTGTCCTAGTCTCTCCAGATTGTAAACCTATAACATGGACTGGTCTGCCCCTACAATCAGAGATTAAGCAGCTTTGAAGCATGTACTGCTGGATTAGAGGACTTTTGGGGATTGCATAGATCTGCTTCAGTCTGATTTGCAAGGCTGTTGGCCATATTTTTATACACTGTCCAATGGACAGATGGACCCGTGTAAAAAAGTGTTTTTCACCCCAGTGAAACAGACAGATAAATTGGCTTGGCGTTGTAAATGGACTAAAATGTGTTGACATTAAATAAATCGTCTCCTATTTGCCATTTATTGCTGTTAGCCTGTCATAGTTTTAACAGATGATCTGTACCAACAATCAAAGCACTCTGATGGCACCTTTAAAGAGAATTAGGGTGCTGGTCAGCTGATTCACCACTTTAATGCAATTGAAACAAGTATCTGTTTATCTTCATTAGATTGTTGTTTCTGGTTTTGAGTGAAATTTCTGAATTGACCTGGCTAAATATATAACCTGTAACAGTTCCTCATTCACTGGTCAAAATTTCTATTTGTTAGTATTCAAATATAAATCCCGATTTAAACAAAAAAATGTAATGTAACCATTTTAGGCCACCAGTGTATCAGTCATTAGGGATTAAGGTTGCCAGAAAATCAAAGCTCTGATACTAGAAATTAATACTGGATTAGATACTCACTTGCAACAGTATCAATGCCAGCAGTGCTGCAGACAGAAACACAGCCCCTCCCCTCACTCGCAGCTGATCACATGACCAGTTGCTCTGAATTTTAAGAGTTCAGTAAAGCTCCCATTTCAACAGCAGTGAAATAGTAAATAGTTATCATAAATGTTAACCTGGCCAGACCACATGTTGATGTTATTAATTTAACTATCAGCATTTACCCAATAGCCGTATTAACAGTCTGTAAAGCTAAGCTAGGTAGCTTTTAGGGGTGTCCAAATTCATAGGCTGCATCCTCCTGAGGACCCAGCCTTCGCGGTCTACGTGGGCCGGGTCTTCAGGAGGATGCAGCCCATGAATTTGGACACCCCCTTAGATACTAGTTTATCTAAGCTAGCTAACTAAGCTAGTAGCTAGCAGCTATGGCTACTAATAAAATATAATGGTAAGGCAATTATCACATCATTTCACTTAAATATAACAGTTTGCTGACTTTAATATGGGGTATAAAGTAGGTAATTATTATATTAGCTTAAGCATTTATGTAAATATTTATATGCATATTTTGGGTAGCACAGTGGCACGATGGTTAGCACTGTTGCCTCACAGCAACAAGGCTGGGGTGTGAAGTTTGCATGTTCTCCCTGTGTCTGCATGGGTACTCCGTCTTCCTCCCACAGCCCAGAGACATGCAGTTTGTGGGGTTAGGTTAATTAGCAAATTTCCCATTGGTAATGAATGTGAGTGCGAATGGTTGTCTGTTTCTCGGCATTAGGGCTGCAACCTGTTGAGGGTTGCAGCCCTAATGCTCATCCAGCTCATCATCCAGCTCATCATCCAGCTCATCCAGCCCCTGATAAGAATAAGTGGAAGAGAATGGATGGATTGATATAAGTGTATTTATATAATAGGCTAAAGTTATGTGACATAGCTGATCTCACAACGGCTATAGCAACTGTCTCAAAGGGAAAAAAAAGTTAAAGTGTAGGATAACGAAACAAATTGCTTCCACACCTTTTCTATAAATGTTTGGGAGACGACTATTGTGGCAGTTGCACTAGTTGCATTTGTCCATGTGTAGTTTTTTTTCTGTGCTTTTGGGCATTTTCCTCTTCTTCTTCTTCAACATGTAAGGATAAGACAAAAACATTTGTATGTGTATGCTGAGCTTGTCAGTTCAGGAAGTACTGCAGCCTCAGCAATGCACTGCCTACGGTAATAAAAAGAAAAGAACAGAAAAGAAAAGAAAACAAACAAACAACATGAAGTACCATCACGTTTCCAGAATTTGGTATCAAAAGGTATCCTAAGTATGGGTTCTGTTCACTATAAAAGAGTGCTTCTTTCTTTTTAAAATGACTTAGAAATCATGTCACATCAGCCAGATAATGCTATCAGCCCATTTATTATCTGTTTGTTGATTCATATCAGGTTTAGTTTCCTTCATGTGTCTTATTAACAGACACTTCATCACCAGCACAATCTTTATCAACAGCACAGAAGACATGAATGGCAATTTACTCAGCTGCAGCGTCATTAATCACTTGGGTTGGTGTCGAATGCGCAGCGAAACTATTACACACTGGGTGCTTAAGCGACTGGGATGAAAACAGTTTTTGTAATGCATGTGCGACTGTTGTCTGATTAGTATGCAGCCATAAATTCACCAGCTGCGTGCATGCACCACTGATGGGCCCCTGCATCTTGCACAGCCAATAGCTACAATGTGAAGGGAACCAATAACCTAAAATGACATCTTTATTAAATCTGTGGTTTACAGAAGTTGTTTTGTCCTGTCCTGGTTGATGCATGAGATGCCGTCAGATCAAACATAAAACGCACAAAAAACACTCATCATTGCCACTTTTTGACACTGATGGAAAAATATGACACATAAAAATGAGGAAAAACAGAAAAACGTTCAAGCACTGTACGTTATGACTGAACAATAAACTAACTCTCAATACGGTAACACTACAGACTGAAAGATGAAAGCACAGGTTGCCAACCGTAAAATACGTAAGTGCAGGTTTAATAGACACCGTTGCTGGGTAAAAGGGGCCAGAGTCATGGCTGCTCTCTGTGCTAACCGCAGTCGTATAAATCACACATTTCAGCAACATCAGCAACGGTGCGGGCACCTATATTTTAGTCATTCACCTTACGAGTGGTGAGGATTGGGAAGGGCTGAATTAGCAGAGCTGCAAATTTCCCTCCCACAAAATCATTAAAGCGTCACACTCTGCAGATTTGAGAGCAGGAAAACCTCAGGGACCACAGGGTGGTAAAGCCATATAAGACTTCTTTAATAAGATTGTGCACGCTGTTAGATGTTTTTGCAACAACTGTAGCCCTCAACGTTCTTCAGTTTGCACTTACAACTTACAGTTTGCTACAACAACTGCTGTTTTGTTCAGCAGTTCCAAGTTGAGCTCTTTCATTCGGGTCATTTAGTTCTTAAACGGAGGTCATGTTATTTGTGTTTTGTTATTAAATGTCTCTGTCAGGAAGAATAAAGGCTACACTAAGTCTTGATGCATGAATCCAGCAAACTCTGAACTGTCCTCATATCAGCATTTGCTACTTAATGTCCTGTGTCTGTGTTCTCGGTAATTATTACGAGCCGCAGTGCATAAAATTACAAGTTGCTGCAACAGAACTGTGTTCATACTCTGCTGGCTTTTCTTTTAATCCCTCTTTGTAGATCGTGTCCTGTCTTCACTGGTATAATAATAGTGTGTTTGCCATGCTTAAATGTCACACTGATTATTATTGGTTTCATTTTCTAGGGATGTTTTTGAGCACATGTATTTGTAACAATAATCAGTGTGACGTCTTATTTGTTTCTTTAATAAACCACAGAATTGATCTGAATGTTTTCCTGCAGAAGCATTGGGCTATGTTTTATAATGAACACAGTGGCGGTGACACTTTCCAGTTGGAGTGGTTAATTTAACAAAGCTGTAAGTCTAATCGCAGTATTCTCTTTTCTTTCAATTATGGACAAATATGGAGCCTGACTTGTGTTCTCATTTCTACATTGTGGGTCTTTGGCGTTACAAGTAACTGGATGTCTGCGGTGATCAGAGCTGAGGGGAAACACAGATCAGGTGGCATAAATTCATGTGATTGGATAGCAATGCCAAAATATAAAAGCAGGTTCTGCATTCCTTCTTCGCATTAGCCAGAAATGGTAAAACAAATAGCACACAATCACTCGGATGCAAGAAGTAAAGTTGTTTTTTCCTCATGGCCCTCAGGTCACCGTCTTTGCTCAGAGCGAATCTGCCTGAAACACTTTTCATCTGAGCAGACACAGTTCAACTCCTGGCCTCTGCACTTTCCCACCGGGAATAATAAAAACGGAGACAACAATGCTGTTTACAATCAATAAACTAGTAGACAATCCCCTTGGCGTTACTTTGAAAGTTCAGTTGCTGCTAACCAGCTAACTCTGGCCCTTCCTATATTGTAAGTAAGTAAGTAAGTAAAATTTATTTATATAGCGCTTTTCACAGATAAAAATCACAAAGTGCTTTACAACACAGAAAATGGGAATATAAAACAATATAACAGTAAATAAAACAATGTAAAACAATAAAACTATAAAAACAGCATAAGAAGAAATTAATCAAATGCTTTTCTAAATAAAAATGTCTTCAGCTGTTTCTTAAAACAATCAATGGAGTCCGTGCAGCGAAGAGACAGTGGGAGAGAATTCCACAACCGTGGTGCCACAGTCTGAAAGGCCCGATCACCACGAGTTTTAAAACGAGTGCGTGGTACCACCAACAGTCTCTGATCTAATGACCTTAAAGCCCGAGAAGATGTATGTGATTTCAGCAGGTCAGATAAATATTGAGGAGCCTGACCATGCAGGGCCCTAAAGGTTAGAACTAAAATTTTAAACTGAAACCTAAAATTTACAGGCAACCAGTGAAGGGAGGCCAAGACTGGAGTGATATGCGATCTTCTCTTGGTGCCTGTTAAGAGACGTGCTGCAGCATTCTGCACAGTCTGAAGACGATTTAAGGCTGATTTGTTAAAACAAGTAAAAAGGCCATTACAATAGTCTAAACGAGAAGAAATAAAAGCATGAATAATCATCTCAAGTTCAAGCTTTGATACCATTAGTCTGAGTTTAGAAATATTCCGTAAATGATAAAAACAGTTTCGGACTAGCTGCTTAGAATGCTGCTCGAGCGACATCGAGCTGTCAAATAAGACACCGAGATTTCTAAGGCTTGATTTTACGTAAGGGTCTAAGAAGCTGATATGCTGTCTAATTTCTGGGACCATATGGTCTGGAGCAATAATTAGAGTTTCTGTTTTATCAGAGTTTAGTTGGAGAAAATTGTCATATAACCATTTGTTGATTTCTGTCAGACAATTACTTAAATTAGACAATTTATAAAACTCAGACATTTTGAAGGAACAGTATAGTTGGATGTCGTCAGCATAGAGATGATAGGAGATATATTTATAGCGCTTAATAATTTGGCCTAGGGGAAATACATAAAGTAAAAAGAGAATTGGACCCAGGACAGATCCCTGAGGTACCCCACACGGCAAAACTGTTGATTCTGATGTGACATGATTCATGCAAACAGTAAAAGATCTCTCAGACAGATATGATATAAACCATTTTAAAACAACACCAGTAATCCCAAACAAGTTCTCGAGTCTGTTTATCATGATACTGTGATCTACAGTGTCAAAAGCAGAGCTGAGATCCAGCAGGACCAGCACTGTGTATTCTCCAGAGTCTGCTGCCATCAAGATATCACTAGATACTCTAAGTAAGGCCGTTTCAGTGGAATGCAATTTACGAAAACCAGACTGGAAAGTGTCCATAACAGCATTTTTATCCAGGAAATAGTTAAGTTGTTCTAGTACTACTTTTTCTAAAATTTTCGATATAAAAGGAAATTTGGATATTGGCCTATAACTGTTAGGAAGAGATGGATCCAGCTGGGGTTTCTTTAATATTGGCTCGACGATAGCTTGTTTAAAGAAGCTGGGGACTGAGCCAATATGAAGAGAAGTATTTATCATTTCCACAATACAGGGGCCAATTGAATCAAACACACTAGTGAAAAATGAAGATGGAAGGACATCAAGGGGGCTTGAAGTCTGTTTTATATGACAAAGCAGGCCTCTGATGTCTTGTAATGTAACAGGAGTAAAAGACGACCAAGTATCAGAGGAGAGCAAGTTAAAAGTTTGATATTGAGAAGATGATGGAGAGATATTAGACCTGGTTGCAATGACCTTATTTCTGAAATAGTTCATAAACTCATTGCAGTCGGACGTTGAGTGAACTGGTGCACAAGGAGCATCAGGAGAAACAATACTCTTAATTGTTTTAAACAAGAATTTAGGATCTTTCTTTTTTGAAGCTATGAGGTGTGAAAAATACTCTGTTCTGGCATTTTTCCACATGTCATTTAGCAAGAGGATAGATTCTTTAAGGTGTAACTTATAAACCTCAAGTTTGGAAGCCTTCCACAAACGTTCTAGCTTGCGACAATATCTTCTGAAATTACGAATGTTTTCATTTAGCCAAGGATGAGATTTCAAACGTAGGACAGTACTTTTTTTCAGAGGTGCCACTATGTCTAAAATAGAGGTACACTGGTTATTAAAGGATGAGACAAGAGAGTCCAAATCATTGTAAGTCATTTCAGCGTCAAACATGGCAGAGAACCTTTTGCCGGCGTTCAGGTTTATGATTCGCCTTTCAATCGTTATTTTGGGAGCCGGGGGATCCAAATAAAACGACAAGTTAAAATATATGCAGCTATGGTCACTCACATGGACATTTTCCACACGAATGTCATTTATATTTAAACCCAAGGAGAAAACAAGGTCCAATGTGTGACCCTTTACATGTGTAGGGCCAGAAACATGCTGCATAAAATTAAAAGACTCTGTGATAGTCATGAAGTCAGCAGCCATATTACAGGATGCATCATCAATATGAAAGTTAAAATCTCCCAACATTACCACCTTCTCTAATTTAATAATGGATGATAGGAGGTCGTTAAATTCAGTTAAAAAGACTCCGACAGGGCCAGGAGGTCGGTAGATTAAAATACAATAAAAGGTGTGCAAAGAGCCAACCTTGATCATCTGAAGTTCAAATGAGGTAAAAGAATCCGAGTTCATCAGTCTGCATGTGAATCTGTCCTGGTGCACAACAGCGAGACCTCCGCCACGTCCCGAAAGACGTGGAGTTCCGATGACGGAGCAGCCAGTAGAACAAATTTCCTTCAGATGTATATAATCCATGTTTTGTTGCCACGTCTCAGTTAAACACAAGAAGTTGAGAGATTCCTTTATAAAAAGATCGTTTAAAATAAACGATTTGTTTGTGATTGAGCGAGTGTTGAGCAGGGCAAACCTGATTGAAGACTTTTGGTTGGTGCAGTCAACAGCTGACTGCAGTGGCACTCGAAATAAACACCTGTGCGCACCTCTACACCTGTTACGCCGGGCGGGGACTTCAGGGCTAGCAGAAGCTAATATCCATAGTGGTACATCACCTCTGCCATCAAAACGGCGGTCGAAGGAGGGACGCCAAGTGAACATGGGGCCATCAGACCATAGACTCCGAGCTGGGAACTGCAGTGTAGCGTCGGCACCAGGTGACAATAGATGAATTGGTCGTAGGCACCGGGATTCTTCCCACATCCAAGAAGCTAATCTTCGGTACCTTCTCAGTCGCACCTGGACACCGGCCCTGGTTCCCCTACTTCTTCTTTTCTTCGTGTTAAATCCCACCGATATGTACGGTAACATGCAGTCAGGTGAGGAACACACAAAGGGTGGAGGGAAAAATTTCCTGTAACTGTCCCAGCTGTCACAGTAGCTCTCCATTGAATCTTTGATATACAACATCATGCCCCGATCATAAGTATTGGTGGCAGAGACAAAATCAAAACATAGGACGGTAAAAATAATATTGCAAGTGACAATAGCGGCCAGTATAAAACTATACCAGCGAGCTGTACAAGCGGCAAAGCCAAACACAGGCGCCATCTTGTCTTGCAACCTCCTATTGTGTTTTCTTACTGCCAGTGTTTGAGATTTATCAGCTGCTTGAGCTTCTCCTCCATCTGTGTTGGATTGTACCTCATGACAGTAATCTTAATTCTGCTCTGGAGTTTCGCTGCAAGTTGTAGGATCACCTGAACAAGAACCTTCTGCATTTTCTGCTTCATGTGCTTCTTTACTGAACTCACCAAGGCTGCAGAGCAGAACAAGGATCAGCTGGAGGAGGAGAGACTAAAGCCTGAATTAGACTTCTGTGGGCAATCTTAGTAGATCCATCCTTTGTTCATCATTTGCTTCCAAAGCATCAGGCTGATGATGACCACATGCTTTAAAACAAGACCTCAGTAACCAATGACGGATGTCAAAGCAGCTACGTCTGTCTTTTATACACAGTCCATGCTCCTTTTGAGTACAGACACACTCCCCTTAACACCGCTACTTTCAAAAATCAAATCCACATCCACCCCTCTCACCTTTAGATTTCTTAGACTGAACTCTCTACTATCTGATCAAGATCTTAGGTTGGTAGTAGGTAGGCTGGTGGTTTCTATACTTTCGCCTCTCGTGGTAGGACAGTAGACTAATCTTTCTCTGACGTAAACTTCAAGAACTAAAAGAATGAAAAGAAACTTTTGCCGTTTACGTTGTTTCACCCTCAACTGTCCTTGACCTACTTTTTCTTTTTTTCAAATTCTCAATGGGCATCATGTGTGGCAGAAAACTGTGGGACACAAGCCTTAAAATAACTGTAGAAAAATGATTTAATTATTTTAAATAAAATTAATTTAAGAGTGATTTAATTTATTTCCAATTCCTCACTTGTTGTTTTTATCCACAGTTCTGATTTGGTTATTACTGCTAAGAAATACACATTAGGGAACCCACTGAACAAGGAGAAAGGAAGTTTGTGGAATCGTTTCCAGGTTATGAGTTGATTCCTGATTATTAACACATCAAATACCAGTTCTTCTTCAGGAAGTTGTTCTGTGGGCCGTCTCTATCTGACGATGTCCGACGGGACGGCACAAGCAGAGGACAGATCGTCATTCCACATAATTAGAGCCTTAATTTGAACACCTTGCTCTTTTCACTTCATTTGCAAAGATACTCTCCTGCTGCCTGGCCCACAAAGGCAGACTGGGGTGCTATCTGGGTCGCCTGGTTAGGTAGCATGCTTTCTTTATGTTACTCCCCCCGTCAAATGATGGCCGCTTGCCTTGTATCTGAAAAACAGAGCTCCTGCCAGCTGGTTGGCCCGCTTCTAAACAAGCCGGTCTACTTCGATGTTAGCTCATCAGATCAAAATGGTCAGTGAGCCAGACAAAGAAGCTGAAGCCAAAACCTCAATTATCACATTATGCCAGCTATGCTAATGAATCAGCTATACAGGTCAACTAACTAAGAAGCTTCCGGGATGCAAAATATTCATTTTTCCCTCATTCTCATCTCATCTGCTTCAAAATACAAATAACCATTCCTGTGAGCCACACAACTGAGTTAATGCAAGAAGCTACAGAAGCTTTCCAGGTATAAATATAATTTTGGTTAATAAAACAATAGATGAGGCAAGAAAGTCTGTTTGCAAGTATGTTTACAAAGATCTTACAGTGTGATTTCAGATTTCATGAAATAATAATAAAAATAAATAAAAATAAACAGAGCTATCATCTTTTTGTGTTGCTAAACTGTGATTTTGGTTGTGAGAGTGTCTCGTGACAATGACGTACGAGCATGTGACGCCCCTTGCAGCAACAGACGTGTGTAGAACAACAAAAGATAATCTGGAGTGTGGGAGAGAGTACGACCATGCAGCGTTTAAAGCGTGGACGTATTTACATTACTTTGAGTTTTAGCCCGCAAAAAGTGAAAGAAACATTAGCATCCGCTGTACACTCTGCGTGGGAAGAAAACTTCTTTCTACAGCGAAAAATTAAACTTCAAATCTGAGCATGTACCTAGCAAGCCGCCATGGGAATGTGAAATTCACAGAGAAACTCCCGGATCTCCCCGCTGACATGACCGCTGTAGCACCGGGCAAACCTCCACCCGCCCCACTCCTATTAAACAGGTGAAAATAGATCTAAGTGCGACAGGACGTAGTACCGCTGAGTCTTTGATCTTATTTATTTATTGCTGTGTTTTACTTGCATCAATTTGAAAGAATGAGTGTAAACACAAATTAACTTAAAATTCTATCTTATATGATGGATCATGCAGAAAAAATAGAATTGGGCTGAAAGGTCTATTGCTTTATTACGTATTTAGGTTGTGTATCATGTTTTTAAAAAGTAACTAAGTAACTAATTACTTTTGAAAATAAGTAATCAGTAAAGTAATGGAATTACTTTTTTTTGGAGAAGTAATCAATAATTAGTTATTAATTACTTTTTTCAGGTAACTTGGCCAACACCGGTCGGTGTACGAATGAACGTTTTTGTGGGCGGGTTTTCCGAGTGATCATTGGAGGTTAAGATTTCCTGTCTTTAAGCTTAGCTAACCAGAGGAGGTCAGCAAAACAGCCACTATTTAGACATGAAAGTGTAAGTCAGTGTGAAGCAACACCTGTAAATTAACTGAAATATTCAGCCACTGGCTTCATTAAGCTCTGTGAACAACTTGACCTTTCTGTGAAAAGATGGTTTTGTGTTAAAAACATTAAAATAGAAACAAGTTTTCGCTCTTGCTGCAAAGCTTTGTCAAATCAGCAGGCTCACTGAATGAACCCTCAAGCCGCTCACGTTTATTTCCTGGCTTGCTGGTTAGTCTGTGGCTCTTTTGGTCAGTGCAGTCTGTGGCAGCACAATGTACAATGCCAATGCGAGGAAAACCAATCCCCAGACACTTGCGACACCCACATTAATGACAGAAACACAGAAAGATGTAATCTCGCCAATTTCAAGGCTCATTAATTTGTGTAACAGACGGAAGCTTGAAAAAATAATTTGAAGGGGGTTCTAATGCGTTTCCCCCTCCTTTCCTCTTGTTCCTTCCCTCATTGCTTCTCTCAGTGGAAACAGCTTTTCCCCCTTTACTAGCACACCATGAAAACAAATGATTTTTATTCCAGGGATATTTGTAGTTTTTTTTTTTTCTGCGCCCCAAAGGCATTAGCACTTCTTTGTTTAGTGTTGACCGCATTATGAGAGCTCAGACTTTCACTGCTGCAAAGCAAAACAAAAGAAAAAGACTTTTGTGAGTCAGTGTGAGAGGTTTGATTTGAGCTTTTCCAGGGAGGGCTCCTTGGTTGCGTGACAGCCGGCCTGCTTTTTTGCTTAGGCTCGTAATTTTACCGAAAGCCCTCCTCAGCCCGAAATTCGGAGGAATGCAAAGGAAGCAAAACAACTAAAAGTGTGTCTCTCACACTGACAGGCACAAGTAAAGGTGGCTAGACAGTGTCAGGAGTAGTGAGGAAGAGAAAAGAGGGGAACGAGGAGTTTGACATCATCTCCTCGCCTAATGAAACGATATGTGTGTGACTGAGTTTCTACGTGTTGAGATTCCCCGGGCTGACTGTGCAAACGTCCAGGCATCTCAAGTCACCTTCAAACAGCTGATGTTTGTGACACGTACTCCTCCCCTGCTGATTCCCCCTACAGTATCACTAATTCTCCACTGAGGAGGAAAGCCAACTCCACTCGTTATTTGTAAAAGTAGCACCTTCCTTCATCGCAGTGCCGTTCCCGCACCGACACTCAGCAATTTAACAGGAGCCCTTTTTTTGGCTGAAGGTAGGTGTATTCCCTGAGAGCATTTTAGCTTAACAGTATTGCGAATGCGCCCAAATATGAGCTGAGCAACAGCGTTGGTTAATATCTGCCAGTGTTTATTGGTGGCAGCTGTATCACAACAGTGATGTGTTGGCAGCGGTGAAAGGTTTTAAAAAAGCAATTTTTATAATTATATAAAATAAGAGTTGTTTTCCTGGCACAAAAGAATGAAAATGTACCCGTTTTGAGCCAAACTTCCATTTAAAACATTATTTCGGTGAAAGCTTACGGAGTTAAAAGAGAAAACTATACTAGTAATTGTGTTGTCACTAGTGATTAATACCATTTTCCTTTGGCATGAATGCCACATTCACATGCAGAGTAGCAGCTCAGACACATTTCAACCTTAATGCTCACTTAATGTCTCTCTTTGACTCATAAAAGCCTCTCTTTATGTTCTAATTACTGTGGTCAAACTACTGCCCGTCTTTCTAGAGAAAGTGAAAAAAAACATCCAGGGAAACTCAGTAATCATGTTTCATGGTGCTGCACTGCAGGAGTAAGAACCCACCCACTTCCTCCACACTCTCAACCAGACGTGCACTGGCCGCCCAACAAAGGAAAGAAAATCCAAAAAATCTGCAGTGAGGAGTTATTGACCCAGCACTGATTTGGCGATGCTTCAGGACGCCCTGTGGCCCTTATGACAGTATGGTTTATGTAACTGCCAATGGAGCTCATACAGATGAGTGGTCTGTAACACACAATCCAGCGCACGCAAACGCAGACACACACAGAACACTTGTAGTAAAGAGCACAAGCAGACACCCACTCCCACTGCCTGCACAGTGAGGATGAACACGCTGATTTCTGAAGAGCTGAAGAGGCAGGTGGAGAGTAAAGTTAGAGCACTGAGAGGGAAACAGCACAGCAGCATCCTGAAAAGCACAGAACATGGCCGTAAAGGCTGCAGATGCAGATCGCTACGCCTTTATTAACATGTCACTGTCATGGAAACAAGGCGTCTACAGCCCCGCACGTATCTCTGTATGTTACTGTGGGAAGCCTGTGGAAAAGATATGCAACCGACATGGTGAGTTTGTTATTTTTAGTGCAGCGCTAACACTTCCGTTCTTCCTGCTGATGCCTCACATCCTTGTTGCCGCTTTTGTTTCCTTAAAGGCTCGGTTGTGCAGGCTAACAGATGGAAGTGATGAAGACTTGTGCTCGCACACTGTGGAGGAAATGAGGGGCAATGAAGTATCTGGCCCTCATTTGTGGGGACAGGGCTTAAATCTGCTTTTTATTTCTAAAGCTACAGTAGGAAAACAGTAGTTGGAGATCGCGGCAGGATCAAAATGATTGTGACTGTAGGCTTTAAAACAGTTGCTTCAAAAAAAGGGACCAGGTTTGTGACCATTCATAGTTGTTGTCTTCAACATGACTTTTGCAGCAGTAAAACAGCAGTAAGAGAGTTGAGGGTTTAGCTCACTGCCTTCAAATTCTTGTTTTAAAAATATTTTAGCTGTTTACACTGACCACTTAATTTAGGAATTATTTTTCTGGGTCGATCTCAGTTTTTCAAACGTGAATGAACAGCTCTGATCAGTACAATGATATGGGAGTAGTAATTTATCACTGTCTCACCTCAGACACAGCTAGAATCTGCTCCGGGTCAATCAGCTTCTTCTCCCCCTCCTCAGATGTGCTCCCACCTCCGCCAAACTGCCACACTGACATTTGTAGGAAACCATGAAATTCCTCCTGTTGCTGCCTTTCCCTGAGAATCGGATGAACCCAGAACCTCAGTTTCTTCTTTTTCTTGTTTAGAAAGATCAGGACCATCTCTTCATTTCAACTTCATCTTTTTCATTGAATTGTTTGCAAACACAATGGTTTCATTGCGGATATGCATTACATGTTACAAGTATGAATCTGATAAATGCGGAATTTTTCTGAATTTTTTCTGCAGTGCATTTGGTGTGTAAACCTCTTCAGTCGGCTTTCAGTTAGGTGATCAAATTTGCAATTACCTGCAATCTGTTTGTCATAATACCTCAGCTATCTGTGATAAATTGTTGATAATTACAAATGTGTTGCCATCTACATACATAGAAATTCCCATTGAACAGAAGTCACCTCCACTACTTACATTACAGACGGAACATCAAAGATCTGAGACAGAAACTCTTCCACAATTAATGACGAAGAATGACAGTCTAACATTGGTGCTCTGCAACTTTGCTTTTATATAGAAAACCAGGTAGCAACCAGGTGAGTCGAGTCTGTTATTGCAAAGACCCGTGTTGCAGACAACTTGTGCTCATCAGTGCAGACGGATTCTGCAACAAGCTGAAAAAATGTCCGTGCTTATAAATTAGACGGCAATTATTAACAAACTTCCAATCTGTCTGAATGTGACTGCAGTCGCTCTGAGCTGAACTGCGATCGTTGCTTCCTGCAGGTGACCCATGTAGTCACCTTGCAATTGAAACTGGTCATCCAGAGATTTATGCTGAATCTGTGGGCAAAAAACGCCATAAATGAGGAAAAAATTCAATACAATAACCAGGATGGTTGTGATGTTGCCCAGTTTAGGGATCAACAGGTATGAAATCACCGCCCACTCATGTAAAATAAAGTTGCTATTCTTGGACAGTCCCTCAGACCTGCCATGTTTTATTCTGTTTGTTGACTGTTTCTTATTCAGACATTAGAGAAGCACCTCTATACTTTCCTATCTATATCACGTTTAATTTTCAAAAGAAATACAATAAAATAACAGAATAATAACATCATATTTAATATAATATTGGAACTCATTGGCCAACATGTAGTCTCGAAACCACTGGCTACCATCCGCTGACTTTGACATTAGAGGTCTTCGCTGCTGGCAACCCTGGAGGTGCTGAAACATTGGCCCATAGAGGTTAATCATCAGATAACCACTAGTTCCTCAGATCGTGTCTAACTGCAGGATGGCAGTAGAAGCACTCCTTTAAGACTCCATTCATGTGGACCTGTTTTATGTAGACCTAACTACATAAGCACTGACTTGGTATTTTTTGCTTAGACGCAATCCTGACATTCACTGAACAAGAAATGCTTTGAAAACTTGGAGTTTGACGACTTGATGATAAATCACACAAAAGTCAGGTTCAAAGTGTCGGTTTGCCTCCAGCATCCTATTCTGCAGGGCAGATAACCGACTTTGACTTGGAGTGAGGAAAATAAAGGCTCGCTCTCGGCAGAATGAAAGGAGGGGGATGATTTAAAGGATTCTCTCTGAAAAACCTCCTCGCTCTCTTCCCGCTCCATCCCCAGATGAATGCCCAATCAGAGATAAAACATATTTACATTTCTCTGATGTGCAATGCGCTTATGGTATGCGCGCACTGGATTTTCTGCTATTCTGTTTAGGGGCACGTGTGCATGCAGGGACTCTTGTTTGCACTGTACGCGTATATGTTTTCTCCTTGCAGTACTGTAATTGAAAGCCCGGAGGCACAAAATTGCAATGCAGAAACAGCAGCTTTGCATGCGGTGCGCTGCAATCATAGTTTGTGTTTGTCAACTTCACCTAAAGGCACACATACACACACACATCAAAGCATTGTTTGCTGACCTTGTGTCCCTTTGAGTCTGTAAATGATTAATGAGACACACAATATGTATCTCTTTACTCTCTAGCTCCCTCATCATCATATAATTACTGTTTTCTTCTGCTTGATTGGTTTCTCATCTACTTGTTTGTTTCTCAGTGCAGGAAATTCAGTTTCTTGTTGTTCTCCTCCATCCTTTCTACAGGTGCACTGATTTTTTTTCGAGTGCAGGGTAATCTGCAACGTGAGGATAGCCCCCTTTTCCCCCTCAGTAATCTCACTCATCGAGCGCTGCTGTTATTGCAATTTACACTTGGCTCAGCTCCAGAGCAGCTCGGCCTTAATGGCTCCTCCTCTCTCCGTTGCACTCGAGTGTTATAGCTTCTCATCATCACCTCAGTGCTGAGCTAAGAACTCTTGCTATAAACACAATGACCTCAAGACGCTTCTTGAACTGTAGCCAAACTGTAACCTGTTAAACCCCGCAGAACCTGTTGTAACTTTAGTATTACACCATTATTATGGCGACGTTTACATTCATTGCAATTATTTGGTTGTGTCAGAGGAGAGATTCAAATGTTTCTATTGGTGCTAGACAGCATCAATAAAAATTAAATCAGAAATCAAAATTAAAGCATTATTGCAGACAAATGTGATATTCAGTCACTTGACCGAAGTGCATCTCTGAAAAGCAAATTAAAGTCTTTCCCTTCATTCGTTGTATCTGCATGACATTTGCAAATAAAACTCATAAAAAAAACACTCCACGGTTGTGAGATTACTCTCTATTTCTCCTATGTGCTTTTACGTACAGTGGCCACTTTAGAAAAGACAAATAATTGTGTCAGATGAAAACGGCTTTTGTCACGTATGTGCAACATTTTTGTGAAGTCTTTGCACTCAGCATGTGTACTGGAGAAATTTGGATAAAACATTTGGTCCAATGAAATACTGGATGGATAGCTCACCGTTGCT
This sequence comes from Diplotaxodon limnothrissa, assembly GCF_057381915.1. NCBI lineage: Eukaryota > Metazoa > Chordata > Actinopteri > Cichliformes > Cichlidae > Diplotaxodon > Diplotaxodon limnothrissa. The sequence continues at coordinate 16,998,527 of NC_140609.1, read as the reverse complement.
CTTGCGGACAACTGAGTTTTTCTTGACACGTGGTTGCACTTAATTTGCCTTTACATTAAGTTCTGTTGGCAGACGCACATTTTCAATATCGCTTGATCGCATTCATTTAATTGTGAGAAGTTAAAATGATGATCGAGATTAAAATTCGATTTATTGCGCGCCCCAATGTAGTAGCTGTTTGCTGTTACCAGGGCGCACTGTCACATACAACCACTCTGTGCACGCAAGCATGTCTGTATAGGTTAGGCAGGTTTGTGTTAGCAAATAGGGCACTGACAGAGTTCAGGTTTAGGTTAAACAAAGACTGGATGGCATGTAACAACAGCCCTCTGTTGGGACTCTCCTAATAGACCGGACAGTTTAAGTATAAACTTCCAAGAACCCCCAAAAAACACAGATCAGACTATTTCTGCACTTCCTAAACGGTAAATAGTTGGTCCATGATTCCACAGGGAGAATAAATCAGCAACTATTAGCCAGAAGGTCTTCTTCACAGTTTTTGCTTCCAACTCCTCAAGTCAAGCAACGCTTACATATGCACTGGTGTTATCTAAGAGAAGAGAGTCAGTGATTTCTACTGATGCCTTTAAAACCTCACAGTTGTTATTTCGTGCTGTAACTGTGGCTACCAGATTTATGAAAACCACCCTCAGACATACTCTGCAGCAATTTAGAAGATAAACAAGTAATTTTTTAACACACAGCGTATATTTCAGCAGTAACTGTGGAAAAAGTGAAATATTAATGCTGATGACTAAATGACGCAACAACCTCTCACTGAAACTTGAATTTACCATCTCAGCTTTAATCTCCAGTGTGCTTAGAGACAGATTGCAAACACCACCACGGTGGTTGCTGGACTAGTACATTTATTAACACTGCTTCCTTACATTGTATTGAATTTAACTGTCTGTATAATTGTTGGAAAACACAGATTAACTGCTATATAAATTCTTGCTGGAGCACGGCCATGAATGGTAAATGCTGTCATTTGAAATGTTGGCACTATCGGTTGGCTTTAAAGGACCATGAACAACAAACCCTTTGTGAAGGATATGAATGGTTATATGTAATTTGTAACCATTTAACAACCCTAAATGAGGTAAAAATGACTGACTTGCTTAGTTTATAATAAATGGAATGGACTCATATGCTACTATCTACTAATAGGCCTGCTGGACAGCTTTAGTGATACAAATAAATTAAAAAAAATATCTGCGAATGGTCGTGTTGTAATAAAGCTGTGACTTTACATCAACATTATAGCTCCAAAAGCAAACACGAAAGACTCAGGCCCATGAGCTTGAGGCTAGTTTTGTGTGCAGTGAGTACTGATGGAGTGCAACGCAGTCTGACTGTCCTCTTTTCTCCTAGTCAACTGGTGCCACAATAGCTTCTGGGAGCCACATGAGTGTATTGTGAAATATCAGCTCCAATAGCTCCAATGCAGGAAGCAGCTAATTTCATGGCTATTACTAAAGGCTGCAGCAGAGACTCAGTTACTCTCTTTGAACTGGGATTAGTAACGAGGAAGAACAAAACAGTGCTCTTATCTGGTCCTGATATTTGTTTGGCGCTGCAGGGGTGACTGGAAGAGAGCTCAGCTGTTTTATTCTAATGTGAATTTTAAAAGTCACTTCCCTTCAGCTTTCTCCTGACAGACAAATGCAAAAGTGAGAACAAATCAGGAACACATGTTGACAGGTAAGCATCACCTGCAGTGTTGTATGCACTTTTTTTTACACACTTGAAGTAATCCGTGTTTGTTGTGGTTTGAACTGCATCAAAGACCAGCCCTAAATTAGACTTTTCTTCCCAAAAGGCACAGCTGTGTTGTGTTTTGAGTTAGCGTGGATATTTCATACCCTCGCACCGCTCATGCTTCTCCTCAGCATCAAAGCACAGCGCACGCCGTTTGAAATTCATTGAAAGCATTGGATTAATAATGCAGGGAGAGAAGCTGAGAAAAGAGGATACGTAACGTGATGTTTTCTTGACTCCTCAGCTATTAAACCATGGAAACCCATCTGACATGACCGAATGGGAAACCTTTGACCGAGCAGGTGGATAGCTTTTAAAAGCTTGCAGTGAAAATAGCAGGAGCTAAATCCCCCAGGAGGCAGTCAGATACATGCTCCCTAAATGAAACCATTTTCTTTCTCTGTTTTGCTACCGTGGCTTCACCTCATTGTTTCCCACTGAATTTACAGGAGGTTAAAATAAAAATAATAAAATATGTATAGAAAAGAGATGAGTAAAATTAGAATAGAATAGAATGCTTTTATTGTCACTATACAGTTGTACAATGAGATACAGAGCATCTCCTGCTCAGTGTAAACATGCTGGGGGGTACAGTTCTGCAGCGCTATATACATATGGACAGTATTAACATAGGGAAAAAAAAAAAAAAAAAAAAAAAAAAAAAAAAAATATATATATATATATATATATATATATATATATATATAAAAAAAACACCCAGCACGCCCCTGCGGGCGGTTTATCCTTCAAGCTCGGGTCCTCTACCAGAGGCCTGGGAGCTTGAGGGTCCTGCGCAGTATCTTAGCTGTTCCCAGGACTGCGCTCTTCTGGACAGAGATCTCCGATGTTGTTCCTGGGATCTGCTGGAGCCACTCGCCTAGCTTGGGAGTCACCGCACCTAGTGCTCCGATTACCACGGGGACCACCGTTACCTTCACCCTCCACATCCTCTCGAGCTCTTCTCTGAGCCCTTGGTATTTCTCCAGCTTCTCGTGTTCCTTCTTCCTGATATTGCTGTCATTCGGAACCGCTACATCGATCACTACGGCCATCTTCTTCTGTTTGTCTACCACCACTATGTCCGGTTGGTTAGCCACCACCATTTTGTCCGTCTGTATCTGGAAGTCCCACAGGATCTTAGCTCGGTCATTCTCCACCACCCTTGGGGGCATCTCCCATTTTGACCTCGGGACTTCCAGGTTATACTCGGCACAGATGTTCCTGTACACTATGCCGGCCACTTGGTTATGGCGTTCCATGTATGCCTTGCCTGCTAGCATCTTGCACCCTGCTGTTATGTGCTGGATTGTCTCTGGGGCATCTTTACACAGCCTGCACCTGGGGTCTTGCCTGGTGTGATAGACCCCAGCCTCTATGGATCTTGTGCTCAGAGCTTGTTCTTGTGCTGCCATGATTAGTGCCTCTGTGCTGTCTTTCAGTCCAGCTTTGTCCAGCCACTGGTAGGATTTCTGGATATCAGCCACCTCCTCTATCTGCCGGTGGTACATACCGTGCAGGGGCCTGTCCTTCCATGAAGCAGCTGGATAGCGTAGTGGTTAGACTACACGCCTTTGGAACAGAGGATCGCAAGTTCGATTCCTGCCTGGGGCGTCTGTATCCAGTAAGGGTCCTAAGGCTAGACCCCCTATGCTAAGCAAGCCTACCGCAGACATGAGCGAGACAGATAAATATGAAGGCATGCCGGCTCGGACGTCGCCCGGATCAACAAGGTCCGCGTCAGGTGTTGAGGAACCAGGGCACCCTGACGAAAAGTGGGCTACTGGAACAAGAAGGCATCGGTGGGCAAGAGACGAAAACAGGGCGTTGTTGGAATGCTACTATGCAAGTAACCCCGGCGGAAGGGGCTACATGAATAGGATGAGGGACCTATGGATTCTTCGATACCCAACATCCACAATGACGGCGAAACAACTAGTAGCTCAGTGTTCCAACATTCGAAAGAAGGGACTGCTCTCACAGCTAGAGATTGACGAGGTACAACACAAATGCTACGGCAAGGGGAGATATCATCACCCCCACCCGAGATTGGGTACATAGCCCCAAGTGCGATAGGAGAAGGATCGTTGAGTGCGAGAGGAACTGACCTGAAAAATAGGATCATGGCCAAGCTTGAAACCTGGATCCCGCGTAGCCGGTTACCAAGATTACGTGAAGTTCCCTCAGAAGGTCTGCTAGATGATGTTAATGCAGCACTACGGGCAATACCTACAACCACGATTACCGACACTAACAAGCTGATCTACAATACGGCAACAGTGATCAGTGAGATGCTTGGCTACAAGTTGAACAGCGACAAGGGGCAGTACCCTCCATGGAGAAGGAGGCTAGAGGGCAAGATCAAAGTAGCACGGAGGGAGGTTAGCCAACTAACGGAGTTGCAGAAAGGTGCGACAAATAAGGTGCCTAAGAAATACAGCAAGCTGTCCATACCTGAGGCCTTGGAAACTGCCAAGCAAAGACTCACAGCCTTGGCCAGCCGCTTGAGGAGGTACACCAGAGAGATAGAAGGCAGGAGAATAAACCAGCTGTTCTCCACAGAACCAGCAAAGGTGTACTCTCAGTGGCAAGGGAACAATAAGAGAACAGCACCACCAAGGCTGGAGACGGAGCAATACTGGAAGAGCATATGGGAGAAGGATGCAACCCATAACGGCAATGCTCAGTGGCTAGAGGATCTGAGGGCTGACCACAGCGACCTCCCTGAACAGGGTCCAGTAACCATCACAGTGGCAGATATCCAAGAAAGGGTCTCCAGTATGAAGAGTTGGACAGCACCAGGGCCCGACATGGTTCACGCCTACTGGCTGAAGAAGCTGACTGCACTCCACGAGCGTCTGGCAGCACAAATGAACCAGCTGCTAGTTAACGAGAGACACCCGGAATGGCTAATTGAAGGCCGGACGGTCCTGATCCCCAAGGACCCCAAGAAGGGACCGGTCCCCTCCAACTACCGACCAATAACCTGCCTCAGTACTACATGGAAGCTCCTGTCAGGCATCATATCGGCTAAGATGAACAGGCACATGGGTCAATACATGAGCGGGACACAGAAAGGAATTGGCAAGAATACCAGAGGCGCAAAACACCAGCTACTGGTAGACAGAACAATCAGCCGAGACTGCAAGACCAGACTGACCAACCTGTGCACTGCCTGGATTGATTACAAGAAGGCCTATGACTCAATGCCCCACAGCTGGATACTGGAATGCCTAGAATTGTACAAGATCAATGGGACCCTAAGAGCCTTCATCAGGAACTCAATGGGGATGTGGCGTACAACACTAGAGGCCAACTCCAAGCCCATAGCACAAGTCACCATCAAGTGCGGGATCTACCAAGGAGATGCTCTGTCCCCACTGCTGTTCTGCATAGGCCTGAACCCCCTCAGTGAGATCATTAACAAGACTGGCTACGGATACCGACTACGGAACGGAGCAGTTGTCAGCCACCTCCTGTACATGGATGACATCAAGCTGTATGCCAAGAGTGAACGAGACATCGATTCACTGATCCACACTACCAGGCTATACAGCAATGACATTGGAATGTCGTTCGGACTGGAGAAGTGTAGTCGGATGGTAACAAAGAGAGGGAAGGTAGTCAGAACTGAGGGGATTGAACTACCAGAAGGCAACATTGCAGACATAGAGGACAGTTACAAGTACTTGGGGATCCCACAGGCGAATGGGAACCATGAAGAGGCCGCTAGAAAAGCTGCAACCACCAAGTACCTGCAGAGGGTCAGGCAAGTCCTGAGGAGTCAGCTGAATGGTAAGAACAAGATCCGGGCCATCAACACGTACGCCCTGCCCGTGATCAGGTACCCTGCTGGGGTAATAGGCTGGCCAAAGGAGGAGATAGAAGCCACTGACATAAAGCCATCATATATATATATATATATATATATATATATATATGTAAAATGTACAAATATACAAGCCGTTTAAAAAAAAAAAGTAATATTTAATAAATAGTGTTGTGTATATACAGTTGAGTTATTGCACATAGAATTGGTATTGCACAGTGGTGGTCCATAGAGGAAGTAGGAAGAAAAAAAATTGGGGGGGGGGGGGGGGGGGGGGTGCTGTGTTATTGGTGCATGTGTGAGTTCAGGGTGGTTATGGCTTTGGGGAAGAAACTGTTTTTGAGTCTGTGGGTTTTTGTGTTGATGCACCTGTAGCGCTTCCCTGAGGGAAGCAGGCTGAACATATTGAAACCAGGGTGGGAGCTGTCCTTGATAATGTTTGCTGCTCTGCTGAGGCAGCGGGAGGAATAAATGTCCATCAGGGAGGGGAGAGGGCAGCCGATGATCTTTTGTGCTGCCTTGACTACACTCTGAAGCCTCACTCTATCCGCCTTGGTGCAGCTGCGTACCATACCGTGATGCAGTAGGTTAGCAGGCTCTCAATGGACGAGCAGTAGAAGGTCAGCAGCAGGTTGGAGTTCAGCTTGTACTTCCTGAGGACTCTCAGGAAGTGCAGCCGCTGTTGGGCCTTCTTGACGACCGCTGAGATGTTGTCTGTCCAGGAGATGTCAGCAGAGATGAGGACACCAAGGAACCGGAAGGTGTGGACCCTCTCCACACACTCCCCGTTGATGTAAAGGGGGGCCAAGTCAGCGCTGTGTCTCCTGAAGTCAACAATGAGCTCTTTGGTTTTCTTAGTGTTCAGTGCCAGGTTGTTTTCTGAACACCAGGCTGCCAGCTTCAGAACGTCTTCGCTGTAGTCTGCCTCGTCTCCCTTTGAGATGAGTCCGACTACCGTGGTGTCATCAGCAAACTTTATGATGAGAGTGTTGTTGTGGGTCGAACTGCAGTCGTGGGTGTAGAGAGAATACAGGAGGGGGCTCAGCACACAGCCCTGTGGGGAGCCGGTGCTCAGTGTGTGAGTGGATGCGATTGAATGTGGATGCGGATGTGATGCGATATGATATTGAATCAGTGCGATTCAATATCATATCAATAACTCTGCTAAGCATGGGTAAATAATGTCAAGCCCTGATGATAAGCACTATGCAAGTGAAGGCCCCGTTTCATTTTCTGTACTTTACTTTATCTTCAGTCCTCTTTTATGCTAGTCTTGCGACTAACTTGCTACCAAGCTGTATTTAGCTTAAACTCTGGAGACAGCCAAGATGCTAGCTCCAGTGATAAAAAGTTATCCCAGTACTAAAAGAGGCAAAAGCTGAGGTCCTTTGAACGAGTACATTAAATTTGCTCCAAAGCAGGTGAGTACCATAGAAAGATGTGTTAAAATGGTCCAAATCCACCATGAAAACTGCCCAAAACTAGCTAACGCCTCGTAGCTGTAGTAGTTTCCTCTCATTGAATGTCTATATGTGAAGCAGTTTCTTTTCATAACTTGCCTGTTTAAACTGCATTGGGATAAAGAAACATTACTTTAGTGGCACGACCACTTTGTTACAGACAGTAGCTTTCTACTCATCTTCACTAATTTGACACATTTATCTGATATATAACATGACTTGCTCTTTGGTTCATTGTACAAGCAGAACGTTTGGAGTCAATTTATAAATGTTTTATTTTGTTTTCTGTGGCTGCAGCCAGTAGTTGGTGATGGTTTATATTAAATGGCTACCTTTAATATTTAAATAGAAATACAATTAATTTGCGCAAACACTGTTAGAGGGGCATTCTTGGGTGACACAAGAGATCATCAAAACCTGCTTTGGCTAGCAGATAGTTTAATGGAAGATACCGACTTGGCTGCAAAGTGAGACTGTAAAAAGCATGTTGCAAGTAGGAAACAGATTTTTTTATCTTCAGGGTAAATTTTGTATCTTATTGTAACTAACACATTTCCAAAGAACCAAGTTTTAATGTAAAAATATATGTTCCTCACTTTACGTTGCATGTTTGCACAGTTGCACACAACACAGAAACTACTGGTGACCATGGAAACCTGCTAGTGATAAAAGTAGTCACAAGGAGGTTTACTGTGCAGCATTGTTTACAACATTTTCAAAGCTAGGGACTGTCAGCAACCTCCAGCAACCACTTGCCAACCGGTCATGGAATTCACACTTTTCCCTAGCAACCAGAGGTTACCAGTTGATCATCAACCAATCACCATACCTGCTCGCATTGGGGTTGCTAGCAATGTCACAGCGACTGCCAGCAACCTCACCCAACCAGTTGGGGAATACAGCCAAAGCTTTTAAATGATCAGAATTGGTAAAAGGAATTGTAGCAAACTGGCATATTTAAAAAGCTGGAACTATGAAGTAATGTAAAAGTAAAATTTAATCTGTAACACATTCTGAAGATATAATCACTGCATTGATCTCTGAGGCATTTATTGACTTGTATTAGTAATAAGAGTTGCACTGAGTGAAAGAGCCCAAACTGTCTGCATGTTGATGGTTTTTGAGGTTTTTTAAAAAAGTCTTCCTTTAGCTAACAACCGGCTAACCAATCACAGGACAGAATCTTCCTCTGAACTATTACCAGTTATAATGCATGTTGGATGATCTGGTTTCTGGTCACTCCCACTTCAGGCTCCAGGAACACATTTGACTGCAAAGGCTGAAAGTCTCAGTCCCCCCCCCCCCCCCCCGGACCACAGGAGGCAGTCAGAGAGTGGATTGAGGTCATTTATCTTCCCAGTGCCAATGTTTGTAGACTACATCTTAACTGCAAAGGGAGGTATTGATCCTGCTCTCCTCTCTTTATCCCCTCCTCCTCAATACATAAGGGAGAAACGATCACAGCTCACACCCTGGTTATGAATATGAAAATGCATATTGTTGATGTTAAAGTGACATTGTAATTTCTGCAGTGATTTCCTGCAAGAAACTTACTCGACTGCACATGTCTGAGCTCAAATCGACTCACAGTGATTGCACGGGGGACTTTCGAGCCTTGCACCATGTGTGTGGCTTCAGATGGAAATCGCACTGCAAAAAAAAGTTATTAGCAGCAGAAATTTAAACTAAAAGTTTGCTAGTGAGCATTTCCTCCAGGGTGTCTACTTTCTGTGCATAATGATTTTTATTAAAGTGACAGTGAGTTAGGAGTGTTTGCACGCTCTCTCTCCACAGAACCCTTCGGTTGTGGCTCTGAAGATAAATGGGCCACCAAGGCGGGCCCAAACACAGGCCTGGGGATAGGGATAGCTAATACTGAATTAATTAGCATGGGCTGATATGGTGGAGCAGCAAACAAGAGGATCATTTGATGCTATCTGCTTTTAGCTCCATTAATTTTGAACACTGTAGGGAATGCTCTTCGTGTCAATAATTGAATGACAAAAATATATTTTTAAACAAGTAAATAAAAGTGCAGTGACATCATATTCATGCTTCCAGAGAAAAACTTTATTTCTCTGACAGGCTTAGTGCCCAGGGTTTAAGCGAAGTTAAGCTAACCTGCTATTTAAAAAAAATACAAAATGATATTTTATATCTTATAATATTTAATATTTAAAGATTATGAGTTCAAAAGCCAGGGAGGAGACCAGCTGAAAGCTCTGAACCCTATTCTTGTGAGACGAGTGGAGGGAGGAAGAAGATCTAAGAGTGCGAGGGGAAGTGGCAACCTGGAGAAGGTCAGACAGACATGGAGGGGCGAGGCTGTGGATGGCTTGAATGGCCAAAGAAACATTTTGAAATTAATGTGGAATTTAAGTGGGAGCCATTGAAGCTGTTGCAGAACAGGAGTGATGTGGTGAGTGGACTGTAGTGACAATACAAGCAACTGAATTCTGGACCAGCTGAAGCTTAAGAAATTATATAAATATATTTTTTAAAAATAGACATCTGCTGATAGGCTGTGGAAGTGAATTATCTTGCTTGCTTGACTAATCACCAACATTAAAGTATCAACTAAATGCTGTTTTTTTTTTTCAAAATAAAGACACAAAAAGATTTGTGATGTTTTTTTTTTAATAATATGAACGCACACAGCTTTACAAGGATGTCACAGTTTTTTTCATTGGACAACGACTGATCAAAATGTGTGCTGGCTTTTGACACTCAGCTACTCACCAAAAAAAGAGAGGAAAAAGCAAAAGGCTTGAGATGTTGCTCCTCGCTGCAGCCCATCCTCCTCCCTTCCTTTCCTTAATCCGTCTTTACTTCTTTTATTTGGTTCCTTTATGATGATGATGATGTGCCTTCTCTTCCTTGCTGTGCTGCATATTAAAAGCTATAATATGGTTCTAAGAATAGCTTTGCCTAATCTGCTCACTGTGATGAAGTGTCACTCTTATACTCTTCTATAATGTTTGACCCTTTTCATGCCTCTAATGCTGAGAGTACCTGTCTGGATCCCAAACACTTTAACATACAAATGAAGGCATTTTACTACCAAGAGCTATATAGTTGTTTTTTTCTTACATAAACTTGTTTTTATGACCGATATTTAAAAAAAAAGATGAACATTTATTTTCCCAGCAGACTGATATCTCATTACGAGGCAAAACTTTTCAAACTCCCCGGTGTTTGGGCTCACTTTATGTACACGCTGAGAAAATCACATGTTGTGTTGGCAGAAATGGGTATTACATACATTAACTGAGCGTGTGCGAGTGTGTGTGTGTTATTTCTCTAGAGATTAGTGCTTATTTGCAGTTTGATGGGGGAAAGCGAGTGTGTTTGGAATACAGAGTTAATATGATGTGGCAAATAAATGGCTGTTGGATAATGAGACATGGCATTTAGATAAATGTCGCTGCTTTAGTGTTTAAGGGCATAATGATAATGCTATATCAGCTAAGCGTGGCTATCTGTATTATGTAACATCTAGATTTTATTTATTTAAAGTGTATTTAGCAAACAGGTTGTTTTGGACCTGTGCAAAATACTATTGACTTGTTAATACTATAAACTGATGTGAAATGTGGTATTAGAATGAAGGTACATAATGTAATTGGACTTTATTATACAATAAAACTATACCTACAATGTACACATCCTCATTTAGTTGTCGTTTAAGCCCTTATTTAAAACTAAGGTTTAAGTACTTATCCAGCTGCATGAGGCTGTATAAGATATACTTATATTATCTCATAAATAGTGAGAAAAGAAAACATGTTGCTACTATTGTGACCTCTGTAGTGTCACAGTGACAAGTCATAGTAAAGAGCAACCCCTCGGGTACTGTGTCAGTCCCTGTCTTACTGTAAACTGTCTCTACTGTCACGGGCTCCTTGGTCCACAGGGCCTGCACTGCCCAGCCCACGTGGCCACATTTAAGACCCCCTCTGGCTGTCATGGGGAAGGCATGCCAGCGCAGCCTCCAGTATGTCAGAAGCAATCATGAGACTGGGTCTTAATAACCAATAAGAGCACAGACCAGTGGCACGTACTCAGGCCCTTTGGATACAAAGACAGGATGCTGTCAGAGTAAAGTCTGGTGGATTAAAATGAGAAGAAATCTGCGCTCCACTGACTCTTACATTTTGTTTTTTGTATTGCAGAGACAAACATCTGGAGCTGCTGCTGGCAACAATAAGACTTCTGGAGGACAAGGTAAAAAAGTCACAAAACGATATGTTTGTTTGTTATTTCCTTTGGAATATACTTGGACATTTATTTTAGGGGAAACAAACTGTTGGTTTAGGGGAGAGGAGATTGGAGTTTACAGTATAGGATGGTTTTAGAAGACAGATGACAGTAGATGGACAGCAACAAGGAGAGAAGGACATGCACAAAGACACAAATTCACCTCAGGCTTTCCATCAGATCTGTTCTTACAAGAGTTCAGGGAATGATGTCATCATATATAACATGGAGAACATTTGATAAATGTCAGAGATTATGTGATTTTTATCAAATTATTCCTTATTATTCAGAACAATATAATAATCTCTTCCCCTGCTTGACAGAAGATCACCTTGTTTATATTGCTTATACTTTATGGCTTTACATTATTTGACAAAGAGGTTTGTTTGCAACTTTGATATCCTGATTCAGCTGGAAAAAAACACCCTAAAAACCAGGAGACAAAAGTGAGATGACCACCAGTGTCTGTAAACACACTTCTCTGATGATTGCCTCCCTGAGCAGAGACAGACGGCCTGTATGAGTTCAGTCCTGGGGGAAATAAAGCACAGCTCTGTGCACCGAGCACGTTACAAATCATGTTTATTGTTGAGCTTTCTGTCATTAAACCCATCACAGCAGAGCAAATAAAGGCTTCAACGAGAGAACTAATATCCTCCCAGCTTTCACCTTCTCTAAATCATGGCGCTGATTTGATGCCCTGACTCAGCAGCGCATCACGGATTGAGATGGGACCAAGTAGGCTGCGCTATTTTTATGAGATAAAACAGTGAATCTCGGATCTTATTCACTTTATTTGTGGGAAACTGCATTAAAACTCAACAGCACCGCTGTTACACTGACACCTGTATGTCACAAATCAGATATATTAGTCATGTAAAAACTTCTTTTTTTTTTTAAATGAAGTAGAGACTGCTTTAATTAGGCATGCCACACTCAGAAGTCCTGAACTCACAAAAAATAAATCACTTGGAGCTATATTTTCAAACCATAGAAATTCGTGAAGACGTGACGTGTTCTGTGCAGCAACAGCTGCTCTGTAAAAGGATACTGTCGGTTGCTCCCAGATTTTTAACACTAGATGCATTTCCTGGTGCAACCCCCAGGGGATTTGTGTCTCCACCCGGGGATCTTTTGCTTGTTAGGCGAATGTGTAACTAGTACACAGTGGAGCAGTTTTGTATGTAATCACAAAGCACGAAGTACAACAAACACAAGGCATTAAAGAAAGTTCAAAGTAAAACAGGAAATAGACGAATGCTAAACAGTAGCCATGACAGAGAGAGGAGAACAGGCATCATCAGAAAGATTATGAGAGAGAGAGAAAGATGATGACAGAGAGAAAACACTTGTGGAGCTAAAACTGCAACTCATAAAAATCAAAACATCACAGGAAACATAGTTAAAAACCTGATGCCAAACAAAGCAAAGCAGACAAAGCAGTCGTGGTATGTCTGAAAACTCGAACAAAAGAGAGATGACTGTTGATGGTTCCATGTATTTCTACACTTTCTTTGTCTTTCCTAGAGAACCAATCTGGTTAGTTGCTAATAGATGGCCACACACCTTCTCTACTTTTAAGTCATTTACATTTGTGCACATGTAAATTGGGCCTCATTTGTTGAATGAAGATGGTAACACATTCGACTGTTAGAAGCATCACCGCTCTGTCCCTGATGTCAGCATCATAAACCCAGGGGTGCAGCTCCTTGTGTGTATAAACACCTCAATAGGAAAGAAAACAGGGCTGGAAGCGTGCGATAATGAGTTTGCGTCACCACTGACGCAAACTAGAAAATGTTTTGTTTTTTCATTCTAATCTATAGTAAGTAGGAAACAATTCTTAAGCTTTCTGTTGGTAGAAAGTCTAATAAGGATGTCCAAGCAACCTGAAGAAGTACCTGAAACCGACGTCACTGCAGTGGTTAAATTTGGAGCCATTGTTCATACATGTAAAAAAACAAACCAAACAGACGGCCAGTTGACCATTATACAACCATGAAATGTTTGTTGGGATTACAAACTGAACTGAACTGAATGGATAAAAATGAATTGTAGACTCAAACTAAGACTCACAATCATACAGGAATCAGACTCCAAAGTCACAGAAATTCAAACAACAAAATTCAGAAACACAAAACCCAAAGGTGCCAAAAAAGTGGCCAATATGTGGCTGGCAGAGTGCAGACCCAATTGAAGATCTGGAGACACGACCGAACTTTGAACAGCATTTATTGCCAGAGCTTGGGGAGCGAAATACTCTATGCAGAAACTCAGACTAACCAGGAATCAAGCACTTGCAAGTTACAAAACTGAACACGCACACATGGGGGAAAGTATGACAACGACAAAGACCAGAGGGAGACTCGGACAATAAATACACAGGAGGGAATCACGGAAGACAGGAACTCAATGCACATGAGACAAAGGACTATCAAAATAAAACAGGAAACATAACAAACTCAGAAACAGACACTAGAAACAGGAACAGAACACAAACGTGACTGAAAGATGACTCACCTGAGACAACTAACAGAGAGACCAGAGAGCGAGACATAACAGGGATCACAGAATAGAATAAGAAGATAAACACATGCACACTATGACCTAGACAAGAACCTATGAACTAGACGGACCAAAGTTAACCAAATACAGTGACAAAGGCTGACTACTCAAAGAGACAAGACAAGGGGCAGGTGACAAAAGAGGGGACAGATACAGTTCCAGAAATAAGAATATAATACAATGGAAATAACCTTAAACTCGAAACACAGAATACCATAGGACTAAAACCGAAAACATTTCATTAGACCAAAAATAATTCCCAAACCTCTAAAACTCAAAGGAATGGCCCAAAAACCTAAGATGCAAACACACACCGACGTTTGTTGCATTACACACAGGCAGTATTGTCAGAAAATATTACAGTTTATGTGCAATTAGTTGATGAGTGTGATGGTGAGGTTTTTTTTTTTGCAAAGATAATGATGTATTGTATAGATAAAGTTACATAAAGCAACTTCAATTCAGTTTTATTTCTATTGGATCAAATCACAACAGCAGTCGCCTCAAGGCACTTTATATTGTAAGGTAATACAACTTCAATAGAATCAAAGCAAATCTTTTGTTCCAATGTTTCAATTTCTTATATTATCCACCTGAAAGAGTTAGAAATACTTAAGGGAGTAATCTGCCTGGAAAGTGCGTTTGAAAAGTGCATCCTCATTTGCGATTGAGAGAAGCTTGGAACCAAGTTCACGCAGCAGCTGACCCCGTCTAAAATAAAACAAAAAGTCGCTCCAATTAAACCGAGCTGCTGTTTCAGCTACATTATTCACCAACAGCAATTAACGGGATTATCTCGAGCAGGGTAAACACTGTGATGCAGGAGACTAATTTTTCACTGCCTTTAAAATTCAGCTCTAGCATTTCACTCACTTAATGAAAAGAGAAAGTGAAGGAAACTACACGGCCCGCAGTACACATACACAAACACAGAATGCGCCTTTGTTGTCTGACCTTGAAAATTAATTTGAAGCCTGTAAAAACTGCTTTCCCAGCGTGTCTGAAGTGTGTTTCTTAATACACAGAGATGTGGGGGGAGAGAGAGAGAGTGGGCGAAGGGGGTGGGGAGGGGGAGTAACGCTGCTATTGACTCGCCCACAGCACAGTCTTTAGAGGCAACCTCTCACGGGCTCAAGGACAGCCACAAGCAGATGTATTCATATGCACTGGAACTCATTTTGAACTGGGTACATTTAAGTACATGCAGCTGTGATGCACCTCAGAGATGCAGAAGGGGCTGTTTCCCTGATACCAGCGGGTGGAGGATGCAAGTGTTTACTGCAAAGATAAGGACGCCAGATTGAATGTTTATCAAGTGGATACAAATGAATCTTTTTTCTGCTTTTCTGCATAAAGAGTTAGAGAGTGCTGGCTGCTGGTGCTCATATATTTCACTCTTATTAAAAGAAAGTGATTCAGAAAGTGACACAACAGGCTCTTATTGTTTTAAACGTACAAAAAAAGTCTGCAGAGTGATAATAATGTGCAAAACCTGACATAGATAAAACAGAAGTAACTGCAAATGATGTTGATCAGAAGAGGTCATTTGCAGGGTGTCCTATCTGCTATTTGTTAACTATATAGCTGGAATATTATTTATTTTCATGATGCAACATGATGAAATTTTGCTAATTTTACTACTTTAGTGCAAAACCATCGTAAGGTTTGTTTATCTAACCGCAGAGGAACCTGGACCTTCATTTGAGGCTTTTAGAGTTTGATGTGTAAACTAATCTGTAATTATATTTCTTTTCAAGGTTCACCTCATTTACAGAATAATTCAGCCTGTTTAGCTAAAATGACTAAACTTAAACGTGTAAAATACAAAACTTTTCACTTTAAAGTTTTTCAGTTAGCTTCCCTGTAGCCATTTAATTTGAGAAATTCATGTATTATATTGACATTAACAGTGCTTGAAAGAGAGTAGAGTCAAAGCAACTGTGAATGTGTGCGATTGAATGATTCAGACAATGAAAACCTTACAAAAGAAACATGAGATTGGTGTGCATTATGCTCAAATTGTAATAGCAGCTAGGTGAAGAGCACAGCCAGGCACATTTTTATAATGTCACATGTAGGAGAGTTGTGCTTTCAGGGCTTGAATACACGGTTAATGTTTTTGAAAGGGCGTATTTTAACCCCAGCCTTTATTCAGCTATACAATACCTGAACACAACCAGGCAGTTAAACTGAAAACATTAAACTATTAACAGTAAAAATTAATATTACTATTGTTTTTTTCACTACGCACAAACCTCATTGTCCTAGGTGAAAGGCCTCTGTTTTCATTCTTTCATCCAACTCATTTATGCTTCGTCCACAACAGGTTGACTGTAGTGACTTGCATTTTAAATAGTTATTTAAGTCTTTCAGATTTCAGAAATCTATCCTAGCGTTGACATTTTTTTATGTTTTCATGGCAAACAGGGAGAAAAAAATCACTTCCCAACTCAACTCGCATCTACGCAACTTAGTTAGTTCTGATTGGATCTCGTCTCCCTTGAATTTCATCTCACTTCTACTGGTTGACAAATGTATCAATACATTTTTATCATATTTTTTGTCCTTTTTATTTAGTTACAGTCTTGTTGTAATCAGAAAAAAAATTCTTGTTGAAAATTATTCTTCAAGGAAATTAACAGTTTTTTTGGTCCGATCTCTATAAACCCTACAGATGGTCGTTTTGACGATGTCTACATATCTAAATTTATTGAGCTGCTGCCATGTGATTGGCTGATTCAATATCTGTATTAATGAGTAGTTGAACAGGTGACGGTGTATATTGAAGTCAGTGTACTATTCAGAACCTTTTAGTGGGCTTCTGTGACATTGGCAGACGTGGTTGGAGTCCAGATGTCATGTGTTTGTACCATATGTTTCATTTCTTCAGTGACCTTATGAGCCCAAGTACGACACAGACTGTCCCTGCCACTGAAACAGCTGTTAGTACCACAGCTTTACATGATACTTCATGAACAAACCACACTGACAGTAGCAGTTAAGGATGGGGCACAGTGATGCTGTCATATGGGAAGTGCCCCCTGTTATCTGCTTATTCATGTGGGACATGACACATGAAAACAGCTCAGTTACCTCATGTAAATGTTAAGCTTGCAAAGTAATGTTAAAGAACAATGTGGAACTGCTCCACCAACGGCCCCTCCCCCTCGTTTCAAACAGGCACAGGCGTAATTTCAAGCGGGCTCACCTTAGAGATCAAAGTCATCCTTGTATAATTAGCTTGTGACAAGCCCTCAAAGTGAAGATGACCCATTTTCTACATACTTTTTAATTAGCTTTACTGTACTAAATTATAACCATAACGAATTCTTCCTATTCTGTTGGATAATGTTATTGAATGCACACTGTATTTCTGTTTCAGGAGCTGAAAACACAAACAGTATTTCTTCTTCAGGCCTTTGAATGCACCATGTTTTCTGGCTTCCTCTTTCAAATCTGATGCCATGTGCAAGTAGATTACACAGATGCTTCCTTGCCAAAGAAAGAGAAAAAACATTAAAATAAAAAGTAGACATAAAGGGGAAAACCGTACCAATCGATGCTGACATGGTCCTCCACGTTTATGCGCATATCGATCGTCTCTCTCGCGGTTTTCTGCGCCTCTCTAGTGTCTCATGGCCTCAGGGGTTGACGATGTTTCCTTGACTTTCACGCTGGCTTTAAACTGTACACACACATTTCTACCCGCATAAATATATATGCACACAGTACATATGAGGATTTTTCATGGCTCCAAATGAGTCTTTGTAGGGTGACTGCAATTGAGCACAACTGATCTGGGAACAGCGTGTGTTACCTTACTTAAGATGCATTTTCCTTTCTTAAGGAGTCTTTTTTTAGTTATCTTTTGAAATTTAATAGACAAAAAATGTGAAAAATATTTTGTATGTTCACACAAATGAAAATTGACTTAAAAAAATGGTTATATTATTTCTATTGCGCTTTGTTCTTTGGGAGGCTAAAACCTCTTGGGAGGTTCTGTTTGTGTGCACCATATGTCATAGTTAAACAAAATTCTTTCAAGTCCAGATCTTTCAGCAACTCTGTTATTCGTTTTGTGTAAAATTTAGAGGTGCCATGGTAAAAAATGCCAAAAACGTTTAAAAATTCTGACTGGCTTGTTCTGATAGCTGGAGGACATTTCTTGCTTCTTGTCTATCTCAAGGATTCCCAGTCTACTTTAAGCTTCACAGGTGTATATGTGGCAATTGCACTACTGGGTCCATTTGGATAAGGTGTCTCTTTACTGCGTCTTATCTCTTGCTATGCAAATCAGACGCCAGAGTATGCCTCCCCTTGTGTCACCTGATCAATATTACTGATAGCATTGTATAATGATACAGTCCAGGCCACACTTTAGACTCTTAAGCTCAATTTATGATCTTATATGCTGTAAGTGTCACTGATTCAAGTTACATACTTGACAAATAAACCTCCATTCACTGTGACATCTACTGTTGATGATGCCAACATAGCAGAATCCCAACAATGCTTTATATTGTAAGCTACAGACCCACAATAGTTAACAAGAACGCAAACAAAAAGTAAATACAAATCTCATCCTTTCAGCACCAGAAGCAGCATTTTACTAGTTTGTAACCCTTTTTTTACAGCTGTGTAACACCTGTGAAGGGGCTGTCGGGTGTTTCATTGTCACCCCTGGTATTCACTGCATATTCCTGCCAGTTATAATTCCTGGTGTGTTGCACACTGCTTTCTGAGAATAAGACCCAAAGTGAAGAATTTAGAAGCAAAAGATCTAGATTGTTTTTCTTCACTAAGTTGGTGGAAAAATGTGTTGCATTTTTCTATTTTGTGGCATTTGAGAAATAGATGCAGTGATTTTGTAACACATGGAAATAAAATTTCTACAATTCTAATGAGATTGAAAGTCAATGTTTGACACAAAAACCTTCACTTTCAGCAACACAGCCTGAATCAAGCCCGAGTCAAGCTTTCTTGTCATTCCTCTAAGTCGTCTTCAGGAATAGTTCTCTGGCTTCTTGAAGGACATTCAAAGCTCTTTATTGGATGCTGGCTGCCTTTTATTCTGTTCGCTGTCAAGACGATCCCACACTGCTCCAGTAATGTTGAGGTACTTTTCTGTGTTCATATTTCCATCAGATTTAAAGGGATCTCCAACACCACTGGTTGAAATTGATCCCCATGACAGAACAGCCACAGTGTTGTGCAGATGGCTGTAGATACTCACCTGTCTCCTGACCTCCTCCATACATACTGAAGATGATTTTATCCAGAACATTCGATTTTGGAACCATCACTCCATCAGACCTGACAGTGTCTTTCAGTCCAGCTCTTGTGTAATTTAGCATAGCTCATCTTTTTTTCTCCTTGTTTCACCTCCTTAAGAATGGCTTCTTTGCAGCCACCTGTTCACTGAGAAGATTTCAGATGGGGGTTTAGTGAGAAGGAGTTAAATCAACTGAAGGGAAAGATGCGTCTCTCGGGTCCTGTATTGGATTATTATTATTTTTCCTATTTCTTAAGGACATTACTTGCAGATACTGGTCTTCCGCTGTAGTCTATTTTAAGACAGTTCCTCTTTTATCCTTTTTGTCTAGTTACTCAGACTTTGTAAGAACACACTGCAGGTTGTAGGTTCAATTAAAGAAATAGGAGCAAATTATGTGTCTTTGTGGCATGCTGCTAGCAACAACAGCAAAAATATGCGTAAAGTATGCAGCACAGACCATTTTACTCACAGATGTAATAACTTGCTGCAGTAACGTGGGCTAAAATAGCCGTCTACATGCTGTGCGAAAACTTAATAAGTTCTACTTTACTTTCAACAATCACTTTCTTTTGTCTCAAGGTCTGTAAGCCTTCTTTCATGTCTCTCGTCCCCGGCTCACACAAATCCCTCTCATGGCTCAACTGGTTTTAAGCAGTGAAATCAATAAGATGTCCCAACTTTCAGTGGGCTTCAAAGCGGCTTTTAAAAGGCATTCTGAAAGAAAGCCAACCAAGGAGGGTCTTATCATGACTCTTATGAATCTATTCCATTTAAACTAAATCACCTTAGCTTCAGACCTCATAGCAATTAGGCCTAAATTTCAGCAGATACCACACAACAGCACCATGGACTTGTTTATTTATTCTTTTACTTGCTGAAAGTACAAAACCAGACGAGCGGGTGCGGCACCCCGACAGCAGATATTACAGGGGTAATGGGTTTGATGATCTGTAATTTGTGTCATGAGCAGGAGATGAATCCACAAAGTGAGGAGAATGATCTGTCACTGTCACATTCAGCCGTGGCTTCCTGTCTCATAAAACAGAAGAAAATCCATCCTAAAGACTCCAAGCATTCATCGGGATGACGACGACGTGTTGGGTCTGTGCAAAACTCCAGTTTGCAGTTGTTGATTGCAGAGAGAAACTAAATGTTGCCATGGTAATGCCATTTTTAGTGGGTTTTATTCTCTATTTAGTTTTAGAAGTGAGAATAACAGAGATTGAAGCAGTGGTGTACAAGAAGCAAATGAAACACAATGACAGTGGACAAACTGGGGGACATATGCATGGCAGACAGGCAGAGCTCATGAATGGGTGGGATGGGTGGATGAGAGTGAACAAACCAAAGAATTCAGCTGCTCGTGTTGACAGAGGAAACTAGAAACGTGGGAATGTGTCTGAGAAAATCACAAATTCTAACAGGCTGAAGCTCAATATGAGGACGAAGGAAGGAAATGTTCCCAATAAAAGCACACAAAGTATTAAATGTAGATATTACAAGACATGTTTATATTTTTATCTGTACTGTATTGATTTATCCTTGTATTAATTCTCTTATTTACTGTATGTATTTATTAGTTTATTTTTAGATTAATTAACCTTTTCTTTCTTTTTTTAAATGAATTTTTTTTTATAATCATCCAAACAAAGTGGGCGAATGAGTGGGTCAGTCATGCAGCGTGCGTGACGGCTGATCGACAAAACACAAACAGCGAGTCAGGGCATTGCTAATGAAGGTGCTTAGGTAACATAGCTGACATGTGGCTCTGACTGACATGACTAGCGGCGAACACAGAGGTGAGCCCATTTGCTTTCAGTAATTTGGAAGACGTGTTTTTTTTCCTCCCTTGTTAATAATGTTCATAAATCTTATTTTAAATACTTTTTCATTACTGCTCTTAATTCACTATAGCAGTTTCCCCTCAGGCCCACAGAGAGCACAAAGGATAAATGTCGCTACCATTATGTCACCCATTAGTTTCCGAAGTCCTGTTTTGACTTCCCACTATGAAAGTAAGCATAAGTCGTTAGCCGATGAGCATACCACAGAAAATCCTCCATTTTGAAACATGTTATGACCAAGACTTTAAAAAATAGGCTGAAGTTTTTATTCAACATGGCCCAAAATGAATGACTGAGACCATAAACTCAACAGTGTTTACAGAGGTCGGGGCAGAAAGCCATTTTTATGCAACCACATCTGTCACCATCTGGTGGCCTTCAAACACGCTTCTTTTTTCAGACCTTTAAAATTGAAGCTACATCCATGCAGGATCGAAGTAGCACAGTGTTAGTAAAGTACTGTAAATCGTGCTTGCATTAGCCAATGGGCATCAACTGTTTCATTCACGTTTCCTTGCTCTGCAGTTCTCAACTCACAATGATAGGAGTGGTATAGTTTCTACATACTTGGACAAATGTTGATTAAATTGACCAAAATAGCATCTTTTGAGACATGATATTGAAAACTAGAATAGTAACTTATCCATTTCTAAACAGGTTTGACTTTATGTCTACTGTGCTTATGCACTAGTATTGAAACTGTCCCAATTACTCTCACTGGTGCAGCCTCCTTGGTCCATGTACGATATACAGTATAATTCACTGTATAGTGAGAAAAGCCAGTTTTGGTTACAGCGTTAATTTTGCCCATTTTTGTCCAAAATACACGTTTTCCTACGTTCACACCGCAGGCGAAAGCGCATCAAATCTGACTTTTGTGACCCTATGTGACCCATATCCGATCATGGTATGACAGTTTGAACAGCACAAATCAGATATTTTCCAATCCGACCTTGGTCACTTCTGGTACTAAATCCGATACATATCTGATGTTGTAGAAAGCGACTGCTGTTTAAATCCCTCTTTTACTTCACTGACGCAAGACAGAAGCCAATTATCAGCGCCGGAGAAGACAAACGAGAAAGCATGGTGGCCATTGTTAAAGCACGGGCTCTCTTTTTTCTCAGTGTCCTTCTTTCTCTAATTAATTTGTCAAAATTCTGTCGGTTACGATTGTGCAGAAATTGCAACAACACCCACTAGCTCTGTAGCCGCCATTTTTACTTCCGTAAACAGAACGTGTTGTGTGTGAACGTAGCCTAATACACGGCCATCCAACGACAACTGCTGTGAGGTTAAAATGAATATTCCCTGAAATGTGGTTGATGCCAGTCGCTGAAAAAAAATGATTGCTAAAGCCACGGTCATGCAGGCCTACAGATCACTCAGTGAGCCCCTTGCAAATCACCTGTCACTAGTGAAATTGTTTTTCTGGGTTCAGTTTACAGAGGTCTTAATGTGATATGTATGAATACGATTCTATGTTTGTCTGTAGCTTTAAAGGAGTAGAACCTTCGATGCCACTTGGATTCTTAATCAAATCTTTTAGCAGTTTTTGCAACATAAACTGACCGCATTCAACCAGGACAAAGAGATTTTAATGTATTATAAAAAGGTCAGCTCTTTGATGGATGCATTTCTGACTCAAACAAGCTGGACTTGATTTTTTTATGACTTAGCTGAGCTTGACATGATCCCTTCAAGCACTTGAAGGCAGCATCAGATCAGATCCATCCTTTCACCTTCCTCTGTAGACAGACAGTACAGATCTCATCCAGTCGTACTGCAAAGATTACGAACATGTTGACACGGCAGAGGGCACAGCTCAATAGGTAATGCCGCTGGGATGAAAACAGCAGGCATCAGAGCGTTGGAAAATTCAATATCAATTAATGCTGGATTCAAAGTGCGACTTGATATAGAGGTTAGTGTTTTCTCCTTGAGCAGCAAGAGAGAGGTACTCAAGTTCAACCTCAAGGGAACCCAAGGATTAGCTGCACGGTCAATACACGAGTCGCTCCTCTGCTCTTCTGTCGTGTGTTTCTCTGCTGATCAAACTGGAGACAATCAATGTTTTGCAGAAGTTTTGTAAGGCAGCAAAATGCATTAGACTTCATGTGGAGCTCTGCTGGTGACTCATTAGTTGCTCAGAAAAATAAAATGGCTAAAACCACCTAACTTGTGGTTGTGTTTGAGGATCGTTAATCATCACAGATGCAAAATGGTAAAAATTGTATACAGTTATTCTTTACATGGCAAAAACAATGCTATGATTATTATTTTCAGGAGGCCTGAGAGACTTTTACTTTCTTCTAGACTGTTATTCTTGGTGGCAAAAGTTGTTGTTGTTGATATATGTTGGAGCCACAGTGAATGCTGCTTGAGAAAAATCTTCTGATAGCCTCCCTTCATATAACCTACAGGGAGGAAATCATTTTAATCACCAAAACTCTTCTCTGTAACACCACAGCTATTTTCATCTGCTCATTTACTCCTCGATCGGCTATTTATTCACGTTTCTAACCGTTTGTCAGGTAATAAAAATGCACAAATGCTTGTTGACCATATTAAGGACAATAATAACAATAACAACCAGGTTTTTAAAACCTAGTTAAAATACATACTACATATTACCCTAAAATTATGCAGTTAGATATAACTAAACGTTTTTTGGAATGACATTCAAATGCTTTGTATTTTCCACTGTGTAGAAATTTAAAATGATAACCTAACACTGATTTGATTTTGGTATATATATACTCTACCAGTCAAAGGTTTGTCACACATTTTCTTTAATAGTTTTTCTTTATTTTCATGACTATTTACATTGTAGATGAATGAACACATGAATTCTGTAGTAAGCAAAAAAAGCGTGGAATAACTCACAACATGTTTATATTTTAGATTCTTCGAAGCAGCCACCCTTTTTCTTTGATTACTGTTTTGCACACTCTTGCCTTTCTCTCATTGAGCTTCCATGCATGTAGAGATCATCTGTTCACCTTTTCTGCGTCGCACAAACAAACGGTGGGTGGAACCAAAGATCTCAAATTTGGACTAATCAGACCAACGCACAGATTTCTACTGGTCTAATGTCCATTCCTTGTGTTTCTTGGCTCATCTCTTCTGAGATTTATATAATATAAGACATATTTAGAATTATTGTTTTCTTTGCTACATAATTCCATATATCTAGCTTCATATATTTGATGTCTTCAGTATGTACCTACAATGTAGCAAAAATAAAGAAAAAACATTAAATGAGAAGGTGTGCCCAAACTTTTGACTGGTAGTGTGCATATATATGATCTGCTTTCACTGGGATTACAGTCGTGGCCTTTTTGCCAGTGTTGGTTGAGCTCCAGATAGGATTAAGAACTGGTCGTCAATTTATTTCTTGCACTCTGCCCGATTCCCTCACAGAAGCCCTGCTCCACTATTATTTACCCATATCATATGATGTTGTGACAGAACTCTGTGTGTTTCTGTGTATGCTACATATTATCTGTGCATGTGAGTGTCATCATTGCAAAAGTCTTTTAACAGTAGCAGGAAATACCAAAAAAAGCATCTTTAAGTATCTGTAACAGCTACACTGTCAAATGTTTTCAGTCAAACTTTTCGGCTGTGCCAAAAGATGTGGTCTGATCTGTAACTACTGAGTACTCAGGTAATAATGTAGTAGTTAGTTACAGCAGTATTACATAAGCTGATGTTGAGAGATTATGAGATCAAGCCAGCTATGTCCTGCCAACGTTCACACTAGACTAGTTGTCTACACATTACTACTTCAGGTTACGGAAAAGACCACAGCTTTGGAAATCAGCACCTGTGTGCATGCCTTTTCACCTTGGTAATGCTCTGTTGATCTGTACCTATGAGCCCAAATGAAGGCCGAACTGCTAACAAAAGCCTAAACTTTACTCATGTCCACACAGTGCTGATCATATATAGCAGATGTCTTGAAAGACCTTATATGACCATTAAGTCATGCAAACTAACAGAAGCAGTGATCTCTCTACAGTAAGCACTGCCTTGTTATCGGGATATGCTGATGAGGCTTCAAAAAACAACTTTTTAAATTCTAAATGTTGATCCAAAAACGGTCCCGCGGAGATGTCAATAAGTGGAAAAATACAACTTGACCTCTGTCCTTAAGGTTGCTAATCTAAAATCGCTTTTCAGAGCAGAGGCCTTACCTGACCGTGGGATAAACTCCAACTTTGTCCACACTGATGAAAGGTTCAAACACCTTTTCATTTTCCTTTCCAGATGCATCCAAAACGGATGTGCCAGAGGACTTTGACATCGACTTGGACGACCCAGAGACTGAAAAGGCAGCCGTCACCATCCAGTCCCAGTTCAGAAAGTTCCAGAAGAAGAAGAAGTGCGATGAAAAGTCCTAGTGAGCACCATGTTGCTCTGTCACTGTGTGCAGGGACGGCGGGCGGAAGTGACGGCACAGCGACGACGGTGTGACATTTGCATGTAAAACAAATTCATACCAGTTGGAACTCAAAGGGTTGCGATGGGGCTGGGGGTGGGGTGGGGGGTGGAATGCAATAGCCTGTTAATCATATAACATGTCTGTGAAGTTTCCTTACCCTATAATTATAAATGCTATTATTTAATATTCGACTACTGTATCAATAACTAAGTAATAGAGTAATAACGATATGGTTTCTGTCCTGCCATATATGTCCCGTATATCATAAAGTCTAGCTGGTGTTTGTGTTAGAATATGTTTTTGTACTTATATTTCCCCTCACCATCCCTTTCTGTACTGCTTTAGACCGTGTTTCCCTAAAAGCACCTGTATTCTTAGTGTGGGTGGACTAAAAGCTAATGTTAGAGTGAAGGCTGTTTTAAGGAAACCCTGCCTGGAGCTTTTTCATTCCGAGCATAATATTTCATCCAGAGGCATTTTTATTTCTTACCTGCATGGTACTATCAAAATGTGTATCAATGTAAATTGAATAAATAAAAACTCTGTGTGGAAACTGTGCTGAAATGTGGCTGCTGAATTGTTGCAGTATGCGTAGGGACTTTTACTCTGTCTGCGAATAGAAACTGTTCTGAATAAGCTTGGCCTAATGTATTCCCTTCTCAGCTTGATGACCTTCTCTGTGTAAAGCCAGGCTAACTGAGTGACTGATTCCCACTGAGCTGCTCTCAGCTTTAGGCATTTGCTAACCTACAACCACCCAACAGCATACACCTCATTAAATGTCATATATTTTAGGTCAAACTCCAACAGTGATATTTTGTTGTGAAGTGAAGGATTGTAAAAAATAATAATAATACAATTTTAAAATTGGCTTTTATTGAGTTTTCAGTAGCGATTTGTGTAAAAACTGCATTTGTAGGGGAACTGACATCTGATTTCTGTCTGAACTGCCCGGCTGCTGCTTCATTATTTGATTTTTTTTTATAGTTCTGTGTAAATTATTCCAGTGGCCAGGATTTCAGCTGCAGAGCTGTCACAAACAAGCCTTACTCCTTTTGAAACTGATTACAGAAAAGACACAAAGCCTCGCATCATTATGCAGTACAGTATACGACACCGGCACATTATGTGGTTAGCCCTTCCCTCATTAGTCTGTATAAATAAACAAACCAACTCTGGCAAAGACACTGTAAAAGTTAAACCCTGATGTCTGGTTTCAAAAGAATGAAGACCAAAGCACATCACACAAAACACACAACTCTAACAAGCAAGTTGTCAATCACTGATGCTTTTCTAAAAGAAGATTTAATTTTGTTCCCATGCTAGCGCCATCACAATACGAACAGTGATGCCAAAATTTTGACTGGTTAATCATCTACTTTAGTTCAATCAGAAAAATGTGATATTCCATTTTGTTTAAACTGTTAAATGGCCATATCTAGTAGATTCTAGTACGGGCAGTCAGAGGCTCAACAATTAGCAAATGTTCGTAAAATGCAACAGCTAGCACAGCAATAGTGGTACATGCGTGGTACATGCGTAAATAGCTGTATTTGACCCTGTCGAAGTTCAGCACTAAACAAGTAAGTTAAATAAATTGTACTAACAGAAAAGTAATGATGAATATAAATCTGCTAGTTTACCATTGTTTCCGTTTTAGCATACTGATGTTAGCACTTAGCTTAAATGCACATTAGCGCCTGCCGAACCTGTAATATGGTAGCAGAGTTATCAAAGTTTGTATAATGGCAGTGTGTCGTATAAGGTGAGTCATCATTAAACAGGTTTATCTGTGATCTGACTCTTTCTGCTGTCCGCATTGTGCTGCTGCGACAACTTACCAGTTAAATAACAAATTCACGACTGCCCTTATGCACTAAATCTTCTTATTCTTTAGAAGATGCTGAAGAGAATAAGCTTGTCGGGGGTTTAAACCTGCAAAGCTTATGAAGGTCAGTGGTAACCTTTGCACCCCAGGGAATTGATCCTCACTGCGGATCGGCTTTGTAAGCCTAGGAGGATTAAAGTGCTGAGACAACAGCTACTATTTTCTTATTATTATTAACAGAACAAACACTAAAAGAAAGGGCAACCATTGTATTTTTATATTTAGCTGTCTAGAAAACCTGTGTAGTATATTAATTACATTTTTGTGCCTTGCTTATGTCCCATATACCTGCTAACAAATCAATACAAAGCATGTTTGGTGACATCGCCAGGCTTACTTAAAAGCAGCAGTGCGGATGATCTTTGTGTTTTCACAAAAGGTCACTGTGTTCTGGAAGGACTTGCTGCAGCACCCTGTTTGTTTTATTTTCCACCTGATACCTATTAAAAAGCTCCCTGCCAAGTCATCCAAAGGCCCACAGAGAACAGCAGTCCTCCCAAGGGCCAGACTCTTGTTTGTGTTTGTCTCTCCTAATAGAATTAAAATATGGCATTATCATATGGAGATTGTGTTCTCGTCTTGCATTATGATAAGTCCCTCTCTTCTCCTCTGACAGTAAGAACAAGAGGATGACGACTGTGTCATCCGTTGTGGGTTCTTCGTCCCCTGACATTTGCCTCGAAGGTGTGCTACTCTCACCTACAGTAGAAACAGCTCTGTGTTCTCCAAGCAGGGTTGTACAATACAATAAATGTTAGTAGTTTTGGTTTTAAAGTCAACAGTCACCCTTTTTTGTACTTTACGCACAAAAAAGATTAAAAATAGTACAGCAGGGATATGTACTCACCAGCCTCTTCATTAGCATACCTGTTCACCTGCTCATTAATGCAAATATCTGATCAGCCAATGACTTGGCAGCAAATCAGTGCATTTCAACATGGCCTGCTGGTGTTGCCAAGGTCTTCTTTTTTACTGACGTGTGTTGGGGAGGCAGTGTGACGCACAAGGACGCTAGGAGAATAGACAAGTTGGTGAAGAAGGCTGGCGTGGGGATTGGTAGAACTGTGCACTCATTGGGAATTGTGATGGAAAGGTGTACAGAGAAGAAGGAATGCCATATTTGAAAACCACAGTCATCCTTTCCACAGGAGTTTGGTTGACCATAAAAGTAGATTAAGCGGTCACCTTATCAGATGATAAGTGCTTTAGGACAGAATGCTTTAGAAGATCTTTTGTTTCTACTATCAAGAGATTTTATAATGATTTGTCAGGACAAAAGATTCATGACCTGATCCCCACACTACCTTCCAGCAGTAACAACAGTTGAACATTTATACTCTTTAAACTGTTAATTTATTGAGTTGATCTCTGTGTGTAAGCAACTGGACACATGAATATCCCGTAGGAGATGAATCAATCTTTATCTTCTTATGTTCAAGACGACCTAGAGCGGAAGGCAACTCAAATAACCACTAAATCCAACCAAGATATGGAGACGAGGATGTCTGTATTTTTTGTAAACTCTCTTGTAATGGTGTAAGGGATTGCCCACCATTGTTTACATGCTGTAGCCTACCTGACTATTGTTGCTGCCGTGTCTCTTTATAACCATGGCTGCCAATCCAGCAGGACAACACACCATGTCACAAAGCTCAAATCCTCTCAAATTAGATTAATTACCAAGACACTAAGTTCAGCGTGAACACTATGGTAATGCATGCACTGAAATAAGGATGAAATTTTCCACGTGTACTGAGAATAGAACAGTGAAACTCACTGTGTGCCTCCTGTTCCTCCTATAGAGACAAATATCACTCCTACAGAAACCAGAATAAATCTTGGAGCATTTTTCGTAGCCCTCAGAGTCTGTAAAAGCAGCCTGTAAATGTAGAGGCATCTAAATAAACTGGTTTCTGTGCTTATACAACAGCCACAGACATCACCTTCACACTACAATGTTACTGATAATAATTTATCAGCCATGATCTTATGAAAACTGACATTTTCATGATTGGTTTACGCACTGCTGTGCACTTTGCATGCCAGTGTATTACCTTGGAAATGGTAAATGGCCTGTATTTATATAGCGCTTTACTAGTCCCAAAGGACCTCAAAGGGCTTTACACATCCAGTCATCCACCCATTTACACAATGGTGATGACAGCTACATTGTAGCCACACCCCCCTCTGGGGCGCACTGACAGAGGTGAGGCTGCCGGACATGGGCCCTCTGACAACGGGTGAAGTGTCTTGCCCAAGGACACAACGACCTAGACTGTCCAAGCCGGGGCTCGAACCAGCAAGCTTCTGATTACAAGGCGACCTCCCAACTCTTGAGCCACGATCACCCCATAAATCAACCGATCTGCTTTTTTTCTCGTAAATGTGTGTTTTAACAACATTATAGAAACATAAAATCTCACACATTGTTGTAGTGAGATGTGGTTAGTTGTTCAGAGATAAGGATATTTCTGCACGGTAGTCTTATGCTCCCCGGAGATGTGGAGATGAATGATTCCACTCAGTTTGATTCATTAAAATTGCATTAGTCATTAGTATCCTGTCACACCAACAGTAACATGAATCTGATCTAATCGAGTGAGCGTGTGTGCCTGTGAGCATGATGTGAGGAATTTCGCTGTCAAATACAACGAGCCCTCTGTCTGTACCAAAGACTGATGCTTCCTCTGGAATTAGCACAATTATCATTTTCACTTCTAACACTCCACCAGCCAGTTTTCCAGCACAAAGGACCAGTAAATACCTAATAAGGTATTTTCCATCCAAAGTTGATTTCTTTTGCACGTCAACGTTCTTCCGCTGGCAAATCTCGGAGCGAGACGACAGGAAATTGAGCGCTGATGGATTAAAGCTAAACTTGCTTCTCACGCTTCAGAACAAAACAAAAAATTTTCCATCTCTCTAAAATCTGATTAAAACTTGATGTCAGAAACAGAGACAGGTGCCTGAGGAGTTTTAGTTAATGGTTTCATATAACACACACCTCTCTGCTGTTCTGTCTTTCTTGGTCTACCTATTGATGGTTGTAGATATGAAGCTCTTCATAAAGCTACAGAAGTTCTAGGCAGCAGCTTTCAGTTTGGGTTTTGGTTTTAGGCGTAAAACAACACAAAAGTTATACGCAGTTTATTTTAAAGTCCACCTGACAGTGTGAGGAACTTCAAGTTCATACAGTTTATCTTTAACCTCCTAAGACCTGAACTCTTTCATGGCATGCATTTTTAATTTCTCTTTGCTATTTGAGCTGATTGTGACCTGTAAAAAAAAAAGTAAAAACAAAGATTTACGTGATTTGTTTTGTTTTTTTGTTTTTTTTTACATGATTTTTGTTTCTGACAGAAATGAGATCCACAAATTAGGACATTCGCTTTAAATTTCGATAGAACAGTATATATATAATGTCCTCGTAAGTGGATATCAGACCCTTGTAGAGCAAAATTTGGTATTTTGGTCTAGACAACCCAAAATGTGATGTCCACATATGTGGACGCCAGGTCCTAGGAGGTTAAAGTTCAGTATTGCGGTGATCGGACCACCCAGTGGTCTTTTTTAAAGATGTTTTCTTTTGGGCATTTGCTCCTTTATTAGACAATTAAATAATAACCTCACTGTCCGCACTGTCTCACTTACCATTATTTTATTAAAACACAATATTTCAGTCCAACAGACCTTCATCCGGTACAAAAGAACATCGTGCACGCAATCGCTCCCATCCAACAGGCAGTATTCAGTCATCCAATTAGGCAAAACTGGCTGTCAAAACAGATCAAACGTGTGTGCTGCTAATTAGATATGTCATGGTCCAAGTTTATTATTATCATTTTCCAATTTATTATCATGATTATTATTATTGTTTGAGTTCTACGTGTTACATTCGGTCTGAGTCTGCGTCTGTATCTCTGTCTGTCTATGGTGTCACCCCGTCTGTTTGTGAAGCTGTCTGTTTAGTTCAATGTCTTGTCTGGTTCCATGTGTCTGAGTTTCCTGTTTTATTGTGTAGGTCTGTATCGTATGTGAGTGTGCTCAGTTTACGTCTCGTCAGCTGTGATTTCTCCCAGGTGTGTTCCCCTCCTGTCTCTCATCCCTTGATTACTGCCATCTGTGTATTTAAGCCCTGTGTTTCTCTGTGTCAGTGTCGCGTCGTACCCTCAGAATTATGCCTGTGTGTTCAGTTCTCGGTGTCATTGTTCTGTTCACGTTTTCGTTTGTCGCCAGCAATAAAGCTAAGGTTCTCAGTTTCAATTCAGTCTCAATTCAATTCCAGAGTCTCAGAGTCTCACATTTGGATCCTCCTCTCCATCCGCCTGCACACAGAGCCCTGACAAGATAAGACTAATAAAAACATCTGCCTCTAAAAACAAAACAAAATAAACTACTTGTATTAATTTAATTTACTATAAACATCTATTTGGCAGTCTATACATGATTTGGATCTATAGAATATCACAAGTGTAAAGTTTGTGCATATCGATACTATATACATTCCTTCCTATATTCGATCTCGATACACTCTTACAACAAAATGCAAAAACAGTATATCGAGCTAAATGCTCCCTAAGACATTGAACCATGAAGGGACTAGAACACTATATTTACAGAAAAACAAACATGACTGATGGATGCATCTGTTGCCACTTCAGGGCTCTAGACTAACTTTTTGACATGGGCGCACCGGTACGCCTAACTTTAAATATTTAGGCGTACCGGCACAAAAGTTAGGCGCACTCAAATTTTTCAACCGCATCGCTTAACACCGCAGTTTTACATGTGCACTTTCTTTGGGGGGGGAAGTCCATACAGACAATATTAATTTCTAAATTATTAACTAACAAACTTGTGCTTAAAGTGCTTTGTCAATATTGTAGAAAATGTTAAAAACTTAATCATCATCTTGGCCTCCTCTGACGACCTGTTTGCTGCTGTCTGCTGCTGAAAGGCCGTGGGGAGAGGGGACACTTGGGCAGTGCATTTACTGCAGCATATAATGTGTTTTCTGGATACACTGTGCTTTTTCAGCATTCAAATATTGATGGCACCGTGTCAGAGCACTGGCTATGAATTTCAGACAGATCAGGCCTTAACTTAACAAAAAAGTTATCAATAGTTCTTTTCATCTTTTCTTATTACCCACAGCTACAGTACATCCACTTCTCTCAGGCCTAGGCTGCTCACTAGGGCTGAGTATCATCACTGATTTCTATAATCCATTCAATTCCGGTTCTCAAAGTCCTGATTTGATTCAATTTAGCCTCAGACAGTCAGAAATATTATAATTCTGATCATTTATCAGTACTGATACACATGAGACTTCATCAGAATTGTGAAAATCACAGCAGATGCCTTTGTGTGAAAGTAACTGAGAATAAAACACAGGAAAACATGAAGGAGATTTTCCTGGTCTGGCTTTTTATAGCAGATAACCTTAAAAATATTCTGCAATTTTGCATAATTTTAAGAAATTTAAATTTCTTCAGTATTGAACAGCAGAAATTAGGCTTTCTTGTCCGAGGTCATTTAAGTGAAAAAAGAAAAAGCGCTGTAAACAACGCTAGACTGGTGGGTAATAAGCGAATGAATAATGCAGAAAACAGATTTGAGACGGGAAACTGTTCCTGAAGTACAGAGAGAGAGAGAGCTGTGCAGGAAGTGTGATTTTTATCGTGGTGGAAGCAAAACAGCAAAAGTCAGAGGGAATTCATGACGACATTGATCAAATGTGAAGCGCAGTTTGCTGCTTCTTTTGCTGCAGGCTCGGTGAATTTTGGTTGGAGAGAGGCAAAACCTGCAGCTCAGAATCAGCGCAAAAAGACACAGCGCGGACCCGAAGAATCGCTAAGCTCCGACAGCGTGTCCGTGTTCAGGCCGTCGGGTGAGAAAGCCGAGAAAGACGAAGCTGATTCTGATGTGTTGGGTCCGCTCCGTGTTTAGGTCTTTGTGTGGAATCCGTTAATGAATTGATATCGCTTTATTCAAGCTACTCACCTCTCTCTTCCACCTGCACTTTCAACTGGACCACGGCCAATCAGAGAGGTCCCGCCCCTGACTATCTCTGATTGGTTTAGTCCACGATAGTTGTTGTTGACCACACGGAGAGTTACAGAGATTTTTTTTTTGTTACCGGAACAGTTGGTCGCACCTGTGCGACCAAATATTTATTTTTAGTCGCACCACTGAAAAATTTGGTCGCATTTGCGACTTAACAAAAAACAAATATATACCCATTTCAATTATTTATTTTTACCAGTGACACCAATATAACATCTCCACATTCACAAATATACATTTCTGACATTCAAAAACAAAACAAAAACAAATCAGCGACCAATATAGCCACCTTTCTTTGCAAGGACACTCAAAAGCCTGCCATCCATGGATTCTGTCAGTGTTTTGATCTGTTCACCATCAACATTGCGTGCAGCAGCAACCACAGCCTCCCAGACACTGTTCAGAGAGGTGTACTGTTTTCCCTCCTTGTAAATCTCACATTTGATGATGGACCACAGGTTCTCAATGGGGTTCAGATCAGGTGAACAAGGAGGCCATGTCATTAGTTTTTCTTCTTTTATACCCTTTCTTGCCAGCCACGCTGTGGAGTACTTGGACGCGTGTGATGGAGCATTGTCCTGCATGAAAATCATGTTTTTCTTGAAGGATGCAGACTTCTTCCTGTACCACTGCTTGAAGAAGGTGTCTTCCAGAAACTGGCAGTAGGACTGGGAGTTGAGCTTGACTCCATCCTCAACCCGGAAAGGCCCCACAAGCTCATCTTTGATGATACCAGCCCAAACCAGTACTCCACCTCCACCTTGCTGGCGTCTGAGTCGGACTGGAGCTCTCTGCCCTTTACCAATCCAGCCACGGGCCCATCAAGACTCACTCTCATTTCATCAGTCCATAAAACCTTAGAAAAATCAGTCTTGAGATATTTCTTGGCCCAGTCTTGACGTTTCAGCTTGTGTGTCTTGTTCAGTGGTGGTCGTCTTTCAGCCTTTCTTACCTTGGCCATGTCTCTGAGTATTGCACACCTTGTGCTTTTGGGCACTCCAGTGATGTTGCAGCTCTGAAATATGGCCAAACTGGTGGCAAGTGGCATCTTGGCAGCTGCACGCTTGACTTTTCTCAGTTCATGGGCAGTTATTTTGCGCCTTGGTTTTTCCACACGCTTCTTGCGACCCTGTTGACTATTTTGAATGAAACGCTTGATTGTTCGATGATCACGCTTCAGAAGCTTTGCAATTTTGAGACTGCTGCATCCCTCTGCAAGATATCTCGCTATTTTTGACTTTTCTGAGCCTGTCAAGTCCTTCTTTTGACCCATTTTGCCAAAGGAAAGGACGTTGCCTAATAATTATGCACACCTGATATAGGGTGTTGATGTCATTAGACCACACCCCTTCTCATTACAGAGATGCACATCACCTAATATGCTTAATTGGTAGTAGGCTTTGGAGCCTATACAGCTTGGAGTAAGACAACATGCATGAAGAGGATGATGTGGACAAAATACTCATTTGCCTAATAATTCTGCACTCCCTGTAGTTGAGAGCCTCAGCTGATCCACACATTTTTGATTTTGTTGTCAAATTTATTTATTTTTCTTTCATTTTTGGCAATTTTTTATATTTCAGACATCCGTATGTACAGGTGCACATGCCAGACCATGGCCACAACTGCAGCAGGCGCAGCCGTGATACTCGCTGTCTGCAGTAGCTTTGCTCTGACTCTATACACATCAATTGACTGTTTTAATTTTTCCAAGGTAGCTTGGTCCAGGACGTGGCCCTCTATGCAAATAGAAGTGTGAAAGGTCTTTAAAGCCACCCCGGCTGAAAATGAACAATTAAAATCAAGTGCACACAGAGTCAATGAGCGTACCATTGAGCAGGCTGAAAGACCAACAGTGTGGCACAACTTGCAGGACTGCAGACTGAAAACAGACAAGCTGAGCAAGCTTGTACCCTCTTTCAAAGAGAAGTGCCAAACATTGACTACGCTGCTGGAAGCAGTTCTTTTCTTGAATAACAACTACCAGAAGGAAGAGGCCTTTTCACATACATACAGGAGGTGAAACCCCTGGAAGAGCAACCAAGGCAGACAAATAATGAAATAATCGACTTGCGTACATCTTTACTTTACTCCAAATCACTGAGACGCTCTTTTCATGCCCAGTCATATTACTGACCTGTTATCAGTTAGCCTAATTAACTGCAAAATGTTCTCCCATCTGTTTTTGTTTATTACAAATTCAAATTCTGCCCAAGAACCAACCTTTCTTTGTGATTTGTTGCTGGCATCAGATTCAAAATGAACTAATATGTTTTATGAAATAATAAAATTGGGTTTTGGGGTTGTGTGTTGAATGTGGCCAAGCCATTCCAGACGTGTGTCTGATATCCATCTGTTGGTGTGATTCCTGCCTCACCATAATCAGTGTTGTTCACGTTGCTGTGATGCCACAGCTTTAGGACTTTGTCAATCACGATGTGGTTTCTGGAACAAACAGTAAGCTTTTATTAAATAATTAGAACATTTACTTTGCATTTGCATTATATGCAGGATTGGCAATATTAAGGTTGTCTTTCCATATTTAGCATCATGCTAGTTTGCTAGTGGTAAAGGTACAGCAGAGGTAAATAAAGTAAGCTGTCACATTTGGTATTTTAAAGGAAAATTTAAAAGAGGAAAAAAAACGCTGTGAACCAATTTCTGAAAAGCAAAAAGTGACACCTCACACTCGCTGTAGTGAACTATAATTTCCCATCTTCATATTTGAAAACCGTCCTAGAAACTTTATCCCCCGGCAGTGTTGCTGCTCCACTGACCCTGTGATTGTGAATGAACCCCAGAAACCAGCTGCTATTTATACCCGCTTTTCTTTCTCATTAATGAGACTTCACCTTTGCAGCTACGAATTCCACCTCAAAGGAATTTTTCAATGATGGCAAATTCACTATATACTGTACTCTAAGTACAAAATAAGTGCGTAAGTGGGAAACAAATAACTTGTGCACTTTTCTATCTTTAACAATTTTTAATTGAAGGGAAAGAACATCACAAATACGATTGGACCTTTGTGTGCACAGGCGGAGGTTTTAAAAACAAGCCTTTTCAGATTAGTAAAGTGACTTTAAAATTTTTTGTGCATATCAGAATCCGAACACTTTATTAATCACTAAGGAAATTATGTAAATGCTCACTGTGTAGTCGGCCTTTCATACACACAGCTTACTTGCACTGAAATCGCTCCGTGTGTGAATTAGAGCCTGCCTGCTCTCACAGCAGTTTGTGAATCAGTCATAAAGATGCAGTAGTTAGTTTCCTTTCAGTGATCTTGAATTTGTAAGCGAGTAATTGTTTTAATAGGACGTACGTGTGAGAGCAGGTATTTTTTCCAGAGAGAGCTAGGTGGTGTGTGTTTGTGCATATGGTCACACATCATTGCATGTGAGAGTGGGTAAATACATGTTAAACAACATGGAAAACTGTGCAATTCAATTCAGTTCAATTAAGGGTTGTGATGTTTCACTCGCTGACAGGAGGTTGTTGCAACACACATTTGCGATTATGCAAAGTTACACTAAAGCGATTATACACATTTGTAAATCTTATTTTATGTTTGTAGATCATATCGTGGTTATGTGAAGTAATTTCTCTCTACATAATAACACGATCAGCAAACCATTTGGTAGTAGTTTTGGCACTGCGGGCAGGTGTGAAGTCCTGCCAAAGAAGGAAACCAGCATCTCCATAAGGCTCGTCAGCAGATGGAAGCATGAAGCGCTCTAAAATCTCCCAGTGTGTGGCTGCGTTGACTTTGGACTTGATTAAACACACATTACCAAGAACCACTGACAACAACAGATGATACAACAGCCCGAATAACCACAGACTGCACAAACTTCACACTGGACTTCAAGCACCTCATATTCCTCCAGACTCTACAGCCTTGATTTCAATATGAAATTGAAATTTCACTGTCATCTGTAGAGAGGACTTTGGAAAACAGAAAAACAGGTCAGTTCCTCTCAAGGCTGCCATCATCACTGTTGCTTGTGCAACTTTTTCTTCCACACGTTTCCCTTGCAGGCAACTTTCCATTAATATTATTTGATACAGCATTTTGCAAAAAGCCAGCTTTTCAGGAATCACCTTCCCTCACTCTCCTCACTGATGACCGTTATCTGGACAAGTGTTGGATGGTCTTCACCATGACTGAGGTTGGGGGTATTGAACTATACTGTGAGAAATACAGTGTTTATAATGTTTTACTAGATACCAGATTTCTGATTTCCATGGACTATAAGCCATAATAATCCAATTTAAATCAAAATGCTTAAAGTTCTTCATTTTATAAATAATTTTAATTTTAATTCTTTTAATGCCCCCAGAATACCACTTGTGATCTTTCAGGATAGCTCCTGGAGAAGACTGCAGTTTATATCAATAGTTAGATGTCACATCTCATAGATGCTAAGGGAAAAAAACATCAGCAGTGTGAAGCTTTGAGTTTCTGTGCTGCATATGTTGCTCCTACAGAGTGTTATTGGCTTCTGCATATGCCTCAGAAGCTCATAAAATTACAACAGTTTACATCTGTCTGCACTTGAAAGGAAAAGACTGCATTAATAACTATAAAACATAAATCAGTTGTTAAACTCTTACATATGGAAATAAAACCGTAGAAATCAATAGAGATGCTTTTATCTAATACAGTGTCTGGCTCAGTTAGCTTTACAGTTAAAGCTAAAAAGTGCTGTTCATGAAAGGCTCTGCTGATTAAGGCCCCTGTCCACACGTGCGTGTGTGTTTCGGGAAACAGCTTTTTCTCTGCATCCTGGCCTTTCAGCCACACATCAGTGAGAACAAAGATTTTTGTAAAACTCCTCTAAGGTTGAAGATTTTTAGAAAGTCCATCTCTGCTTTTAAACTGAGGAAAACAAAGATGTTTGCCTGGCCCTGCTGCATGTGCGCACCTGTTCCTCCTTGTATCGACAGCAGACTTTGTTGTTGTATTTCATCTTTTGATTGGCTAACATTTCTGTACAGTTAGGATTATATCACCACCTTTTGCTCTGGCTTGATAGAATTTTTGGCATTTTCATCTGAATGAAAATAGTTTTCAAAATAAAAGCAGAAATCTCAGTTTTCTAAAAATACCCATGTATGTATTGTATAAGTGTGACAGATCTATGAGGTTTTATTGATTTGTGTTTTTTTTCCATATTCACTTATCTTCCACTGAAGTTTTATGGGCACTTCAAGTAGCCTTTGACTTGAGGGGACAGTAAAGTAAATTTGTGTTAAACATCACTCCAGATGTGAGTCTGTGTAAAGTCATGAGACATAGTAAGCACACATTATTGACAACATGCCTCTCTCGCAGACCACCATGATTAAATTATGAAGTATGATGCAATTCTCTGAAAGATTTGCAGTTCTTTGGGTTGCTGGTGTTGCTGAGGAGCATCTGGATTATGCTTTCAGACACCAGCTACACTGACACATTGATACCTTGATCTGAAGCTCATTTCATGATATATATAATGATATAGCTGCTTCAATGAGAAACAAACCTTAAGTTTATAAAGCTCTAACTCCTTATTGCATGACTCTTTGCCAGTTTCTAATTAACTGTGAGCAATTACAACAGCTTTTTACAACATCGACTTGGCTTAAT
The DNA here is from genome assembly GCF_057381915.1 of Diplotaxodon limnothrissa. Taxonomy (NCBI): domain Eukaryota; kingdom Metazoa; phylum Chordata; class Actinopteri; order Cichliformes; family Cichlidae; genus Diplotaxodon; species Diplotaxodon limnothrissa. The sequence continues at coordinate 16,959,506 of NC_140609.1, read as the reverse complement.
CAGACCATCCATCACTTAGTAGTCCATAACACAGGATCTCTTCCTTTAGACAGATCAATATTGTTCAAACATTTGCAATCTGTAATGTTTTACATGACAGTATTAAGTTTTTCATTATAATAACAGATATTTGACAGGGATCATAGCTATCAAACCACCTAACAAACAGCTTGCGTCCTTGACTACAGTGACTTCCTGAGCACTCACTTCTTTTCTTTGAAGTATTCTTTTTCCAGAGTCGAATGATTGTACACTGTACCACTTAAATCACTTAAAAATGGTTCTTATGGTTCTACATGACATGAGCAAGGTCTACAAACTTCGAATTACAGCTCATGACTAACTACTAGTTGCAAGGCTTAAGTCCGCCATGAACAGGAAACTGATGAGCAAAAAAGTAGCACCAAAACTGGCACCTTTAAGTGAGTGAAATTTGCAGCTGCCCACATGGTCAAGACAAATGCATACTGGAGAAACATTTTATGCCCAGAGTTATGTTTGGAGGAGTGAAGGTGAGGCTTTCAAACCTAAGACCAGTGTACCAGCTGTCGAGCATGGTGGCGGTAGCATCATGCACTGGGCTGTTTAATTGCCAGAGGTATGGATAGAATAATGAAAACGTTACCTCCAAATTCTTCAACTTCCCCTCAAATCAACAGCTAGACAGTTGAAACTTAGATACAACTGGTTGTTCAACCAGGTCAATGATCTCAAACACACATCAGAACTGGTTTTGGAATGGATAAAGCATGCTAGCGTTAAGCTTTCCCAAAGCCCTGACCTCAACTCTATTGAAAATTTGCATTATTATCACTCCTTGGCGGCCGCTTATCGGGGCCTGGAGCCTGGGGCTCGCTCGGGCCACTTCGGAGGTGGGGTGCCCCCGGCCTCTCGGCCTGGGGCTCGGTCACTCAGGCACGGCTGGCTGCCGGCAGAGCTCACGGGCGCGTCACTGCAACTCCCCCTGGCTTCTGCTCCGCGGCTGCTGAGTGAGCCCTCATCTGGGACTCTCCTCAGCTCTTTCTGGGACAGTGGCGCAGCTGCCCCTCTGTTGGTCTTCCTTGGTCTCTTGTGTTCTGGGGGCCTCTGGATGTCTGGAGTTTTGATCTCCTCCATACCTGCTTCACGCCCTGGAGGACGGGGCTGTGGCCCCCCCACACCCTCTAGCAGATCATTACATGAAGGAACCTTTTAAAAAACAAAAAACAAGCGCGTCCATGCTCACAGGTGTACACACGGGTGATCACACCCACAAACTACACCCTTTTTGGCTCCTACCTCAAAGCACACTGTGTTCTGTTGATCTTATGTGCTGCACAATAATGTTTAATATTTAGTATTTACTGTCATATTCCCATATATCATTGTGATGTTGTGTATTCTATTACTCTTGTTCTCTTCTGCTTGTTTTCTTTTTTCTTTCTCAGCAGGTGACCCAGGTGATTGATATATGCATTTTTTTTTCTTTTTTTCTTCTTTTTTTTTTCTGCTCATTCTGTTGGTTTTTGTCTTTTGCCCTTCTCCCCTGTCCCTCTTCTCAGCTGTTTCTCTTTCCCTCTTTCTTTCTCCCCTTCTTTCCCCCATTCAAGTCTGTCCCGTATTCAGTAAGTGAAAATAAAATAAACAATAAAAGGTGAATCAAATGGACCATTATGGCAAGGCTGGGATGGTCAATTTGGTAAAGTAAATCCGTTGGGCATCTTTCTTTGCCTTTAGACAACAATTCTGATGGCAAAAGAGCCAAACGGGACAGGCAAAAAAAAAAGAAAAAAGAAAATTTGCATTATTATTAACCATGTCTTTAGCAGGAAACTAACCAGTCTAAATTAAATCTACCATATATATAATATTTAACCCAAACTTGTTGATTGCTACCAATAGTGTCTGGTCGTGGTGCAACTTGCTAAGGGACATTTAGCAATGTCTCATTATTGCTGGTGTATGTATATTTTATTCTTTTTTTTTAATCAGTGTGGATTAGAGAATAAATTTAAACTTATGCACTCAATTATTATTATTTTTTAGACCTTAAAGGTGTATGCTCTACAATCATTCTACCTCGGAAGAAGAAGAGTTCAAAAAAATGATTAAAAGCCCAAAATTACCATGAACTTCATGTCCACGATGAGAGTGTGTAAACATCTGAAGTGTATTTGTTGGCCTACAATTCCACAGCTAACTCGTTAAGTACTGAAAGTCCACTGGTTTGCTTGAGATGACAAAGGGAACCCATGTGAAATAATCTTCTTGTCAGAAAAATACTGTGCTCTTCAAGTCCTTCACTGAAGACAAGGACAGACGCTGCAGGATCAATACAGAGGCAGAGCAGCGAGATGGAGGTCAAGACTGAGAAGAAAAATAATGGGCCTCGGAGAGATAAACACAGTGGGAACAATCTGAGAACTCCGGGGGAATTTCCTTCCGTTTCATGCTCTCTAAATTGCACCCCTGTCTCCTACCAACTCTTAAGGCACCTCATTATGAAAACCACCTGGGAGCTCTCTTGACTGTTCCTAACCTCGTATGTTCACTGACAGTGCACATCATGCTATGGTATCGTCCTAGGAGAGTTAGAAGAAATCTACTAAAAATCTGCACCACAGCACACAAGGGCTCCTTCTGAAAATTAGCAGTCATACAGTACAGCCTCATTCCCGTGGGAGAGGTCTACTCGGTACGGCAAATTCTGCTGCTCAAAATAAACAATATTTTTCCCCACAAAGTATACCCACATATTGAATCTGAAATTATTCCGCAAGCAAGCTAGCAGAAAAGTCAGAGACAAGTAAGAGATAAATGGATAGAACAGCTAACTAAACTAAAAGTGTATGCATAGTGTTGCTTAAAGGTTACTTGAATTCATATAGCAAAAGAAAGAACGGTTACAAACCACTGCACTACACTTTTAGCTTTAAAACCTCCTCATCCCGTTCCACTATCTCAGAGTTTCCCTCTGTGGCTGCTGAGCGTGGTTGGAGGCGCGATAATGGCCCACAGCCAGGAGGCAAGTCACACACTAACACCCCAGTCCTACTTCTTCCTAATGTATGAGGGCAAGTGAACAGGCATGAAGTATTCTTGGTGTGCAGGTGGGCAATCTATCTTTATTATAATACCACACACCAGCGAAGGGAGTCCACAGGTTTAAAAAAGAAACTGCAATTATTGTCATTCGCCCACGGTGCTAAATTTGATTTCCAGTGTGACCGTTTCCTTGCAAACATTTATAGCAACTGCATGAAGTTTTCCTGGTAGCCAATTTCAGAGCCTGCAGCAGATCATTTTTGTGTTGCACTGAATGGACAAATGTACGCACCATAAAGGGAAGAATAAAACAGCAACAGAACAACTTAAAGCAACTTCAGCTGCATCGATTTACCACCAAGGATTAGCATAATGTGTGTGTGTGTGTGTGTGTGTGTGTGTGTGTGTGTGTGTGTGTGTGTGTGTGTGTGTGTGTGTGTGGTTATTCATTGGGGTGCAAGCAATCTTTTCCCAGCTTCTGCTGTCTCATCCACATTTGGGGCACCGTGGGGATCACTGTGACAGTGTAAACCTGATCTAGCCCCCAGTGTCAGCGCTGGCATGAATAATTCACAGTGTTCGGGGTGGCGTGCTCCTGCAAATGGCAGACACACGCTGGAATGGATGCTGGGTTGCCCTTGATGTTTCTCTCCAGGTTGTCACAAATAGTTTTGGTGCTGAACCATCCTTTTCCACCTCCTCCAAGTCCACACGCTCACTGCTTGTTATCAGCAAAAGGACTCGATTCAGTGACTGCACAGTGCCATCTGTTGATCAAAACCAACGCCGAGCATCCACACAAGCCTGTTTTAATTAATGCTTGTGCCATGCCAAGGTTGTTCTTCGCTGTTACATGCTCCCCGCTGACGTGTGGACACACTCAAGAGACCGATTCATTGCATTCAAACAACTTCTACACACCAGTAATCCTCTGTAAAACGTGACGTGTTTGTTTTTTAATGATGTGTGTATTTTTGTGCTTCAGCTCAGTTTTTGTGGATGCTTATGTTGGTGAGAAATGTTTCGACAAAATAAGAAAAATAAGAGAATAATAATAAAAAATGATCTTTAAAAATTTAAGATTTCTTTAAAGTGGTTTTGTGTTACTTTTAGTTTAGTGTACTAAGCCTACCTTTCTACAGGCAGATATCTCTAAATTGCATATTGCCATGATATGATGTATGTATGGATTTCACAGTAACTGGTAATTCACACAAAATTGGGAATAGTTCAGGTTAACAATGGACATCAAGTGCTGTCAGATGATCGGTGTTATGGTTCCACTGTGACGTCGGACAGTCAGCCGATCAATGCAAAAGGTAAACGTTAATTCAGTTTTTTTTTCTGCTGTATGAGTATACAAATGAAGCAACTTATGGATTTGTTTTCCAGATATCATTAAACCTTTCATCTCCTACTTACTTGTTAATGGTTTTTCAACTTTTTCCTTTACAGTTTAATTATATTTTGTACTGCCAGCAGCTTTTTAGATGAAGGTCTTTTCCTCAAATGGCGATGGCTATATAAATATCTTACAAACTCCCAAACTACAACTATCCCCAAACGAAATAAATTAACTCTGGGAGGAGTTGCGGGTTTGATATTGCACAGCTTCCAGCCAGAAGCCTAGACCATGTCTGACAGATCATACACCTCGAATGCAACCTCTGTGGGTCTTGGACTGTGGTTTTGAGTTTTGAGATGTTTAGTTTCTCTAGTTTTGTATTTTTCATCAATCTTATTCTGTAATGTTGTTTTCTGTTCTCTTTATATTGCAGTTTGCTTTCCTTACCTCAGTTATCTGTGCCTTTAGTTCTTTGACAGTTTTAGTTGTTAGTTTGTGTATTTCCTGCCTCTCTCAGTCCTGTCACCGTCTCTGTCTGTTTACCTTTTGTCTCTGTGTAAAGTCTGCATTTCTGCTCTGTTACTTCCTGGTTAGTTGTGATAGTCTCTTCTTTTGTGTGCGTTGTGTTCAGTTTCCAGCTCTCCCAAGTGGAACAGTTTTGTTCTTTTTGACAATCTTGTCACGGCTGCAAACACCCCTGCACCCGGTGGACCTTTCCCTACCACACGTTTCACTTCTAGTCAACTTTCCATTAATATTTTCAGCAGTCAACTTCTGTGGCTTCGATGCATTGTTCCCCAATGACAGCTGTGTGTACTGAACTATAGTGATACAAGGTATTTGCACTGTCTGAATAGTAATTTACTCACACTGGAAATTAAACATTTTAATAATTTAAGATACAGGATTTCAGATTTTCATTATTTTTGTTATTACCAAAGTTAAAACAAAAAACAAAAGGTAAAGGAAAGCTTACTTTTTTAATTATTAATCTATTTTGGATGCACTAGTGTTTGGATTTTGCACACTAATGCATTTCCAGGAACAATCTTCAAAGTAAAAAACTTTGAAGATTGTCAAAATGATGTTAAATATGCAGAAAATCAGGCTGCAGCCATCAGGAGGTCATTGATCAAACCTCTTTTAGATATTACCAGATATGGCTGCCCTTTTTTGGTAAATTAGGAAAGTAGGTGGAAAGTATAAGAACAACCAGGTTAAAGAAAAAGGAGGGATATTGATCTTTGGAAATATAAATCAAACTCAGATGTGTGCAAACATGACTAAGGACTTTATTAACCAAATCATTTTCCCCATAATATCCACAAATAAAAGTGATCTCTTTATATATATTCACATTGTATAATTTCATAGTGTGACAAAAATTCTCTTTCTCTGTCTCTTCTTTTTTTTTTGGGATGTCCAGCCATTCCTATTAATTGTCATTGGATCAGTCGCCATGCAGTCGTCAGAAAGGTTGAAAAACATTACGATTGGTCAGCATTGGCGGTCACGTCTGGGGTCTCTCCTCTTCTCCTCTGTTGGCTCCTTGTAGTGCTAAAAACCCCCTCAGTTTCCCAACCACAGATTTCATCACACTGCGACAATAAAACAAAAATAAATTAAGAAAGCAACGTTCTCCTGCAGAGTCCTCCTCCCTGTCCCTTCTTCTTTTTTAAATATTTTCTGTTTTATATAATAATAGTAATATTAATAATGACTATAATTGTCCTTGATATAAATTCAATAGTATTTTTTTCTCTTTCTCAAATTTTAAATAAATCATTTTGGCAATCCTCATATTTTGTCACTTTAGAATAAAAGAATATTCAAGTAGAAAATAAAAACTGTGAGAGAAAATTTCATCAGAAGAGGAGCGAGGCGTGAGAGAATGAAAGGTGTGAAAGCAACAGAGAAGAGCGAGAGAGGAAACAAAGAAAAGAGTGAAAGAAAGAAAGACAGACTCAAAGAAAAGCATCCACTTCAGACGCATGTCAGAAACAGCTCTATATACAACAATTTCTGTTGTGGAAAACTGTCCGTCCTGTGCCTTTCGTCTGCCTCTTGTCCTTCCTCCTCCAGTGTGTCTGCAGTAGTCCTGTTGTCTGAAGCAGTCCTCTGTGTCCCAGTGTTATACCAGAGTGTAAGACTTGGCATAGGGGTTGTTGCTCTGTTTCAGGTGTCCTCTGGAGTCCAGCAGTGACTCCTGGGAGGTGCTAAGCTTGGCAGCCTGTGCTTGGGCTAGATCTCCTGAGGAAGGGACCTCTCCCCGGACCTCACCACGGGCCTCTCCCCTCTCCCGGACATCCCTGTGTGGGAGGGTGGAAGCAGTTCCTGGCTGCCACTGCTGAACCTCCCTGGGTGAGGGCACTTCCATAGGGGTGGGTTCCATGGGAGGTGGCCTCTTCAGGGTACGGCTCCTCTGGGGCTCCAGGCAGGTCTGACCCATGGCTCCTCCGCCTCCTCTTGTTTCCCCTGTAGCACCGGCACCACTTCCACTTGCTCCAGCACCACCTCCACTGCTGCTGCTGCCACTACTGCTGCTGACGCCCCCACCTCGGGCTGGAAGAGGCACGCCGCGGTTCAACAGGAAGTCCATACGGAGGTAAGGCGGCAAGTGGACCAGCTCTCCTCCTGGGAGGTGACACACAGGAGACAAGCAAAAAGACTAAAAATGCTGTCAGCTTCTAAGGTGTTTGTGAAACTAACTAATGTCCCACTCACAGAGGCCTAAAGACCAGTTGGAGACTGCATGGCAACCACTGGTTAATGAGAAACCACAGCAGGAGGATGCTTGCTAATACTATAAAGTGGTCACAAAGAAGTATGCAGCGCTACACCCAAACCTCCTTGAGGTTGCTTGGTTGCTTGCAGATTGCTGCAGTTGCCCACAGTTTGTACTGAAGACACTGACATGTCTGGAAAACACCTTCGTCACTTACTCACAAAGCAGTAATGAAGAAGTGAGGACTGCAATGGAGTTGCACCTTTTGAATCATGTTGGTCTCAGTGCTGAGGCTGTGAAGGTGAATTGTTCTCCTAGTCTGGCTGGTGCTAGGTGGTTAGTTAGAGAGTGTTTGCAGACAAATCTGTGTTTTCCATGCAAATAATCTGGTAGAGACCAAGGTGCAGCACCCAGGGTTCCTGTGACCAATTTCACCCAGAAAACTTCAGCAACTACTCACCATCTGCATATTCTTCTCTAGAGACCGGAGGTTGCCAGTGGGGTTACCAACCTTGGGTAGCTTTCTTTTTCTCTGCCCATGATGGAAATATCTGTCTTTTCTATCTCTAGCTGCTAAATGCTCAATTACATAGATTCTAACGGTTTTGGGGGGCGAGACAGTTTATAATGGGTGTCAGGATGTTTTTTTTAAATCATTTAGCTTCTGTGTCTGGAGGAAATGCTAAGACCAGTGGGACTAATGAGTAGTTATGTTATGCACCATAAACCAAAGCAATGAGGTGAAAGCCATTAAAATGCTCTGCAGAGCTACTGGCAATAGAGTCGGGTGATAATTCTCCTTGGCTTCTTCATCACAAGATTACACGCGGTCATTTGCTGATTTGCTGAAGACATCGATTTGGGAAGCGTTATTTATTGTCAGCTATCAGGGGTATTTAAATCAATCTAAGGCACTGCTTCAGTGAGGAGGAAATAAAGAAATCTTTGAGATATCATTTAACATAAGCTGATTTTAAGAGATGCCTCTGCTTGCCCTGAAACAGTGAAGCTACTTTCTGGGCTCCCTGCTTGTTCTTCCTTCCCCTCAGTTTAAATTAATTGCACAGAGCCGGAAAAGAAATCTATATTTAATTCACATTCACGCCGGTACATTTTCTCATCTTGGGCCCCTCTCGGGATTATGATTCACGACTATTATTTTAATGTAATACCAATCTTCGCTATTTGTGAATCTATTTAATTTAAGAATTGGTATTGGGAAAAGTGTGCAGGAGATAATGTAATAGGAAAGTGAATATTACAGTGTTAACTTTGCTATCACTGTCAGGGACGGATGCAGTGATGCAGTGGCTCTCTCCTCTTAAAGCGATGAAACTGAGTTATGGCCTTTGTCTCTGCCACCGGCATATATGTATGACATTCATTCATTTGTCAATTTGCACTTTTCTCTCAGTGTTTCACTGCAGGAATGAGAAGAACCTTCAAAGGCCTGTGGACACATAAAGCAGGTCAGATTTAATATCTTGACCAAGTGATAAACTTTGACTAAATGCTGTCCTGTCAATTGTTAAATAATCCTGTGAGGTGTTGGATTAGGAGAGGCGCTTTGGGTTCAGCGAGTTTACTGCTATTGTATCCATTCTACTGAGTGGATTACATGTTTAACACAGCAAACAAGCCAATCTCAAAAGAGCGTCAGGTTACCAGATTGGGTGCTCTGCGGCGAGATTGAACACTTGATGAGCTGAGCAGCACCTGCACTGTTTCATTAGTCATGGAGCGTTTATGTTTCACGGGAGCAGGGATCAACATTTCAACACGTGTACAATTTAACGCTAAAATAACATTTTCAACGCATGCACTCTCTCTCCCACGCACACTGACACACTCACATGTACTCGGCCCACACATGCACAGAAGTATACGCTATATGTAGACCCACACTTCCTGCCTGCACAGCATTAGCCGAGGTCATGTTTGCACTTTCAGCCCAACGTGACCTTGGAGAATGGATTTCTGGGTTCACGGGGAGAATGAATAATTTACTGTGTTTCATAACAAGCCCTATTAGTGCCACCAAAGATGATGAATGAGGAGGAGTGTTGATTGAATTAAATATAGATTTAAGTGATTCCGTGGGGGCTCATTAGAAATGTGGTTTGAAAATTCATCAGCCAGTAAATTTCCGATCGTTCAGTAATGGGGCGTTATGTGTAGCCACGATACAACCGCAGCTCTCTGCCAAACACATTAATCTGTGCAAGTGTCTGTTGCCTTATCGCTGTAGTCTTCTGCAAAGGATATTATGTGTGTCGTTAAGGAAGAGCTACGCGCAAAATATTTACAAGCTGATTGTGCGACGATTGCTGCTCATGGCCCCGTAAATCCAGAGGATTTGTTGCAAAGGCCCAGTGGAAAGCAGCACCTTTGACCCCTGCATGGACAGGTTAGGTGAGCTCATGTCACTCAGGTGTAATAGAGACAAATATAGGGTTGAAGTCAGGTCATTTACCCACAGTCAAGCAAAACAACCTCCACACTGGGTCTGTATTTTTTAGAATTTACAAGTGTGGAGATGTTTTAAATGAGCTGTCTGGCATTTTGGGAAAGTCACTCTCTTCTAAGAGCTTGTTGGAAAGATCGATACTGCTGTCACATCTGTATGGCTACACCTGCAGAAGCAAGCATGACATGGCATTAAAAATGTCTTTTAAGAAGTTTAATACGGCAGCGGTCCTGGGCAAGTGCACACCATAAGTGATGAACTACGCCTATCATCCAGTTTCCATGCTCACCTGTGCTTTGGATAGCACTATTTCCCTGTAATTGGACTTCTGTTGGTCTTTGAAAACATTTAAACTCTCATTCAAGAGGCTTTTTCAGTCCCAGGTAACTGGCCAGGAAGGTCTTCTGGGGACTTTCTCCTTTTGGAGATGATCCTGAGGGGGACACGTCATCACAAATAAAAGAAGGCCCATTCCCTTCTTTTTTCAAGCTCTCAGGACTACCGTGACCTGGGTGACAGAGATCCTGCATCCACATATTCAACAGTAATATGCATACAATGTTTCTAAATAATTTTGGCCAGATTGGTTAATGTTTTGCATCTCTCTCTCTCTGTACTCTACAAGACAACTTACTAATAAATAGAGCTTTGATAAATCTTTGTTAACTGTAAACTTCCAGAAAACCATGTAGTCATTTTATAGTCCATTAACTGCAAAGGCAGCAAAATACACAATGCTTATACAGCTAAGAAAAGCCGTACCTACCAGACCTGGTGTCAATTACTAATGTAAATGACACCAGGGTCTCAACACTCCGCGCTCCCACACCAGCCTGAAAAGAGTCTGGTATCACACTGACAGGTCTCCAGTGTGGCGGTAAAGAGCCGTTTTGTGCCGAGTGACAATAGGCAATAGAGATTAGGTTGACTGATAGCCTTTAGCCGACCTCTCTCTCCGCTAAACTGGTGATACGAGTCCGCCGTCCTGTGCATAAATGTTACAAACATAATGAAGCCTAAGAGGCCTCAACCCAGTCAGGTCAAACTGAAGATTCTGGGATGCTTATTGTTGAGAAACAAAATAACAACAACACAGACCTAAATTTCCAAACACCTTCGACTCTGCTAATTATCTGCGGCCCCAGAGATCAGAGGGGATGACAAAAGAGCTGTGAATACATGTGTGTGTTTTTGAATGTCTGCGCTTCTGTGTGTGGCCAGCAGCTTTGCAGCGGGACTGCCAGATCTTGTAACTGAGCTGCAAATCTCCCAGGAGGCGCAGAGGGTCACGTAAGGTAAGACTACAAACCGAGAGGAGAGAGCACAGCACAGCAGGTCTACCTCAAATTGCAGAAGTAATGAAAAACTTTGGAGTCACAGTTTAAAAAAAAACAACAAAACATACGTATCAATTACTAGTAAAACGTTTTTTGTTTTCTAACAATGACGAGCTTCCCCGGGGTTCAGCAGGGAAAACTGCATATTGGAATTCTTCTTGTTGCTTTGTTAAGGGCCTAAAAGTTGCCAAAACAAGGAGCTACTCTCCCAGGAGGCCTGTAAAGAGCTCTGTACTGGTTTAATGAGACAATACCTTAGCACCAGCTGGGTGAAGACTAAGGGGATGCATCCTTAGGATGGGAAGCTGATGGCAGCTGAATTAAAGCAGAGGGTGGCCATAAAGTGAACTGACCGGCTTCTGCAGAATAATATGTGGTCATTTACAAAACAGCTTAAAAACCAAAGAGACCAAAGTCACTGGTTTTGTTGAAAGACTAGAGAGGTTAGAGAAAATCTTTAATGTAATGTGATTTAGCTGTTCTGCCCATTACACAAAACTATACCTGCCTGTCGGGTTGTAGCTCGTGTTGTTGTAGCTCGTGTTGTTGTAGCTCGTGTTGTTGTAGCTCGTGTTGTTGTAGCTCGTGTTGTTGTAGCTCGTGTTGGCTGCTACAGGAGAACAAAAATCTTTCCAGGACATGTTTGCTCACATTGTTGGTGAAGAAGTAGCTCAAATTTTCCTGTGCGAACCACACAGGTGAGAGAGGTGCACATGAAAGCAAATGGATCTCTGCAACATCTGTTAAGCTATGTTCAGATGAGCAACCCAGTCAGTCTCAAGCATGTGGCATAAATGATTGCAGCTGCCCACATTTTTTGTCTTAGATTTCTGGTTAAATTCTCTCAACTAGTTTTCCTAATGAAGAAGACGAATATAGAAGCTTTTCTGTACATCTAAATGCAGTTTACTGTCAGAAAGGGTGGTTCAGCTACGAACTGTGTGTACGCTGGGCGTGACAAACACCACATCCTCACCAGGTCTGTGCGCTTTGGGCACGGCCATGTTCATGACCCTGCTGACATCCTGAGGTTTGGGCGGAGAAGCGGTAAAGCGGCAGATGCCCGACTCGGACGGTGTGCTAGAGGTCAGGCTGTCGGTGTAGTCGTTGGTCCCTGCTGTCATCTGTTCAGATGAGGTGTCAGAGATGAAGCACTCGGTGATGGTGAACTTGGCATGGCGGAGCTGTTCCTCCATCTTGGCATGCTCATAGGCTCTGGCCAGCTCCTCGTAGGTGGAGGAGGCACTCTCTGTTGATACCATGCTGCTCCGTGCGCGATCTGAGGGTCACAAGTCACACATCGTATAGCACGTGCTTAGTTATTGTAAAGAATGGTGTATTATGAAAAGCTACGGTTTATCATATATGCGGATTATTGCCGTATTTCCTGTGCTTTTCAGGTTTATTTATTATTTAATGTGTTTTAAATATAAAAAATGCGTGGGTTCAAGTTGGACTTGTACCCTGCAATCTTCAGCCAAGAGTACGCCCCAAAACTGCAGTTTGGAATAAAAAACTGCAGCCCAAATGATTTGGATTGCAGAGAAAAGCCAACGTGATATTCATGCTGACTCTTCACACTTGAACATCTCCCAACAGCAACACGATTTCCGTCACCTCCTCCAACTTTAAACCCTGAATTCTACCAAGGGCTACATATGAGTCCATGTTGTTTCTGGACAGCACTGCTCTACCTGTATCCTGTGAGGGGCTGACACTGTAGCTGTCGCTCTCTTTGTCCACAGATCCAGTGGCACGCGGAGTGGGGAGTCTCCAGTCAGTGGTCAGGGTGTGTGAGGAGCTGGTGGGGTGTGGCCGGTTCAGAGTCCACTGGCTGGCGTATCGGCTCCGTGCTGCGGCAGGACCAGCTTTGGCAGTGCGTCTGGCAGTGGGATCTAAGTAAGGACAGAGGGGGTCGCACTGTTAATGAACACAGGTAATAATTTTCAAACCACCAAAGTCCTCTGACACAACAAAAGGCATATTTTTTAGTTTAACTATTAGTTATCTAATAAATAATTGTTAAATGACATGGATAGATCTATTTAGTCCTAGCAACCATTGCAGAGTCCACCACACATGACAGGCACGAGACAAATGGATGCGAACAAAAAAACACATTTTTTCCGTAACTGTGCAGGGATTTAAAAAGTGAATATGTGCGTTTCCTGCTGGGCTTTCATGTAAAGCTACAATTATTCTCTCTAAGAGAACTGAACATTACACTCAATCCAATTGTCTCATTGCAGACAGACACACAAACCGTCACCTATCACCCTGACCCAGACAGACTACTGGTCTATTCACTGCTGGGCAGATTCAGTCTTTAAAAAAGGCCTGGATTGGATCTGTGCAGAGAAGAATAGTGCTGGTAATTGTAGTAGGTCAGGCTGTAATTTTATCTGTGCGGATGGGGGGATAAATGATGGAGGTGTTTGGCCAGCAGCAGGGAGGAGGAAAAAAAAGCAGAGTCAGCATCTGGGTTCATGCCCCACCGGACAAATTAAACGACCCAATCGTGTGGCTGTTTGATTAAAAATGACTGCAAATGCGTGTGTTTGACTGTGATGAATATTGGACTCGTGCCCATGTTTTCAATTTTATGTGAGCACAGATATGCTGTTGTTCTGTTTATGTCTTGTTTATGTGTTGGCAGATATCAAGTAAAGCTAAAAAGCACATGTTAATGAAAATTAAGAACTTTTCTGATGAATTACAGTCATATTTTTTACAGTCAAGAACCCTGCTGCTGTACTTTTGGAGAGGGAGGTTATCTCACCCTGTCAGTTCAGCACCTTGAGTCTTCTACTATAAAGTAGAATATAATCATTCCATTTAGTTTTGATTTACATTTCAAACAGCCTGTTGTAAAATGAATAATTTAAAGTTTAAGCCATTTAATTAGGACAAAATGAACCGCGTGACTCGGTGTTACAAATACCACAATATATTGTTAGGTGAATCCATCTGCAGCTAACTTTCTGCACAAAATCACTTTGGTACATCACTAAGTGTGTGCATTGAGGTCTGCGTCTGTACTCGGGTCCAGCTGGCCAGTTGGAGCACGGCAGTCAGATGGGAATATGTCAAGAAAAGGCAGGGAGATAACAGCTCTTCATCACTTCTGCTTCAGTGGGACTCAAACACCAGAAGCCCAGCTGTTGTGCTTTGTCATCTCACTGCTGAAAGGTGGTACAATACTCCACGTGAGCTGCCTACTGTTAAACTCAGACCGGCTAGAAAACCCATTTGCTTTGCATGTACTGTACTTCAGCGCGATTTGCACTGAAAAGCTTTTACTGTTTGTGTTTTATGGTGTAAGATGAAGCTGCAGAACAACCAAATAAAACAATATTACTGCTTTATCCACAAGACAGTATTCAACAGTATGCTAGAAGCACAGCACAGCACTTGCAGTAGTATTAGTATTATTAGTAGTAGAGGAAATAAATGTTGAGCACTGACGGTGGTGGGACTCACTGGTTCCAGGCCTAGCATCGGACACATCCACCAGCGGTCCAGTGGCCTGTGACAGAGACTGGTAGTGGACTGTGTGGGTCACTGTGGAGGACTTCTGTTTATTGGTCTCCCCAAAGTCATTGTCTGTCAGCAGCACGGTAGACCTGTCATCTGCAAAACGGAGGAAAAGACTTTAAGTATCGTCCATATTTTACACTTAGACGCACAAGTCTGACTTTGAGGGCCTTACCGATTGTCTCCATGGTGTCTCTCTCCTCGATGAGGAGCTGTGCTCTGGGGATGTCGATGTGCATTCTTAGCGTTTGCTGCTGCTTGTTCACTGTGTCAGGGGTCCGGGTGTTCTTACTGAGGAGATTAATAGGAAAAAAATCCTTACTTTTCAGCTGTGATTTTGCACTATATTGCAGAAATGCTAATTCAATTTAATTTAAGCTGATAAGTAGCTGTAAGAAAGCAGGAGGGACAGTGTGCATGCGATATATTTGATTCTTACTGATGGGCACTGTAACTCCGGGCTACACAGTGATTTATGTTCCCCGCTCAAAGGAAAGCTGTGTGCATAAATTAAAATTAGGAACACATACCTCATCAGCATTTCTGCCAGGCTTTTGGCATCTGTGAAGTCAGCAAAGAGGCAGTTAATATACTATAATAGCACTGTCCTAGTTGATAATCCACAGCAGCGCTAAGAGTCTACAATCACTGACAACAACTCTTACAGAAAGGCGCCAGGTGCAAAATACTCACAGAGGCAATTTCTTCATTTTAAAGGCAAACTAAGCCTAAAGTTTTACATTTAAGATTAATTACACAACACATTTTTGTCCGAGTGCTTATCTGTGTAATGGAGATCAGGTTTGCACACAGACATGTTGGGTTTATGGACCAGATTTACACTTCACACTGTAAACAGAATGCAAATTCATACAAATTATAAAAGCAACACAACTTAATCTACAACCCACCTCTGAGTCTTTTGAGCCTCTGCTCCCGCCTTCTCCTCTTTAGCACCATGAGCATAATAAAAACCAGCACAGCCACCACAAGAATAGAGGTGATGGTCACCACCATCTTCAGACCTCCACTGCCTGACATGTTGTCTGAGATGGGATCTCCTGTTTTCAGCAGAGGAGGGATGGTGCCTTGAAAGGAGGGTGAAAAAACAACATTTGTTAACATTTTCAAATACTTTGCTTTTGAATCTTCAAAAACATTTAATATTCTACAACAACAAAGTGCTGTTGATGGTTTCCTGCAAGACAAACACTGAAGATAAGCTTTTATGCAACACAGTTAAAGAATACAGGGATGATAAGATGCTGATTCTCTCTTAGGATGCTGCTTTTCCACATGCGTGTTCTTTATTGGGATGTCACAAAGGATTCAGCCGAACCCCAAGAGAAGACTCGAGTACACATGACCAGTCGGTGGATTTAAACCTGGTTAACATGGTTGCAAACCTTTGCACACGTTTTAACTTACAAAAATATATGTATTTGTGACATTTTGGTGCTGTTTTAAACGGCATGCACATTGGCAACATTGGATCAGCTTGTCCATTTCCTGTCTATGTTTGTGAAGTAGCTGTTTTCATCTGGTCTTAATTTATTAGTTAAACTATTTTCTTCCTGGTCTCAAAACCTTTTCAGTTCAATTCAATTTATTTTTATTTATATAGCACCAAATCACAACAACAGTCCCTTCCCGGTGCTTTATATTGTAAGGTAGAGACCTTACAACAATACAGAAAACCCCAACAATCAAATGACTGCTTTGATTAAGCACTTAGCAACAGTGGGAAGGAAAAACTCCCTTTCAACAGGAAAAAATCTCTGGCGAAACCAGCCTCAGGGAGGGGCAGCCATCTGCCATAGCTGGTGGGGGGATGATGGGGAACCAGGTTTGTAGCAGACTGAATATGTGGTGTTAAGTCCGCAGGACTGCTTCTCAGCAGCTGCATTAAGCTGTAGACCCACTCTCACACTCACAATAGCATCCACACACACTTGTGTCCCACACACACTCACTCACATACATGCATGCACGCACACATAACACCCTTACAGGCAGCTTACACATCTCAGCAAAGCTCTTCAAAGGAAATAAGTTAACCGTCTGGAGAGCACAGTGCTTACAAGTTCCTATCCTTCTTCACAGATCCTTTGTGCATGACTGACACAATCTGTAGCCCAAGGCAAATAGAGCGACGCCACAGCCCATGGAGAATCAGAAGACCATCCCCATTCTCTTACTGAGCCTTGTTCAAAGGCTGATAAAACAGTGGGACAGACAATCTAAATAAAAAATACATTCTCGACTGTAGGCAGAAGTGCAGAATGGCACTTTATGGTGTAACGCCGACTCTGCGAGCAGCAAACAGCACCAGAGTATTTAACAGAAGCTTTACTGAACAGACCTCTCAAGTCTGAGAAGCAACGAAAGGATCACACTTTTGCTGTAGTGTTTCCTCGGCTCAGAACAGCCTTCGATTCAAGTCTTCCTTTAACAGTTTGACCCTTCTTAACAGCTAATATATTTTGATTCTTATTATGAGCTATTTTTGTGTATTTTTCATGTAGGATACCTTGTTATTCGTTTCAAATTTTTCTGCTCATTGGAAATATTCTTCAAACTCTGGAACACTCTACAGTTTTCTGTATAAATAAACAATTACTATTATTATTACTGTTAATTGCAATCATTGTAAATACACTATACGGACAAAGGTACGGGACCACACCTCTAAATCTTTTAATTTTAATGTTTTTATTGCCACAGCTGTATAAAATCAACCACCAAGCCATACGGCAGGGGTGGGCAACTCCAGGCCTCGAGGGCTGGTGTCCTGCAGGTTTTAGATATCACCCTGGGTCAAAACACCTGAATCACATGATTACTTCATTACCAAGCCTCTGGAAAACTTTAGGACATGTTGACGAGGTCATTTAGCCATCAACTGTGTTGGATCAAGGACACACCAGCCCTCGAGGCCTGGAGTTGCCCACCCTGCCATATGGCCTGCCTTTACAAACATTTGTGAAAGAATAGGTCGTTCTAAAGAGCTCACTGGAATCGAGTGAGGTACTGTAACAGGATGCCACCATTGCAACAAGTTAGTTTCTGGAATTTCTTCATTCCTAGATATTACATGATCAATTAAAAATGGTTTTATTGCAACATGGAAGTGTTCAGCAACCAGATCAACTCAACCCTGTAGTGTTGATGGTGTTTAAGACTCCCCAGCGCTCTGCTGACAAGTTCCAAATCTGGCATCAACATCTAAGTATGTTTGACCATATACTGTAGTCTTGGGCTCAGACTGGTTTCTTGCAATAGAATGACAGGGTTAAACATTTACCAACAGACTTTCGTTTTAGTAAGAGCCCAATTTTGCTAATAACATTTCTTCCATCTACTTTTCACATTTTTAGTATTTCTTTAAACATTTTTATGATTTCTTGAGTCATCCATGATTCATCCAAAGATCCGTAACATGCAAACTGTTAAAATCCAAACTCACTTCCATCAGCATTCAAAGTAGCAAAGGTGATCCTCTTCTCTGCTGAGCCGGCGCTGTTGGTGACCTTCATCTGCAGTTCGTACCACGTCGCCTCCTGCAATTCGTACAGGATGTAGCTCTTGGTCAGCGATGTGCGCTGGGCTGTGGTCCAGGTGCCCAAGTCCACTGCTCGGTACTCCAGTATAAAGGAGGTGATTGGACAGCCTCCGTTATTCCAGCCAGCCAGGTTGAGCCTGGCCCTCGTGGAGTTGATGCTGGTGAAGAGTTCATGTTCTTTGGCAAATTGAGGTTCTGAAGAGAATACAGAAAGAAAGTTACAACTTTTGCAAGTAAATACCAACTGACCTTGAAAAACAAAGTCAGTATCAGTGATTGAAATCAAAGTAGCTTAAGTATTATTTTAGATATAGTTCACCACTATTTAGCAGATATCTATGTCTGCCCGCTTGGTGCACCCACACATGACTGTGTGGGTGCACCAAGCTCGCCACTGAAGCTAGCTAGCATTAGCTGCTAAATGTCACCATCTTGTCCAAATATGGATTCCCTCATCTAAGCTCATGAATCCTCTCTCTGTGGGAAAACTGTAACAACTATTTTTGCTTTGACTGCAGAGCACATAACAAATTTATTAAACACAAATAAAACAATAAACACAAATATCAAAAACTTGTTTTAAAACTAAAAATTATAAGTAAATAACTTTCATTTGGTCATATGATCTTCTGCATTTTTGTAAAATAGAAAAAAAATCACAGAAAACAACAATAATTATATTTTAGCATTAAAAAAGTTTTCATTAAAGAGCTTGCACCTAACTGGTGCATTAATCATTGCAGTAACATTAAAAAATATGTTATTAATTACCAGTACTGCTAATTTGGGGTAGGTGTGGCATAAAGTTTGTTGTATAGGGTTAGGGTATATTATTTATTTTAAAAGCACCCTTTCCTGGTCAACTATACCCAATGTTGTAGCACTGCTGTTCGCATATTAATACTTGTTAGTATAATAATAATAATAATAATAATAATATTTTTTTTTAAAAAGTACTCCACACCTTTCCCATGAGTCTTAGCTTCAATGATCTCACTGATGCGCCCTGGTCCCACTGCATTCTGGGCCGTCAGAGTGAATTTGTACCACGTGCCACACTTCAGGTTCTCCAGGCGGTATGAACGCTCGCTGGGGCTGATGGGAAAACTGCCCCACTGCTCACTGTTATCTTCTGAGTACTGCAGAATGTAACCTGCGAGGAGGAGAAAGAGGTATGAATGAAGACATGACACAGTATATCTGGAGTGAGCTGAGTACGAATAAATTTGATATTTTTCCAGTAATACATAGTAAGCTTGTGTTCCTACCTTTTTAATATATTTATGGCTCCACAGTTAATTATTGGATGTAAGAAAGTATTTTGTTTACAGAGACAAACATTTGTAGCCTTTAATTCACCAGAATGTTTTCTGGTCCTGCATTTATCATCAAAGGAAAACTCTCAATAATGCTTAGACAGAGGCTTATTCTGGAAATTCCTGGAACAATTTCGAAAAATGTTATGACACGGAAGAACTTAAACATCTAAAAAGGATCTCAACTGTGAATCAAGGCAAACAGGTCCAACTATTTCAGATAAATTTGGCACGTATCGGCTAGGAAGCTGAAAAATTTAATCACAGTTTGTTTATAGGTTTTGTGGTCAAAGGATGAGGAAAAATAGACCAACCGCTCATCACAGGATCCCGAGAAAAGGCTGCATGCTAGCCTGCAAACAGACATCAGTAAACTTGCAGTAGATGTGTGTATTTTGGTGATGGCTGTTGCTTTGTGCAGGAAAGCAAAACAAATATCACAGAGAAGGTATCATAGACAGCTTCTTTAATGGCTCCAGCTCTGAGCACAGGAGCCCCTCGATTATGTGCAATGATAAATCACTACAACTAGTCTCAGTGTGATTACACTTTCTTTAAGATGGAGCGCTTTAATCTTCACTTAAAAGGACCTAATCTTCCCTGCTGCTTTTTAATCTGGCTTTTAGGACTCCAGTATTGTGCTGCACCAGCAGATAATGAGACACGAGCAGCAGAAATGGGGGTCAGGCCACAGTTTGTGTGTGGTGGTGGTGGTGGGGGTAATTGTTGTTATATAAAGGTGTATGTTGTTGACCATCCACTTCCTTGTACTGTCTGTTGTATGTGCACATGTTATGTTCTGTGGATGTTGGACACCCTCACCTCTGATTGAACTCCCTCCGTTGTCTCCTGGTATCCATGACAATGTGATCGATGTGGTGGTGGTCTTGGTCACTGTGAGGCGTGGCTGATCAGGTGGTACTGTGGATATGAGGACAAACAAAGGTCAATGCTCGGTTAGTCGCTTGGATTAAAGTGTCTCATGGTTCACTTGATGCATGTAAAAAGTCAGTTTACTCTATATGGTGTTCACTGTAATTAGGAATTGGGTTGGGCACCTTGCTGTCTTTAGAACTGCAGTAATTCTTCGTGACACAGATTCACAGATTTTGGTTTACATTGGTATGACAGCGTTAAACAGTTGCTGCAGATTTACTGGCTGCACTTCCATGAGTCCATGAATCTCCTGTTTCACCAGATCCCAAAGGTGCTTCTCCGTTCTGATCCTTGGTTTGGTCTTGACCATGTCTATACGCCTAAACCCTGAGCACTGAGTTTGTGCCGTGTGATTGGCTGATTAGACATTTGTGTTAATGAGCAGCTGAACAGGTGTACCTCACCCAAATGCCAGTGAGTGTGTATATAAAAGGTAGAAAATAAATATTTCTTACCTTGCACCTGCAAATTGAGTGTGATCTCATCTGACCCCCAGTTGTTGCTGGCCACACAGCTGTAGTTCCCAGAATCCTCTGCTTTCACTGTACGGATGAGGAAGCTGCCATTGCCGTAGACAATACGACGACCATCCACCAGGACGGGTGTAGGTGTCCCATTGGTGCTGGAAAAAGGCATGAAAATAATCTATCTGTATCCTGCTGACCAGTACTACATGCTTGTTTGTGCGTCTGTGTGAGACCTACTTTCCCTTGAGCCACTTGATGGTGGGAGGAGGGTCTCCAACCGCCCTGCATGGTAAAACAATGTCCTTCATCCAAGGAGTGGTCACTGTCCCATTAAACGTCAGGATCCTAGCTGGAGCTAAAAGCAGCACAAAAATAAGTTACTGTTCCTGTCTTCTTATAAGTTTATGCTCTGTGTGATTAAAGCACCACTATTAAAGGAACCATGCAATTCCACTTAAAGAAATAATCTGTGGGAAAATTCCTACATGACACAAAAAAGGCCAGTTTAGTTAGGATTTTGTACCTTTGGCCAGAGGCTGCACTGTGATTTTCTCACTGTTGTTGCCGTGACCTGCAGCAGTCACAGCCACCACCCAGATACTGTACTGTCTGGTCAGAACCAAGTTTGGGATCCTGTAGATGTATGCATCTGGAGAAGCTTCAAACTCACTCATCACCTGTGAAGCGAAGGGACGGAAAGGATTAATGTATCACTGGGCAGCATCAGCATGAGAAAGTGCAGAGAGGCTTGTGAGGAAGACTGAAGAAGACCATGAAAATCTTGTGGTATACAAATGCTATTACCATCGGATGCAGGTTGGAGCAGAAGACGATGTATTTCCTGATGATGCCATTGAGTTTGAGCGGAGGCAGCCAGGACACGTAGACTTCTGAGCCACTGGAGGCCGCGGCCTTCACTCCTGCTGGAGGCCCAGGAACTGCAGAGGAACAACACAGTGCCATTTACACTGAAGCATTTTCCAGGAGCAACTAAACTATAGTCAACGGGGAGTTATCTGGTATTTCTTATACCATCCTCTTTGGTGCGGACGTAGATCTGTTCACTGCGGACACCATCTCCAGCATTTGTGAAGGCTAACACCTGGATGCTGTAGTTGGTGTACTTCTCCAAACCATCGAGCTCCAGAGAAGGCTGACTGGTGGTCATATTTCTGATTTCTCCCAGTTCTGACACAAAAAAAGAAACATGTTAATAAGTCTGAATGTATAAACTGCGGCAGAGTAGAGCAAGAGCAGTTAATTCAGCTCTGAAAAGTTACAAAACTATCCCTCTTCACATGTGATAAAACTTAGATAAAGTATTTTAACCCGACAAAACTTTATTATATTATTACTCGGATTTTTACTCTACTCTCATCTTCTCTTCCCTCTCTTCTTATGTCCTGTCACTCAGAGCTGAAGCAATGAGGCTCGCTGGAATTATTGCACTGTGAATTATTGATGGCGCCCAGCCAGACTGCAGGTTCGCTCACTGCTATACTGCTATATATTCACAGGAAATACAACCACAAATCTTCCCTCTGTGAACTGCAGGCTTCGCGTTTCTACTGCTGATTAGCATTTGTGAGCAATCAGGATGTAGTGTAACGCACCGCTGATTGTCCAAAAGTCACATGCTGGTCACAAAATATGAAAAATATAAAACATGCAAGTACGTTTATAATCCCAAGGAGATAAAACTGCATGAGACGTAAAAAAAAACAAAACATTATTAATGCAACAAGGTGGCTGGAAATCATATTTAAACCTTTAAAAATGGGTAAAAATGAGCTCATCGTTCTGCTGCTAACCACAAACAGGATGAGTCAGAGACAAAGCACCATGAGTGTTGAATAAGTGATAACTGTCCTATACACACACACACACACACACACACACACACACTGAAACAGCTTCAAAACACCATTTTACATCATATTGTTGCACCTTGACAAAACCACAGCGCCACCTAGTGCCTGGGTAAGCAAGCAACAGCAATGAAATAAAGACAGGGACCAAAGGATTGGCCTAAGTGGCAACTAAAAGGTGTGTGTGTGTGTGTGTGTGTGTGTGTGTGTGTGTGTGTGTGTGTGTGTGTGTGTGTGTGCTAGTACCTCCGTCAGGCAGGTTGGCCCAGTAGATGACTCTGTAGCCCTGCAGGTTCCCGTTCAGAGCCTCCCTGGGTAGAGGTATCCAGGAGAGTGAAATGACCTCTGGAGACTTGGCCACTGCCAGAACATTTTCAGGAGGCCGAGACGGCACTATCAGAGACAAGGGAGACAAAAAAAAGTATTGAAGTGGAAGCATAATGGAGTCTTTTTAAGGAAAAGTACCCTCATCTAGGATATTGAACAAGTATCCAAAAATAAATCACACAAATACCTCCTGCCACCAAATATTAAGTCAAAACCTCCATTTATAAATCATTTTATTTTACAACTATGATTATTTTAAAATGAGGGAAGTTTATGATATATATTTTCATCCTGCAGTGATTCTGATATGTTAAATGTATTATTATGTTGACTAAGTCATATTCTAACATTAAATACTGAATGCATTCTTTAATTTTGGAAAAGAGATGTGTTTTGAGAGACAAAATAAAAGGTTTTAAATAAGAACAAACACTTTATTTTTCTTTTTAAGTTTGTATATCCTTCTATGTTAGAGCCCCAGACAGAAGAGAAGCTTACTGTTTGATGTAATGCAGTTCAAAATATGCCCAGTAGATGGAAACCTTTTCACGAGAATAGCTTTAAGGTTTTGAGCCCCTGCTCATTTAAGGCTTGATGTGAGAGGAATCTGAGAATATGCTGATCCAGTTCAAAATATCTAAAACTGCTTCAGTTACAAATACAGAATAACTAAAATGCATTATTATGCTACAAACTACTCTAACTGCTAAAGTGCAACATTTTCAGTATGGCTGCATGGAAATGCACCAGGTAAGAGGCGCCCACATCCCCTGCTTACCATCCTCCAGTGTCTTAGTGACCACTTGCTGTGAAGACGGCCCGGTGCCTGCTCTGTTTGCAGCCTGCACCACCACACTGTACTGGGTGAATTTCTTCAGGTTGTCCAGCACGATGCTCTCTGTGGTATCGCCCGTGCTGTCCACACTGATAATGGTAAACTGGTGGCTCCCACCGGGGCTGTACTCCCTGTAGCCCACCTGGTAGCCACGGATCACACCGTTCTGCAGGTGTTTCTGTGGAGGCTGTGAGGAGAATCAGGAAGCTCAGACTTACTCAGATTCTTCCTATTGGGTAATTCTGAAATACTTTATGGCTAATTGTGTTTTATATTTGAAATAATTACATTAATACTTTGTCTTATGTCAGTCCATACATACCACAGATTTTAATCAATGCAGCTGAATACACTTAATTACTGTGTTCATTTCATTGTTAAATTCAAGATATAATTTTTACTTTATTGCAGTTTGTTTAAATTCCTGAAAAACACACAAAAAATAAATTAATAAATAAATAGAATGGCAAATGCAAATCAGTATTTGGTCTGTATTTGGAAAAATTCGGCTGTAAATTAAAAGACTGTCTAGTGTTTATTCTCGATGACTAATGAGATGCATGAGAATAGTCCCTGTGTATGAATGGCTCAGCTCATAAAGCGGCACTTAAAAACTTTCAAACAGCACCTTCCAGGAAACTTTGATGCTCTGTGGGGAGGTGGGCTCTAGAGTGACATCTTGTGGAGGGCCATCAGGAGCTGCAAATGAAGCACATCATTTAACGTTATTAAACACCGCTGGGTATAATGCGGGGAAA
This sequence comes from Diplotaxodon limnothrissa, assembly GCF_057381915.1. Classification (NCBI taxonomy): domain Eukaryota; kingdom Metazoa; phylum Chordata; class Actinopteri; order Cichliformes; family Cichlidae; genus Diplotaxodon; species Diplotaxodon limnothrissa. The sequence goes on along the minus strand of NC_140609.1, from coordinate 16,935,005 downwards.
GATGATTCACTGTGAAATTTCATTTGTTTTCAATCGCGTTCAGCTACACTAGATGGTGCTGTTGAGCTAAGATTGCATGTTCCTCGATGCGCTTGCTGATTCATGACCCCAGCAGGTTTCACCTTAACTTAATAATAATTAAAAAAAGAAAAAAAAAACTTGTAACATCATCAACTTTAACCTTAAATAATGTGAGGAATGATATATGAATTTTAGCACTTTATTTTAGCAATGAATCTGATAAAATGTGCCATTTTAATGTGCTGGAATGCCTGAGGGAGGATCATTATAGGCAATAGAGGGTAAGTGAACACTGATAGAGATGACTAAAAGCAACGGTGGACTGAGCTGTTTCTCAAGATATAAAAAATGATGATGACCTGCATTTAAAGCAACTGCAAAATAATTACGTGCATGACGACTCAACAGGTTTGCGAGGCCGGAGGAAACAGGCTCTACGTTAAACAGAATATCACTCCCCCAAACTGAAGCTCACTGACCTGCTTCATCAGTAGTGATGGTGAGCTCATTGCTGGGGTTGCTGTTGCCGATAACGTTCTTGGCAACCATGCGGATGTTGTAAGTGGAGGAAGGGTGGAGGTCGATAATAGTGGCCTGGTTGAGCTGTGGCGAGACATCTTTGGTTACCTGGGCTGATAGCCATGACGCTAGAAGAAACAAAACACAAGAGGGTGAACACACACTGTCAAACAATCGATAAAGGTTTTGCTCTTTTATTAATTCTGGATTGTTGTTGTTTTTTTTAGTTTGACTCGTGATAGTTACATCGCTCCCCTCTCCTCGCGTCTACCTGATTTGTTCTTGCACTCAATATCGTATCCTGTGATCGGGCTATTTCCATCGAAGCCCATAGTCCAGCGGAGCGCTATGGTTCGATCTTTGACATCCCTAATCTCCACCTCGGGAGGGTCAGGAGGTTCTGTGGAACAGTAAGTTTGAGAGAGAAAGAGATACGAAATATCTCAAACACCAATAAATCACTCAAAACTTTTTCCTGAAACCAATCCACTGACACAAAAAAAAAAGCTGAGGTGAGTTGAAGCTCACCTTGCACTGTCAGCTGTATGATGCCTCGGTCCTCGCCGAAGGAGTTGATGGCATGACAGGAGAAAAACCCAGAGTCCTCGCGAAGAGTAGGCATAATCTACAGAGAAACACACCAAACTCGAGGCTTTCAAGTGTGCAGAGCTTTGCTATCAGGTAGGAATCTAAAACACTGTTTCATCCTGAGTGAGTTTAAAAGACAGCAGGGCACTGAACTCATCTCCAGCACTTTCATCTTTTAATTTGCGATAAACTAGAGAGAGGCTGGACCTCCACTCGATTATCTCTTGGCGTACATTGCTTCAATTTACTGCATTACATTTGTACTTGTTCATAATGTGTATTAACCATTAAATTTAATTGGAAAATACCTCCTTAATAATTAATAATTCATACTCAAAGATTAATACAATGAGAATGTCTTTTAGCCTGAGTTTTCCTCTGCCCTGCCTCCTCTACTCCTCCCTTTCTGCTTTCCATCTGTCTGTACAGATAAAATGACTGAAGGTTGGCGTGCTCCCCGAAGATTTGAAATGCGTTTCGATTTACAGTGAAACCGAGCACTTACCACGAGCGTTGAGATGACTTCGTCGGCCACCTCTTTGACAGTGACCACATATCTGCTGGTCTCGGGGTTGATAATGCGCTCTTCTTTCTCCCAGCGCACCATGATGGGTTTCTCTCCGTGAGCTATGCAGCTCATCCTCTTCTCCTCACCCTGCGTGGCAAGAGTGGTGTTTGGGTAGGAGGTGATCATGGCTGGTACTGAACGGAGAGTTGGGTGGGTAATGAGTAAAAGTGAAAAGAAAACAATATGGTTTACTGTATTTATTTGTTCTTGAACTCCACTACAGTAGCTTTGCATGATTCTCTGAAACAAGCTGTTTTAGCGCCTCTCCTTTTAAGGCCAACCTCCCTTTGAGCAAACTTTCAGAGCAAGAGTTAAACTTCAAGTAGACAGGATTACCCTGCTCACAGCCACACCCACATAATTGAGATGACCATATTAGGGATATCCCCTCTCTTTGTCATCATATCGAGCGAAGAGTAGAAAAAACTCCACTACATACACAAAGCTGACACACACAAATGTATCTACCTATATACAGAAAAAGGAAGGAAATTTGTTTTGGGGTGTGAAGGGTGACTATTTCTTTGTTGCAAATAAATCCTATATTGTTGGAAAGCCTCTTTATTTCCCTTTAAATATCGCCTATGTAAGGAAAATGCATTTGTGGGTTGAGCAGCAGAGTTGAGTAGGAGGGTTGGGCCCATGAAAAATTTGCCAAATATTCTCTGTCAATGCCAAACAGCTTATTTTGCTATTGACTCTTGTTTGGGGTCATTTATTTATTTAGATACACAGCCACAGCAACCTGGAACATCTTTTCAATTCCCAAATATTGGAGGTAGTCTCTGATAAACCCGGCTCTGTGGGGGTTGAGCACTGTCATCTCAGAGGATAGAGTTTGGTCTCAGACGGTGGAGATTTGGGATTGCCTGGAGTCTAACCCCAACAACTGTGAACACTTCTGAGTTCCATCTCACAGCAGTGTTTCCTCAGATTTCAATCATCCGATCCAATGAACAAGACCAAACCAGAGTCAATAGTTCTTCATGGGCGCAACCCAACTGCTCAACTCTGCTGCTCAACCCACAAATATGGCACCATTTGAGGGGAAATAAAGTAGAAGATTTATTAATTTCCTGACTGTTAGTGCTAGGTTTCTCTATATGTGGATGTGACATAATGCTTAATGTGTATGTGCCACTTTGGAATCACTACCTTCACGTTTTAGCATAGAGTTTTACATCAAATTAAAATATATCAATATGTATTTCCCAGAACATGGCACACTCTACTGTGTTTCTTGTCTAATGCTGAGAAAACTCTATTTCTGCTTTTTTGTGACAATTATGACAACCACTTAAACACTCCAGGGACCGCCACGAACTCCTGTTTGAGTCTGCCTGTCTCTCCCAGTACTTAGAAGACTGAAAAGGAGCCTTTCAGGTAAGCCAGCGCCTGCTTTGATAAAGACAGTGAAGGGTAACGTGCTCCTTTCTGAAGATGAGGTAGAGGAATGGAGGAAGGAGAAAAAAGCAGTGACTCCTGACTGAACTCCCTTCGGTCTGAGAGTGGAGTCGGTCTGGCTCTACACCGTAACCGCACACCAGGCTCATTAGCAGCACATCTAGCCCATGTGCGAGTGTGTCGTTCAGCAGAATGAGTATCTGTTGTGAACGTCTCTCACCCACAATCTCTACTCACACTATTCTCGTACTCACACTCTCTTTTATTCCATCTTTTTCTCCCTTCTTACACGAAGCTGTCTCCTGATCGTAACACTCGCAGAGACTTTCAGGTGCTATTCACACCATAATGATCTCTAAGGTGTGAAGCTCCTGAATTGGATTACACCATATTAGCTCCTGCAGTCTGAGCAGACTGAATGAATATGTTAATCTCCATCGAAGAGAGCATTATCTCAATTATTATTATACACTTTGCAATTCAAGTAAAACAATTCAGAGGATCCGACTGCTGTCAGTAGTGTTAGACAGCACATCGAAATCAGCAGCAGAATATGGTTATGGGAATCACTCCTATTAGAAAAGCTGTAATTACAGACGATACTGAATCTTAAAAGGTATCTAAGCAGACAAATATGAGCCACAGATTTCAACAAATGACAATAAATAATACATCAAATAATGTTTGCCACATGTAAATAATGTTTTATGAAGTTTTTTTTAAGTTTTATATTAAAATTGTATTCACAAGAGCATTTGAATAAATTGTAAAAGCATATTAAGGACATTCATTTAAATCTTGATTTCCACTTGGGATTATGCATGTCCTTACCTGCCAATTGTCACCCTAGCTTTCTCTAGTCTACAGTGCTGTGCAAAAGTCTTGAGCCATCCCTCATTTCCTTATATTTTACTAGGGACATGGAAAATGGGACATGGGTTCAGCAACTGAAATGTGCAACCATACATAAGAAAGAGTTTGTACGATTCTAACCAGATTCCAACTCAATATTTGTTATGTCCGCCTTTATTCTTCAACACAACCTGAGCTCTCTTAACTAACCTTTCTTGTCATTTCTTCAAGTAGTCTTCAGGAATAGTTCTCCAGGCTTCTTGAAGGACATTCAAAGTTCTTCTTCGGATGTTGTCTGCCTTTTCCCCCCATCCTCACTCAATATGGTCCCACGCTGCTTCAATAATGTTGAGGTCCAGGCTCTGGGGAGGCCAGTCCATGACTGACAGTGTTGCAGTGTGTGTTTTTCCTATCCAATATCCTTTTACTGCATTGGCCATGTGTCATTGCCATGCCATCAATTCTGATCAAATCTCCAACACCACTGGCTAAAACGCAGCCCCAAACCCTGACAGAGCCTCCACCGTGTTTTACAGACAGCTGTACGTCTCTCCTGACCTTCTCCCTACATACTGATGATGATTAGAGCCAAAAAATGGATTCGTCTCTTCATAAGACTAGTTGCCACTGATTTTCACTTGAGTTTTTTGTTTAACTGGGCATACCTTAACCTTTCCTTCCCATATTCCTGAGACCATTTCTGATGAAGCTTAAGTGAACTGTAGATGGATCGACTGAGGAGTACGATGACTCTCTCAGGTACTGCTGTTTTTTAGGCCTGCAACCATGCTGCCAAGTTTTCACAGTTCATAGCTCTTGGGGAATTAGCGGTGCAAAGATTTTATGGCTATCAAACTGTTATCTTTGGTATTTTTCATCAATTGAACAAAAAAATTTTTTTTTGTGACAGACCACTAGTAACAAAGTGCCTAAAGATACAATTAAAAATAGATTTTTTCGCTGGTGTGTGTAGAAACAACAGCCTTGCTTTTTTTTATGCTTGAATGATTTATATGTCAGTCTTAAGTGGCTAAGAAAGCAAACAAAACAAAAACATTCCTCTGAAACTGGTCAGGTACAAGGACTGGACTGGACAGAGCGGGAAAAACAGCAAATGTCCAAAGTAAAGCTTTGAAAGACCTTCAGACAGCCTTGAGAGCTATTGCTCAAGACAAGAAAGTCTGGCTCCCTGAAAGCAAAATATAAAGAAATGAGGGCCGACTCAAGACTTTTGCATGATATCGTATCTGCTTTTTAATAATGGGCAGGTTTGGGGTTGTAATAGGCTGAAAGAGGTTACAAAATGATGCAAAACTGAGAGACGCTTTAGACTCCTTGTCATTTTAAGATTAATTAGTGGAGCAGCTTTCGTCGGTTAATCAGCTACAAAGGATTCTGTCAAAAAGACAAATCTCCAAGTCTTGTTTTTATTAGGAAAACACATTTGTACTACCGGTATATATGCGCTATGCATTTTGAGGTGTTTGCACGCAGTGGTGAGGACTGTGTGACTGAATAGGACAGTAACAGCAGCTACATGTGGCAGATGCTTTTGTAGCAGCGCTCCGAGGCCTTCGCTTCCAAGAAAGTGTGTTTGACTCAGTGCGCGAGTGTCTGTACACTCCTGAACAACGTGCACGTATGTATGAATATGTGTGCGCACGAGAGCGGATGTGTCTGGGGGAGCTAAGTGGGCGAGCGCAGAGAGCAGAAAAGACTTGTGCTCATGACACATCTCAGCCACAGTACACGATGGAGGAGAAAGAGCGAGCATGTACCCCTGCAGCGCTAACTATGATCCCTCGCTCTCTCCCTCGCTCTCTCGCTCCATCTCCCTCCTCAGGCTCCCACCAGGACAGTGATGATTTAATGATGAGAGAGACCACTTTGATTATTCATACACAGCAGACAAGTCCGCTGGCCGTGCTGTTGTCTCACACAGGCGTACACGAACCTCAGATATGCACAGGCGCACACACATACTCACACTCAGAAATGCATAAATACAGCAACGTTGGCCTTGCACACATGCACAGTGCATCTACACACAATAGGCATGCATGTACACAAACAAATCCAAAGTAAAACACAGAGAGCACTGTAGAAACAGACCTGTTACCCACCGTCATCCACAAACACACACGCGCACACAAACACAAAGCATTCCTGTGGTTGAACCAGCATTTGTAGCTAACTTTGTAATAATTTATTTTGGCTGCACACAGTACGCTTTGATTATACTTGGAGTGCCAGGAAGGTTAGACAATCACAAGCCATTTAAAGTACTTGAAAACATAATTAATCATTTATTATCCCACACTTGTGTGAATGGCTATTTGCATGATGGCGTTTGAATTACTCTGATGTGTTGAAACGTCACGCAGGCTGAAAAATGCTGCAGATTATTTTTTGCTCAGTTGTTATTCATCATTTCGGTGGCATGCGTGAAGGTGTCGCTATACCGGATACCACACGTATCAAGGCCTCACCAGCGTTGGATTTTTAAGTTGAGTTCAGGCTTACACACATGCCATAAGCTCTGTGAGGATGTTTGATGAGTTAAATGATAACAACAGCACACTAATGTGTCAAAATAACAATGTTATAATAGTATTGGATGAATAAAAACCTTGGCCTGATGATGGCAAAGGGTGTTATCAAGTTTACAATACAATTTTTCCTTTTAAAATGAAAGGAGCAGAATAATAACACTGCCATCCTGCTCAGGATCTCTGCTTCTAGTGTGGCTAAAACAACCTGTAAATTCCCTCTAGAGGGAAAACTAAATTGTGTGCCTTATCTTTTAATTAGCTCAAACATGTCTTTGAAACATCTGTATATCTGTGATCATTTGCCATCTGCCAAAAACATCAGACTTATATCTCTCAGTCTTTTGTTTTTGATGCTCTACATTCAAATCAAGAGACTCGACAAGCACGTCCGCACACAAGCACGGATCCCGCGTACAGTAACCTCCCCCCACATACAAACAAACAAACACTTACACACAGACTCTTTCAACATGTTTCTCTGTCTTTTTTCCCTCCCTCACAGCACATTTTCATCTTTGAAGCAGCCAGCAAAAATCAAAAGGGGGTTGATACTCGTGCGCGTTTGTGTGTGCCTGCGCGGATGTGCACGCTCGGGTCTGTGCGCTATTGTGCGTGTCAGACTTGGGACTGCCGACGTTTAAACCTCATCCCTTATTCACTTGGAGCCCCTCCCTCTCCCTCGCTCCCAGCGCCATCATTCCCGTACCCACTGCCCCCGCGCAGGAAACTGCTGATTTATTTTGCATAGCAACTATGAATTTTAAGTGAGTCCTATAAACAGAGTCTCCTCAGCCCCATCTCTAAATGTTATTGCTCCTTAACAGGGGCTATTTTCTCCATCTAAATCGGAGGCCTCGGCGAGTTAACATCAACAGGGATCATGTTTGCTCATGAAAAGAACTCTAGAAAGGGCGCACAATGACTGTGAAATCACGTGTGCACGACTGTATTCATCATTTACGGTTGTACCTACGAGCGCATGCTTGACTGCTGAAGTGTTCCTGTGCCCCTGACTGCACATATGAATACCTCTCTGTGCACATTGAGGTATTCAAGCTGTTTTTGACCTTGTATACAAACACGTGTGAATGAAACATGCGAAGTACAATGCAGTACCTAAAATGTTCTACATCTTCTCGGCTGTGCTTCAGTGGCCCGAGCAGAGGTAAGGCCTTCTCCTCATCTGATCTCTATGCATCTACCGTGCAGCACTTGCACAGCCCCGGGCTAAACCTATTCTTTTTGATGGCCTGTAATTGCTCAGTTGATGTATATTTTTTAATATCCAGCAATATTACAGGGGCCTGGTAATAAAACACGGACGGGTAGAGGAGAAAGCGTGAGTGCGAAGAGGGGGAGACAGGAGAGGAGGAGAAAGCTGAGGTGGTCGAGAAGGGAGTGAAAGAGAGGGAACAAAGACAACAGAAAGGAAGAGGAGGACTTAACAGAGGAATGCAAAGATTTATACCCTTTCAAAGCTTTTTGCCACATGGTCAAATTCCCTTACATTAGAAGAGGTGTAAAAAAGGTGAACACTATTTACTTAATAAACAATAACCATGTGTCCAAAACTAAAATGCCACGGTCTCGTGTCTTTGCCCCTGTGTTTTGAGTTTTGACATTTTGGTTCTGTTTATCCTCACATTTTTTGTAATGTGTGCTTTGTCCTGGTCATTTTCAGTTTTGTATTCTAAGTTATTCCTCCTGTTTATTTATTCTCAGTTTCAGTTCTGCCTCCTTTTGTAATTTGTAATTATAGTCAGTTGCAACGCGCATTTGTGTACATAAGATTTTCTGGAGGAGGACAGACATTTGTTTAGAACTTATAAAGATGTCGAAGAAGCAAACTCAACTTAAACAACTTTAAGCAATTACACTTTGGTGTTCCTCCACCTCCAAAGAAATGTCAGAAGGAGTCCGAACCGCAAAAGAAACGCATATTCTCGGAAAAGTGGTTGCAGGAGGTGAGCTGGCTTCGCAAACAGCGTTGCAACTTCTTATCTGGTGTGCGTCTTTTATTTTGACAGCGAATGCGGGACTGCGGACCACTTATGTGCACCTCTGCTATTTATGCTAGTGAGTCCCAAAGTGGCAGCACGGTGGCACGGTGGTTGGCACTGTTGCCTCACAGCAAGAAGGTCCTGAGTTCAATTCCAACATCAGGCTGGGGTCTTTCTGTGTGGAGTTTGCATGTTTCTCCCCGTGTTTGCGTGGGTTCCCTCCGGGTACTCCGGCTTCCTCCCACCGTCCAAAGACATGCAGCTTGTGGGGATAGGTTAATCGGATAATCCAAATTGTCACTAGGTGTGAATGTGCGAATGAATGTGAGTGCGAATGGTTGTCTGTCCCTGTGTGTTGGCCCTGTGACAGACTGGCGACCTGTCCAGGGTGTACCCCGCCTCTCGCCCTATGACAGCTGGGATAGGCTCCAGCGCCCCCCGCGACCCTGAAAAGGATAAGCGGAAGCGGATAGATGGATGGATGGATGGAGTCCCAAAGTGTGTGCTGGGGTCCCCTGCTGGGCTGCAACGGAACTACAGGTGGGCCGCAGTAATAGAAGAAATTCAGTTTAAAATTAATCATCATGCAGGGTAACATATCATACTATCGATATAAATTTAGTTTGTGATGATATTCATTACTCTGACCTTAATTTACTGGTCATGTCCCAGTGGCAGGTGGGTCACACATTGGTCTTAACACTTTGCACATGATTAGATGGCATTAGCAATTCGTAGCCCGCAGCCTGTGTTCTTAGGAGACACCTTGCTTTCTCTTGTATTTTGGGGATTAGGGTGAATATTAAAAGGTAAGCTCAATGGGATTTTCTGTTTTTTTATTTAGTTAATTTTTTTTAAAAATTTAACTTAGTTTGTTTAATCAAAAAGTTGGTAGTATCCATCGTATTAAAATTTTATGTTAATGCTATATGCTATTTAGAGAGCCAGTCATGCTGACCTTTAGTAGCTGGAAATCACAAAAACACCTGCTTAATATTTAACCCTGTGCTTTCATTTTTATTTTTACTAATTTGGTTTTTAAAAAGGATTACTAAAAAGAATAAACACTACTTTTTCAACTTTTTCAGTGTCACTGCAGCCCTGTGTATATACAGCACCATAAGAACAAACAAGTTTGAGGAGCAGGTTAAAAATAACCAGTAAATTTTAAATGTTTCTTTTTTGCTTGTACTTACACTCATAGACTTAACACAAAATTCAATTACACAGACCAACTGATAACACTTGGACATATAACATAATACGGACATAATTAGACTCATAAAATAGCGTAAAAATTTAAATAACCAATTACAACGAACAGCAAAAATATGTAAAATAGATCTTTTGCTATATAACTCGTATATTCATTAGATTAACACTATTTGGTGTGTTATTCAGTCTCTCACTGCTGAATGTGTAAGACGAAACAATGGGCTGAGAGTGCAAATAAAGCAGAGAAACATGCAGACTGCACTTCACTTGAGCCCACGTCAGCTACTAATTGAGGTATTGATGGATTTAAATGAAGCAGAAATGCACTCAAGAGTTCTAACCTCTCATAAAAGGCACACATACACCCCCACACACACAACTGTATCCTCTCCATACAAGCACAATGCAAACGATGTGTTTTACATGAATACACAAACTCTAAAATATTCCTGCAGCGTGTACAAAAACATATACAATGTATGCCAAGAAAAAAAATTATACACCACTCAGGCGACTTTAGTTCAGCTTTACAGAAAGCATCTCGAGTACAACAAGTACAAGCTGGGGTTTAAAATGTGAAATCTGATCTCTTGATGAGTGTTCGGCATGGGGCTGAGCCAATGGTAGCAGGGGAAGCTAAGTATGATCAGAGGCCCAAAAGAACATATCACATTTTCCTCTAATGTGAAGTATTCTAACTGTGAAGATGACACGTCAGTGCTAACTGAATCACAAATGACTAAGAATGTTTGGAATAACTCTATAAAAGAAAAAGAAAGAAGTGTGTTCATATTTTATCTACTTTGATGATACCATACAGACGTGGCATCAATATAGTAACTGTGGTACAGAAATGTCCAGCCAAGTCAAGTCATCTTTAATCATATAGCACATTTAAAAGACATCAAGTGTCGGCCAAAGTGCTAAACTGAGGGATAATATAATAAAAAGAATTAAAATAGATAAGATGAAAACATTATAGAAAACATTGTAAGACATCCATATATGTTTGTAAAAAATATGTGTACATGCAAATATGCACATACATATACAAAAATGCACACATTCACACACAAGCACACATACGTGAACATTAAATACATGTATGCGCATGCAAACATCATTCAATGAGGTAAAAGACCTGAATAGCTAAAACAGAATAAAAGAGGTGTCAGAGAGATTGGAAAGCCTTGGAAAATAGGTAGGTCTTTAGATTCCATTTGAAGACTTCCAAGGACTGTTCCAGAGCCTCGGGGCGGCAATGGAGAAACCCCCAACTCTAAGATCATTTAGAAAAAAATGTCTGGAGTGAAAAGTGTATCACTCACTTATATACAGAATATACCATCTTGTATATAACATGAACTGATCCTGGATTAAACAAAATATGACTGTGATCTTAAACGTTTTATACTTAATTTTCTTTTTTCAAATCTCGACTATGATAGAAAATGTTGGACTATGACGATTGGTAGCACTGATCTTTCTTTATGTTTGCCTGCACATTTCCTGAAGAGAAGTGTAAGCTCGGAAGATCTGCTGAACACCTACAGAACAAATGAAAAGTTCTCAATGTTCTCAAATATTACTAAAGTTCATGAACGTGAGAATCAATGGCATCTAATACAAAGGGGGGAGGGAGGGGGGGGGGGGGGGGGGGGTCCATTAACTAGCAATAGTTATTGACTGAAATAAAGTTGCTTGCTCTGTACAAAATCATGCGGAGCCCGCAGGCAGCTATAGAGAATATAAAAATGATATTTCAAGGCCATTTTACTACATTGAGTGTAAGAAATACTATTACATGCCTGCAGCCTCCATTGTAGGCTGCCTTAACCATAAATCTCCAATTCAGTTTTATCGAATCGCCTTCGTTCTCTCCATACTACAACTGTCTCTTTGTAATTTTATAGCAAAGTTTTAAAAAATGTCTTTACAAGCACCTAAGATATTTTTTTTTTCTTTGGGGGGTGGGGGGGTGGGGGGGGCAGGATTTTCCCATGTTTTACACTGTACAATCCAAGCAGGGGCATTTTATATAGATATCGTATTACATTATATGAATTATACAAGTGCAGGTTAATTAACTCAGTCACTTTACCTGCAAGTTGCACAAAACAGCAAAGCAGTAAAAACTGGATGTTTAGTCATTTCTCATGTAAAACCCCGCAAGCGTTATCGTCAGAGCCGGTGTATATGTTTTTTTGTTTTTTGTAGCACAGATGTTTCTGAATGACCTGAGAAATATTAAAGGGATATTTTAGGAACAGCCAGCATTGCTAGTTCAGCACTACGGACAGCGGCATGGACTGCAGACACAGCAAGGCAGGCCATTGATTGCAGTGGCTGATTGTATCTTAGCCTAATAGCAGAAAGAACTGTGATAGATGCAGGTGACTTTATAGTTCGGTAATGCAGATTATCGACAGCACGGCCTCAAGAGGACCGGAGTGTTTGTGTTTGCTGGAGAGCGTGACAGAGCGAGGGGAGGAGAAGGTATTCTAGTAATCTCAGCCAAGTTATTTATAAACGAGTCATCTTTGTCGCTTTTACAGCTGCTCGAATGTTTGATATTTTCTAATAAGTTGCATATGTTGTCGCATGAGGAGTGAGGAAGACTCATTTTGGTTACTTTGGGTGGAAAGAAGCATCTTTAGAGCACAAATCCCTGAACATCTTTCCAACTAAAGATGTGCAGGTGCAGTGCACTTGGTGCTTTAGGGAGAAAAATGATTTTATCAGCACCACAGGCCTATCGTGTGTGTATGTGGCTTCAAAAATTCACCCAACTATGTTGGGAATATATAACTCGCGCTTTAAAGGAATAGAACATGTTTCTGTTCATTTAAAGCAGAAGAACATGTTTTCATATAAATAATAAAAGCTGTAAATCATGTTACGGTTACAGTTCATGTTAATGAAACTACTAGTTGTGAGAAGCAAGCGTACATTATTCAGTAGTGAAGTTATTAGAATTCCCTTTGATAGAGCCCAGTGCAACGTGAAACTGAAGCCTGCAGCAACAGCAGAGTGCATTCAATAGGTCAAGCCTCTCTCACGCACACACATATACACAACTCTCTCACACTGCTGTGGCAGCTAGTGCAGCTGAATATTAGGATCAATGAAAGTGAAACTATGCAAGCAGTTTCTGTTCACTCCTCACACGATTCCATTTCCTACTAGAATACAAAATGCACACCAATAACACAGCATAAACAGTCCACTGCTGTTTCCTGTCGAGTAGAGGTATGGGTTATTGATTGTTCATGTCCTCCACAAATAACACACATACACTCACTGGACATTTTGTTACATACACCTCTTCAGCTGCTTGTTAACACAAATATTTAACCAGCCAGTCTCATGGGGTAAACTCAGTGCATTTAGTCATGTAGACGTGGTCAAGACGACCTGCTGAAGTTCAAACTGAGCATCAGAATCTGATGACTCTTGTTTTCTGCTGCAACATTTGGACTGTAGGGTCAAACTTTGGAGTAAACAACATGAAAGCATGGGCTTATCCTGCTTTATATGAGTGGTTTAGGCTGCTGATATAATAGTGTGGGGTATATTTCCTTGGCACACTTTGGTCCCATTACCACCAACTGAGCATTGTTGAAACAGAGCAGCCTACCAGAGTATTGCTGCTGAGCATGTCTGTCTCTTTTATGACCACAGTGTACCCATCTTCTGATGCCTTCTTCTGGTATTATAACGAGCCATGTCACAAAGCTCAAATCATCTCGAACTGGTTTCTTGTGCATGACGATGAGTTCACTGTGTTGTGATGTGGTGGAACATCATGGATGTGCAGGGTATCGTCACTCATTTCTAGAATCGATTCGATTCCGAGTCACAAGGTCCCGAATCGATTCGATCCACGATTCGATTCAATTTGAATCGGGAAATTTTGCCTCAGACAGTCAGAAATATTATAATTCAGATCATGCATCAGTACATTTCTATATTTTTATATCTATAAAAAGAAAGCTGACACTTGCGAGACATAATCAAGGGCATGAGCGTCACAGCAGATGCCTTTGTGTCAAAGTAGCTGAGGATAAAACACAGAAAAACATGAAGGTGATTTTCCTGGCCTGGGATTTAATAAAAATATTCTGCAGTAGATCAAAAACGCAACAAAACCGTTAATGAACATATGAACATTACCTGATGCTGCTGACGTGAAGCAGAGCAAAGTTACAGAGGTTTTATTAGAGACACAGCTGAGCGTTTTGCAATTTTGCATAATTTTAAAAAGTTTAGATTTGTTCAGTATTGAACGGCAGAAATGAGGCTTTCTTTTCGGAAGTAAGTGAAAGGAAAAAAAAAAACAGCGTCCGACAGCGCTGTCGGAGAGAGAGAGAGAGAGAGAGAGAGAGACAGCTGTGCATGTAGTGTGATTTTATCGAGGTGGCAGCAAAACAATAAGAGGGAATTCATGACGATGTTTATGTGAATCGAGTTTGCTGCTTCTTTTGCTGCTGGTTCAGTCAATAATGTTTGGAGAGAGATAAAACCTGCAGCTTCAGAATCAGGGCAAAAATGGCGCAAACACAAAGCGCGGACACGTCGAAACATCAGAATCAGCGAGCTGTCGGCTTTCAGCTCGTGTCCGTGCCGTCGGGTGAGAAAGGCGACATCTCACTGATTCTGATCCGCGCTTTGTGTTTACGTCTTTGTCCGTGTTCCTGCTCTCATTTACTGTTTTAGCTGTTTGGTGGTTGTTGAAATTTTGTGAGGTTTAACCTGAGATTCTGGCGTTTCGAGCAAAATAAATTTATATTAAAAAATCGATTCAGGATTTTAATGAATCGATATCACGTTATCCAAGCGAGAATCGATTTTAATCGATAAATCGATAATCAAAACCCTCCCCCTAATAAGGAAGCCCAAAGGGTGGACTGCACAGTGACTGATACTAAAGCAATGTGGCAGTGTGTGGAAAATGCACTTTACATGTTCTAGCATGTAAATAAGCTGCATGTGTGCACACCAGCATGTTTGATTCGGCCAATAAACTCTATGCTCCCTTCTGCACACCTCACATACACCTAGGAGCTCTGACTTAGGGTGGGGATTGATGAGAATGATCATTGAGGAGTCACCCAGAAAAGCACACCAATATCTTCTCTGCTGCTGCACATTATCTCAGTGAACTCCTGCGAGAAGACCTCACAAAGGGACTAAAAGTTGACTAAAACGAAAAAGGTCAGAGATGAGAGAAAAAGAGAAGATCTGCATTTCTGTTGCATTCAACAACAGCAAAGATTAAATTATTGAGCTATATTATCTTATTCTAACGTCTTTAGCATTCTCTGTGACCCTGAGGAGCACATATGGGTGGATTTTAACAGATACACTGAAAGCATAATATAAAGAAAATGCAGGCCCGATTTATTTTATGTATTTTTTTAGTTAATGGTTAAAGCATACTGTGTGCCGTAAGAACTTGTTCACTTATCATTTTCTTCAGTTGAAATACATGAAAATCAATGTTTGGAGTTTGATATGCTACTGAGAGTTGAGCCTGCAGTAGCTGCAGCTGCAGTGTTTGCTCTCTGCGTGGTAGAAAATAGAAGAAAAAAGGTTGGCACAGCCATAGGTCAACTTGCTGCATAGCAACTGGGTGCCACAGTCAGCAAACTGACCTATGAAAACACAGAGTTTGTTCCTCTCTGAGCTTGCTGTTTCAGTGCTGACAGCTTCTCAGCCTTGTACACTGCGAGGCTTAATTACAGTGACACATGAATATCCACGATGTGCCCGCTGATATTAATGATAGAACATACAGATTCACCCAGAAGGCGGGTTCTGCACAAATTATTTTTCACAGAGAGGTCAGAGGTCACAGTATGATAGAGAACATTTTGAACACCTGACCTTTATCCTGTCAGACTAACTTAAATATTAAATTGAGCTGGAGTCACAGTCTTGTTTATGTACACCCAAGAAGAAAACAGAGGATGAGACGGAGAAAGAAAGAGTGCTGCCTGTCAGCAGGGAACCTCATGCTCGAGTTTGATAACAGTAGCAGAGGGAAAATAATCCCCACTTGCATCTAAGTACCACTCCTAGCACGTTAGGGGAGCTACATGCTAATGCTCGTGGAAGCAGGACACCAGCAGTCATGGACATTAAACTAAGACACGTTCACGTGGAGGTGTGAGGTATAACTGATGTATATAGAAAAATGTTCTCGTCATGATCTGTTCGTTCATAAGCTGCACAGCTTAACTCCTGAAAATAATGGAAGCCAATTCAGCCTACTGCTCCTTCAGCCCAGACAGCGAAGCAGAAATTGATTACAGCTGCATCAGATGTGGATTCTTACTTTTGACTGTGAGGTACATGGACTTGCTGACATCCGCTCCCACGTCGTTGCTGACTTTACACAGGTAGAAGCCGCTGTCGTCCTCCAGCACGTGTTTGATAAGCAGCGAACCGTTGCTCAGCAGCTGGATACGAGAGCCGGTGTTCAGAGGGATGGGCTGAAACTGGGGGACGCCGGCGCCTAGTGCGAGCAGGTAGAGACGGGCCAAAAAAAGACAAAATCAGGAGCTGTTTTAAATCAGAAAAGAGGCATTCAGATTTATTTATACGGCTCATTCAGTGCACCACGACACAGAGAAAAATACACATATATGAAGATAAATAGCATTACAGTACTTAACAGTAAGAGGACCTAGAATGTGTGTGTCCATGTGCATTCACTTGACCATGCATCTGTGTTTACAGATTTGACGACAAAGCCTGTCTGATTCAGCAAGGATTGTAAACATGTTTCTTAACACCAGGCCTAAATCCTTAAATCGCCAAACAGCTGCTGAGCAGAGCGAAACAGGCTGAGCTCCTGGTGTGATGCAATCAGAACAGACATAATGCTCATGTTTAACAAGAAGGCAGATTGGTGCAGAGGAACAACGGGGAGAGCAGGGAGGCCTTATATTGGAACTAGCCTTCGATGCAGAGTCAGGCAGATTTCTCCGCTGAAGTTAGAAGAGGATTTTCTCCTTTTTTCTTTTTGTTCTTGTGTTTCCAACTCTGGATTTAGTCTTTGCTCTTGTGTTTGCTGAATTCACCAAAAGAATAACACAGAAATGTCCTTAGAAACACATTTCTGGCCAGTCTGAAAGACAAGGACACACTAATCCTGAAGCAGTGGGTTCGATGCTTTGCGCCGTTCTTTATCTGTAAAAGTCAAATATGACTGACATTTGAAATTCATTCTTAAAATTTTTCAAAATAACTAACAAAACCTGTCCGGTACCTGTCTGAAGTCTGCTAACAGATGGGTAGGAAACTGTCTCTGTCTTTTAAATAGAAAATTATATAATCAGTCTCTTTTTACTGTTATACATTACAGTATCTCTTCCTGAACTGGCAGCCCTTAAGTCTCTAAGAAATGTCACCAACACTGAATTATAAGGCTCATATCTTTAACTAGTCTTGCTCATGTAGCATTAAACGCATGCAAAGTGAGCCAGACGTTGCATAAGCTCGTGTTAAAGTTAGCGTGTACAGATTAGACCATTTAGGGAGCTGTGGGTATTTGCTGTTTAATTAAAATGCAGTCAAGTGGCCGTGGCTAGAGAAGGGTCAAGTGGTGACTTTGTTCCTGCTCCCCTGGCTCTTAGAGAGGCAGAGGGAGGTAGAGGTGTTCTTCCTTGAATTATGGATTCTGCATATCCAAATAGTGCTAGTCGTTATGTTAATAGCAGTTGACCTTTACTTACTGTTCCATATCTCTCGGAGACACTCATCTGGCTCTTAGCTATTACTGTTGCAGTAAAAGCATGCCAGGCAGCTATTCTCTGGACAAACTGCAGTCTGGCTAACAACAAATTAGGCATTAGCGAGCTAAACTGCCTGCCCTGGATAAGTTGATTTTCATTGTCCCTTTGCTCTGACAGCTATCCTGTAGAGAAACAGGAAGTGTGTGAAATGCTGAGGTAAAAAGGTCCCAGAAACCAAAAAATAGGACTGACTGGTAGTCTGGCTTAAGCAAACCTGACCAATAAGCTAGCTTCAAACACTACAAGCGAGTAGACACATGCTGAGCTCAGGCCGATCCCTCCGTACATACTGATCAGGCCTGGTCAGACACTGCTAATCAGGCACAGACATGCACACGAGCACACATAAATCCCATCAAAGGGTGAAAAACAGATCTGATTCTTTCACTCCTTTGATCATGGCACCGAGCACGCAGACACACACATGTGCACGCTCTGCTCCTCGTTGGCTGTTGTGTTTCTCTTGGTGAAGCTTTCATCCCAGGTTATATGGATGATGGAGCAAACATCTGGGGCCCCTTTCTTCATCTGCCCTGCTCAAGTGACTAAAATCACCTGCTGCCTTGCTGCCTGTCTGTCTGCTTCAGTCTGTTCTCGTCTTTTTCTCTCTGATGATTTTCTAACGATGCAGGTGGGAACTGTGAAAACTAACAGCCCTAAATTGAAGTGGTGTGTGCGTTTGTATGTCCTGCGCATTCATAGACATGTATGCCAGCCGCAGGTAAAGAAAGCAGCAAGCAGAGTGATTTCTCCCTGTTTTGACTGATGTTTGCACCTCTTCTCACATGTTCAACCATCTTCCCTTTACATTCAGTTCATTTAATGTACCTTTGGAGTGTTCCCAAACGATGGTAGGTGGTGGATAACCTTCAGCGGAGCAGTTAAGAGTCACAGTTTTGCCATAGATCCCATCTTGATCCTCAGGCTGAACCACAAACTGAGGAGGGACTGTACACAGCAACAAACACAACAAACAGCAACACTTCATGGTGTTTCCCAGCTGATTTTACTGATAGATGGAAGGTGGATGCTGTCTTACCCCTAACGATCAGCTGGCTCTGGTGCTCCACAACAGCAGCTTCATTGCGGGCGATGCAGGTGTAGTTGCCGTTGTGGTCGGGTGTTAGGTTGGAGATCCTCAGCGAGCTGGTAAAGTCTATGTTGTCCACAGTTACGCCCAAGCTGGCGGGGATCGGCCGCCCGTCCTTCTGCCACGTGATGTCCAGCGGTCGGTCACCAGACATGACCACGCAGGGGATGAAGACGCGTTGGCCGATGGTGAAACGCTGAAACTCGAAGGGCTGGATGTAGGGAGGGACTGCAGGTGGAGGGATAAAAATCTAAATGATTACAAGTCTTCAAAAATCATCTGAACTCCCTGGATTCTGTTAAAGCTGCTGTGTCCCTTATTGAGACTAACCCTATAAGCATCACTCTCTCTCTCTGTTAAGAAAACAAGAGGTCACTGAAAGAACATAAAAGACTTGAATAGCAAAACATGCTGCAATAATTCGTTGTCATTCCCAGGCTGGAACATTTTGTCCTCAGAGTGCATAGAAAGAGAGAAAGAAAATAAATAATAATAACTTTCAAGGTGACTTGTTGTGATGCTTTAGAAAAAGAAACCTTAACGAACCTGAGCCTTTTCCCTTTATCTATAAATGATCATATATCAAGCCACTAACCTACACCTATGTGCATTAACATCTAGCTGCAACAACACTATCAAATTATAGCACAAAAATCATGATTACAGGAAATATTTATACTTGCATTTATATTACAATATAAAGAATTAACAACTTTAAACTAAACAGAGGCTACATCCCTTGCACCACCTCAGTCTTCAATGCACCTGTCTTGAATAACTGAAATTCAGAAACAAAGTCAATCTATCTGCACGATATAATCACAGTTACAATATGATCTATTCAAATTGACTGCGCTATATTCTCTGGGAAATCTCCAGCCATCACACAAGTCATCTGCGCGAGCGTCCATTCAGTTCAAATAACACTGAAATAAGCAGCACTTTAGCCGCTTATTTAATTCACAACAAAGTGGAGATAATGGACTCCAGGGATCCCCAAAGACACTTCGGCATTTTAAGCATGAGCAGAGTAAATTAACAAATGCACTCCCTCACTATAGCACCGCTGGGAAGGGTTGCTTTATATCATCACTCTCTCTTTCTCACTCTCTTTCTTCCTCCGTTTCCCTCGCTCTGTGGGAAAGTGTATTATAGTGAAAACAACATTACATACTGTGCAGAGGGAAGGAAATGAGACATAATGGGGAAGCCCGTTTTTTTAGTATAATCTATTACAGTTGTAAGATCTCAGTGGAGATCAGTCAGTCAGCCCTGTAATATCAGCTGCCATCTTCACTTCTTCTTCATAAGCCAGACTAATGTACCCAGGAATATCAGGTAGATTAATTAATTTAGTCCGGAGAGATCTATTTATATTGTGGCGTCTGGATGGGAGGAGAAGAGTGAGCCGAAACCTTTTTTCACC
The DNA here is from genome assembly GCF_057381915.1 of Diplotaxodon limnothrissa. Taxonomy (NCBI): domain Eukaryota; kingdom Metazoa; phylum Chordata; class Actinopteri; order Cichliformes; family Cichlidae; genus Diplotaxodon; species Diplotaxodon limnothrissa. Next base: position 16,914,971 of record NC_140609.1, on the reverse strand, counting down.
ACTGTATCCCACAAAGTTGGAACTGTGACAGTTTCCCACAAAACCTATGGAGGAATATGCCTATGCCTTTTGGCTAAATGTGACGTGTGAAGATCAATACCACACATGCAATACTATACAGGGTAATGGCACATTTTTTTTTAGCTCAGATTGTTAATATTAAATAGATGTAATACTACATATTAATTGTTGAGCTGCAGAGGGAAGTGTCGGTAGGTAGAGTTTATTACTTAGGCTAGTTTTTCCAATATTTATGCCGGACTTGCTTGTAAATGTTTGTTAATTTGTGAATTGATGAATTGTAGTAAGAAAGCGCTTTGAGTGAAAAAGCGCTACATAGGTAGCGGTCCATTTTACCATGAAGTGGTAGAGAAATATCTATGTTTATAGGACATTATCATCATCCTGGTACCCTTGACAGAAGGTCAGTAGTTGTTTTTTCCCATATGCTTTTGGATTATTGCAGAAAATAAGTGTAAATGCATGAGTACTTAGTGACCTTTTTATGTTTTAGAAATGCAAATTTCTAAAGCATGTGTTAACAATAGACCATTCGATCAAAAACCAAGAACACAGACTTAAAGAGAAGGGAGCTCGAAGGGCAAAGTGATGCTTTATTTCTGTAGCATTAACTTTATTTGTCTCCAAGCACTTTTTTTTCCTCAATGTGACTGTAACATTAGCTAATTCCAGTAATGATCTGTGTGGTGTGTTTTGGAGCATTTAGATATGATTTGCAGTTGGCACATACATGGTTTTCAAATCCACATAGAAACCAGATTAACATATCACAACATAGTAACAATCTTGCTAGTATTTGCTGATAACTTGATAAACATGGCTATCTTTTGTTCCAAGAAAAAACAAGATCATTTGAAGTTAAACACTAAATGCTATAAAATGTCAGTTTGCTAATTAATGACCACCCTTTATATACAGTCTATGCACTAATAATCACAGAACTGGTTTACCAAATAGATTTAATAACAGTATGTCACCAATAATAAATTATAAAGCACATGCAACGTATTTTTAGCGGCATCAACGTTCTCATTTCTTATGCAGGGCATCCTGATAGTAGTCGCAGCGATTCACTTAACTTTGTTCATGTTACAGCCTTAATATAAAATGGGTTAAATTCATTATTCACCTCAAAATTCAACACACAATACCCCAAAAAGACAGAATTTAAAAAGGGTTTGCTTAAATATACCTACGTTTCTATATCTACTCCATACTGGTACTCAGGTTGTTGCACTCTATTTATCTGTATAACTTATTACTTGTTATTCTATTTTCTTTTTATTCTGTTTCTTTCGCTCTGGGACTGTGTGCACGTAATTTCGTTCCACCTCATGTAAACATGTGATGCGAATGACTATAAAACAATCCTTGCATCCTTGAAATTCTTGCAATTTTGTTAAAAATAAAACAAAAATGAATAATGAAAAAATGTGAAACAGGTGAAGTGCTGTAAATACTTTCCGGATGTACTGCACCTTTCTAATGACTTTATGTCAAAGAGTAATCAGAGTAAGAATAACACATCAAGGTTGCCAATGGCAACTTGGTGAGCTGCAGTTTCATTGGACTTACCTCTCACTCGGACGTGGACGCTCTGGGAGTCCATCTTGTTGGGCTGAACCATCACCTTGCAGTTATACTCGCCGGCGTCCACCTGCTGCACGTTACTAAGCTTCAGCGTGCCGTTGTTCTCGAACGCTCGCTGCCTGTGGTTGAAAGGTAGCAGCGCAGAGTTCTTGTACCACTTTATGGAATAGTAAGGGTAGCCAATGACGCGACAGTGAACGAAGGCATCCCGTCCAGCGATTGCGGTGATGTTTTTCATTGGACGAATGCTGGCTCGGCCTAAAAAGGCACAGAGATTAAAAATGTAAGATTTTAAGGACAGCGGTATTCACAGAAAATCACAACAACAGTGTGAATGAGTGTGGTTTGCTTTATTATGGTGTTTTTACAAACAGACGCGTGACTCGTTAAACGTATTCAGGATTTCAACATGAAAGTGTTTCCCCTCACAGCTCCACAAGTCCTACCAGGCACCAAGTACTCACAGGAGAAGTGAAAGGAAGCTGCTGTTTAAAGCTTTTGTTTAACTACAAGAAATAAGACAGAACTCTAAGTAGAAGGCGGTGAAATGACAAGCAGATTAAAGTGTGCTAACTATATGAAGGAAAAGAGAGCATTAAAATAACACTGTACTACGCGTGCTTATAACTTGGCTGTAATACATTCTGTTTCCCATCAAATGTTATACATGCCGAGCCTCATTCTGTGTCTCATAAAATGGAAACAGAGTAATTGCTTTAGCATCTGATCGAGAAGAGTCGAATTGGCTGCTTGAGTAAATACACACAGACACACATGACTCGCACACACAAGCACACCGGGGGATAAATGTATTCAAACAGAAGAAATGCATTTTTCTTCTGGCTATTTACAAACCATATCCAGATAGGCGTACGAGCAGCAAACCAGCATAATTCATTTGACCTAAAATGCAAGCGTGTTGGAAAAGCACAGTAACAATTTGGAGAGAAAATTACAAAGCAACAATTTTAGAAAAGTATACGTGGTTTAGGATTAAGAGACAGTAACAGGAAAACAAAACTGAGGCAAAATCAGTCGCTGGAGAGCAACTTAAAAGGAGATGTAAGTGTGAATAAAGATTTCAAATTAAAAATAAAATAATAGCAAAGAAAAAAACAAACACCAAATTTTAAGAACAAGTTTTTCGCAGATAAATTCCAGATCCAAACAACAAGCAGCTCTCATATACGACACAGAGACAGACACATAGAGAGACAGACAGGTATGTGTATTTGTTCTTGGAGGAGCTGATTTGACAAGCACCTCTTACGTTTATTCGAGCCTGGTGGTACACGACCCCGGCCGAGTTGCTGCACGTGCACCGATACACCCCGCCGTCTTGCACCTGGGTGTGCGTGACATTGAGCTGGCTGACCACGTGGCCCTCGTGGGTCTCGTAGTGGCCCAGGTGGTGGTGGCTGTCTTTGATGACGGGGTCGTCGTCCAGCGACCAGGTGCACCTCGGAGGCGGGGTGCCCTTGACGTTGCAGACCAGGAAGACGGGCTCGTTCGGGTTCACCACCTTCTCGCTGAAGGAGGACAAGATTTTCGGAGTACCATCTGTGACAGAAGACAAAAGTGGAACGTGGTGGTGAATAAAAGAGAGGCTAAGTCACACAGAAGTACTAAGTTTAAAAGTGAGAGCGGTTTAGTGAATAATGTCATCATAAATTATGTATTTTGGGGGTAGTTTGTTGTTTTAACCCTGTAACGCCAAGTGTATCATATTTGAAATATGAGATTTTGAGACCTCAACATCATCGGTGTGAAAAACCTAATGTCTACAATCAGACACACGCAATACTACTGTGAGTAATAAAATAACAAAAACGCCAGATGTAGCAAAAATGACTGAACAAATGGAGATTCATGTATGTAAATTGCTATTTAGTTTTTTAAAAACTCATGAATCAGGCTTTACAGGATTGACAAACAAAGCTGAAACGTGCACATGTGGAAAAAGGGAAAAGGAAATGCGTTATAATGTCGATCCCTGACAGGATTCAAACCAGTCACAGATGAAATCGTGCATGTTAGGTCACTGTAACACACCTGTCTTCAATAGATTTTTGTAGTTTAAAGGGCAACCGTTTAAAAACTGAATATACCTGCTGATATCTCATTTTATAATCTCGGTAGTTTTGGACACAATAACAGCTTTACTTATGTGTTTCATAGTTCATCAAACAACGGCAATAAGGCATATGTAAAAAGGCTGACTCCAAGTGTGGGAGAGTGGGGAAGAAATGCTAGACTTTAAACAATTCCCACGCAGAAACGGGATGATTACTGATCTTTTCTCACATACCACTCAAATTAAACATTTGTGCTGACTAATTAGCCGAGCCAGTGAGTTTGTGTTGGGCACAAATCACAGTGAGCCAGTTTGATTCCTTTCTCACTACTCACTAAAATGGCCGTGAGAAATACATATATATAGCTTTGATTTTCAACTAGTGCTTTGAGACACAAAGGGAAGCTCCTAAATATCACTGAACGCTGTTGCACCAGCTGTGTGATGAATCCAATATGTATATTTTTTAAGCTTTGCAAACTAAGCTAATGTGCCTATTGGGGTTTTTCAGACATGTGATTGCTAACCACATGGTGTTAACCTGTCCACCTATAACAATAATGATGGTGACAATGTAGGCCCGAGCAAATAAAGCCCCAGTGACACAGTTGTGTGCTCCCCACTGGCTAGCAAAGCCAAAATGGTTTGGTAGCTAGCACCCCTCTCAGGTGTTGACCATGCCAGCATGTCTACAAGCTACTCTCTGAGTGGTGGCAAAACTGGAAAGTGAGATAAAAAAAAAAACATAAATAGTTTGTCTTCCGTGCAAAAGTTACGGCTTTGGAAATCTGGATGCAAATTTTGTTAGCACTTGGCTGGTAGCTGGCAATCCACATCTTTCTTGCAAACTCCTGGTAACTGCAGCAATCTTCTAAAAATCAAGGCAATCATAAAGATGGCTTTGTGGCACAGCACACTTTGTGATCAATTTCACCAAGTGACTGCCAGCAACCTCCAGGTGCCACTCACTAACCAGTCGGTAATTACACATTTTTCCACTTTTGGGCAAGTGATGTAAAATCTTTGTTCATCTGATACAGCTTCTACTGAAATCCTGCATAAAAACCAGGTAAATTTTTTTCAGTCATTTACTCATTATTCAAAAAAAAACATTTATATCCTGTATTGTCTACATACTACTCTTTGTAATATCCAGACGCAGTATACATTTGTTGTTGGAGACAAATCTTTTTTTTCTTTAGAAGAAAACATTTTTGTTAATAAAACAGTGATAGAAAGCAGCAAAAGGAAAGGAAAAAAATCATGTCTTTCTGAGAAGACTTTGCCATTTTTTCATTAAGAACATAGATCCATGAGCTTTTCTACCAGACACAGAGAGTTGTCGGCTTTTCAAATGTCTGTGTTTGCCTGCTGCTGCTGCTGCTGCTCTCTGATAATCTAGGTGTATTCCACATGATTATAGATTATCAATATCTTCTTTTTACAGCTCCCTGGCCACAGGAGACAGTTGCCTAAGCAACGCTTCCAAGGTAAATTAATGGATTAAAGAGTGTGTGGATGTATTTTTGTATGTGTTTGTGAAGTGTGGGGCAATCATTCTAGTGGTGGCAGAGAATCGCAGCAGCATGCCATTAACACATAAACCCTATTGATCTTCAAGGCCTGAATCTGTTTGTGCTAACTCACTGAATATGTATAGGACAGCTGCTACTGTGTAGCGTTTTGGTCAGTATTTGTGTGTTTGGATACCTTTGCAGCAGTGATGCCATTTTACCTTCAAGGATAACCTGAACAAAGTCCTGTGCAGACATCTTGCCCTTCCTGGCGAAGCACTGGTAAGCCCCGCCATCACTTTTCGACATTCCTTCCATCATGAGGTTCTCCCGGTTTAGCCCAATGAAGCGAACATTGTTGCCAGGGTAGATGATCTCTCCGTTGCGATACCATGACAGCTCGTATTCATCTGAGCCGCTCACGCTACAGGACAGAGACACCTTGCTACCCACGCTGCCCTTCACCTTTCGAGGGCTGACCACTACTTTCAAGGGTTCTGTGGACACAGAAATCAAAGAGATGTTTAAGAAAAAAAATTGGGTAGTAAATATAATAATGAGGTACAGTATGATTATCATTATATTTGTCCAAGTTCAATGTTTATTCTTAATCATTAAGAATGCTAGCGCTAACATTTGATTCTCATCAATGCAGTACATCACTGTATCAAACAAAACAAGCAGGGTGTCACTTGCTATCACTAAACACAGCCCCCAGTGGTGCTGCTGGTGCAGGAGTCAGTTACTGGCAAATCATTTCAATCTCACACACACGTATTTACTAGGGGTGCAACGATACACAAAATTCACGGTTCGGTTCGGTTCGATACTTTGGTGTCACGGTTCGATATTTTTTCGCTACAAAAAAATGTTCATGCATTTTTAATTTGTCATTTATTAAAATTATAAATATATATTTTAACTCAAAAGTACAGTTTTTAAATTTAACCCTAACCCTTGTGCGTGTTTTTTATTTTGACAGCGAATGCGCACCTGCGGACCACTTATGTGCAGCCCTGGTTATTTAGCTCATCATATCGCAGCCACAGAAATTCTTTTGTCCATGAAACCATAAAGCTGCACTTTCTTTTTGCCTTATAGTCTGATTTGTCATAACTTCTCCGTTTTGTGGTAAGCTTTTCTTTGGCTGTCACTTCTTCACCCTGACCTGTCTTATTTGGCTCAGCAGAACTGAAATGCTTTTACACGCTCACTCACATAAGCTCAGCGATTCTCTGCACGATCAACCTCTCACATGTTTAAGCTTGCTGCGGGAGATTTCACTTGTCATGTTTGCATAGTAAGCTAACGATTAATAAGACGATGTCAGAGGAATTGGTGCACAAATTATCATCACTCACAGATCAGTGCTGTCGCTCTCTATACACAGTTCACAGGATTGCAAAGTGAAAGCAAAAAAACAAGCGCAAATTCAAACGCGACTTCAATATGTCACATATTGACAGTGGCTCACCGATGCCAATGACATAATTACCCAGCTACATTTCTGAAAGAATGCAAAAGCATTGACATATATTTTTCCTACAATAGCCCGACGGGCAGGGAAGAGAAAGATTTTGGTAGCCCGACTGAAAAAAATCGCTAGCTCCGGGACGTCGGGCTAGCGATATTGCAAGCCCTGTATCTGATTGAGGAATCACTCATCTTTGGAAAAGAGAGTTTATTACAGAGAAATGGCTCTTTCCAAAATAAAAGCTATACTATCCGCTTCTTCTGGGCTATATTCTCAGCAGCATAAGGAGAATCATGTGCTAACAGCTGTCTAAATGACTCGGCTAAAGTTAGTAGCATGCTTGCTTTTTTTTGTCTGCTTCCACTTGTCTTTGCACTAGGATGATGTCGGCGTAAATGTGCAGTCATATTCGTTGTGTTCCCACTAGTGCTTTCAGGTTAATCTCGTTGAAATGACCTTAACGCCACAACACGGCAAATCTCCGTTAACGAGCTACCGCCGATCGCTCCGTGCATGGGGCTAGACGGCAAACACGTTAACGAGCTAACTGCGCTAACACACTAGTTCACACCAATGTAATTGAGCATTGCATGGCACATCCAACATACTGTTTTACTTTAGTCCAGAGGTGGGACCAAGTCATTGTTTTGCAAGTCTCAAGTAAGTCTCAAGTCTTTATCCTCAAGTCTCAAGTCAAGTCTCAAGTAATGTCAGGCAAGTCAGAGTCGAGTCTCAAGTCACTGGTGTAAAAGTCCGAGTCAAGTCACAAGTCTGAAACTTTGAATTTCAAGTCCTTTCGAGTCTTTAAAAAAAAACGAAAAAAAGCATGTTGCAGTTATGCTAAATGTAAATATTAGACCATGTAATTTTTTAATCTGTGTTTTTCTCAACACATGACAAAATAGTGAACTTAGAAAATATACACAAATTGTGAAATTGCACCTCTTTAAAATGCAGCTCAATTAAACCTAGCTCCAAGAATAATTTTCACCGACAGTTCTGAGATACGCTGCATGTTATTCTTGGATGCGGTTGTAGGACCGGCTTTGAAATCGCATGACAAAAATATCATACATAAATAAATGATATATTTTTTTAAAATATCATTTAAAAAAAAAACTGCATCACCAACGTAGCCTTGAAAACATTTGCTAGTTAGATGAAGTCAGCTATCTCATCGTAGCATATTTATATGCATATTTATAATCATACGGTTCTTGGAGTGAGTGCATACACTCATGAAGTTTAGTAACTTCAGGTCACTGCAACAAGCCCAGGTACAGTTTACCGACGGATGGGTGCAGGACCTTGAAATGCACCGTGTAGAACGAAAGACCATCGTACGTATCATAAGTTTACCAGTCTCACAAATTGTTGTCATAAATACACATTCGTTAACCGTTTATTAATAGGACCTTTGAGCTCAACGGTAATTAATTAGTAGTGGAAATAATTTCTGGTACCCATCACAGAAATGTAGCAGTGACAATAATATTGTATGCTGTAATCGTACTGGGCAATTAGTGATACAAAAAACCTGTTTTATCCTGTGAATAAAAGTATATGTTTTTGTCAATGTACCATAATAACAGAAGCGAAACGCAATATTGTGTCAGGACAATTCACTATTTATGCACAATAAACAAAGGAGCATAGCGCGACAATTTCTGTTCAGCGCCAGACTTGCTTGTAACCTATATCACCAATTATGTTATGAAAATGACGTATTAACTACAACAGCAGACTGACCTTTGTGTAAATGCTTGGAGCAGACTAACTTGTGAGCTGGAGTGTTCTGGGACGTTATATTTGATCTTTGAATGGCTGCAATCCAGGCCACCCGCCGCGTCTTTGTTACTTTGGAAACATGGCTCGAACAATTTCTCTTCAACGACGTAATCCGATAACAACCGATCTCTTTACCCGTCGGCTTCCCGTGGCTGTCATGCGACCGGCTATTGCAGTTAATAATACAACAGCTTCTTGACATTTTTGTGTTTCTTTTTATCGCTGTGTGACTGATTTTAATTGAAAGCCTGCGTGCGCTAGTACCTCTTGCCACGAGTTCCCAGAATCCTTTGCGGTTCTACCCGTGAATGACGTCACATTTTCAATCTCTATATAATATGCATGTTAAATTTTATATTTGGGGTAAAATATCAAGTCTTTTCAAGTAAACCGGTTCAAGTCCAATTCAAGTCCCAAGTCATTGGTGTAAAAGTCCAAGTCAAGTCACAAGTCTTAGAACATTTTTTCAAGTCAAGTCTAAAGTCATAAAATTAATGACTCGAGTCTGACTCGAGTCCAAGTCATGTGACTCGAGTCCACACCTCTGCTTTAGTCCATGACTCGCTTACCTTCAGGGTCATACGTCACATGAAAACCAAAATAATTCCAAACGCCAGATCTGAATGAGGTTCAATTTGCCTGTTGCAAGTAGAGCTTAACTTCTGTCTCGCTAGCTTGCCCTGCGCTCTTCCTTCTGACTATGCTGTCTGTGTTGAGCGCTCAGTGGATCTGCGCTCGACAGTGCAGCCTAGGCGGAGTAGTCGAACACAGATTCACTGAGCGCTCAACACAGACAGCATCGTCAGAAGGAAAATTGATAAAATAAATTACAAATGTTGTATTGTTCGATACATATGCGTACCGAACCGAAAGCACTGTATCGAACGGTTCAATATCGATACGAATATCGTTGCACCCCTAGTATTTACTGTTGTAGCTTCATAATCCTTAATTACCTCCAACAAGGAAGTTATGTTTTTGGTAGCGTTTGCCTGTGTGTGTGTCATTCGTTCTGTCTGTAAACACCAAGGTGTAAAAGTTTCAAATGAATTCTGATGTGTAGAGTGTAGAGTGGGGTCATGTTAACAATCCTTTAAAATTCAGCTTACATCCACCGATGTCTTCAAGGTCAACTAAATGATTTATTATTGAAAACTGACAAAAAGCCTCATACCTTAGAAACTACAAATATTACAAATGTGGTGTGTGTTGTCAGCATATAGAAAGTTCTATAAAGAAAGAACGATTTAAAATCATGTCGCATTTGACCTCTGACCTCCTTCAAGGTCAGCAGATTCCTCTGAAGGCTATGTAGCGCTATTTAAATCTATGTTTCTTACTGACATTGCTTGTATTGACAACATATAAGCATACAGGGAATCACATATGTGGATTCTAGTCTACAAAGTACATTTAAAAAGAGCAAAGAAAAGAAAATTAATATATACAAAATATAATGGTATATTCTTACAAGTGCCCAGAGAGTGAGCCGCCTCGGTGGAGGTATGTGCTCTCTGAGTACTTCTTGTTTAGTTTATATGTTCATTTTACTCACATGAACCAAACTAACCATCCACTCTCTAACACGTGCCAAGGCTGTTTTTTTTTCCACTCATTTCACTTCATTACTCTAATACAGCAGTTTCAGCTACCCACAACATAGAAGAACCCCTGAATTTTATAAAGCACTTACGTTTGACATACAGGCGACCCATGACCTCCGCGGTGCCATAGCTGTTCCACACCTCACAGACATATGTTCCCGAGTCACTGGGCTGTGTGCTCTCTATCAGCAACCCCGAGGTTGTCTGGTGTATGCGACTGTCGAGCTCCAAGGGGCTGTTGTCCTTCAGCCAGCGGTATTTGGGCATTGGGTAGCCTGAAGCCTTGCAGGGCAGCTCCACCCGATGATTAATCATCACCTCTCGGTGGTCAAAGCCATCCAAGATGACTGGCTCAGCATTGGTGGGGTCTGGAAGGAGCAGAGAATTTAGTGTTAATTAGTGGTGAGCGTTGCCAGCCGCTCGACAGTCTAATCCAATATTGATTCTTCGGGTCAACATTCAGTTCTACATACTGTATATTTTGTTACGTGGTGGAAAAGAGAGAAAGAGACTTGCTTCTGTAATTTACCGCAGTTTTACTGTCTCCTACAACCGAATTCAGACATACTAAATAAATGAAGAATATAAATGTGCATTTCATGCTAAATGACTTATTTTTATCAGAATCTACTGCAATTTTATAAGAAGCTCTTTGCTGATACCTCCTGGTTTGTTTACTTTTATCTAACATCTGACACAATGACGATGAAAAAGACAGAATAGGTCACTGCATAACTCAGTTTTGTCTGCAACACACCATATGTGGAGATGCAGCTTCTTTATCTTATGACATTTTAAAATGCCCAACCCAACTCTAAATTTTCAATGTACAGGGAGTGCAGAATTATTAGGCAAATGAGTATTTTGTCCACATCATCCTCTTCATGCATGTTGTCTTACTCCAAGCTGTATAGGCTCGAAAGCCTACTACCAATTAAGCATATTAGGTGATGTGCATCTCTGTAATGAGAAGGGGTGTGGTCTAATGACATCAACACCCTATATCAGGTGTGCATAATTATTAGGCAACGTCCTTTCCTTTGGCAAAATGGGTCAAAAGAAGGACTTGACAGGCTCAGAAAAGTCAAAAATAGTGAGATATCTTGCAGAGGGATGCAGCAGTCTCAAAATTGCAAAGCTTCTGAAGCGCGATCATCGAACAATCAAGCGTTTCATTCAAAATAGTCAACAGGGTCGCAAGAAACGTGTGGAAAAACCAAGGTGCAAAATAACTGCCCATGAACTGAGAAAAGTCAAGCGTGCAGTTGCCAAGATGCCACTTGCCACCAGTTTGGCCATATTTCAGAGCTGCAACATCACTGGAGTGCCCAAAAGCACAAGGTGTGCAATACTCAGAGACATGGCCAAGGTAAGAAAGGCTGAAAGACGACCACCACTGAACAAGACACACAAGCTGAAACGTCAAGACTGGGCCAAGAAATATCTCAAGACTGGTTTTTCTAAGGTTTTATGAGCTGATGAAATGAGAGTGAGTCTTGATGGGCCAGATGGATGGGCCCGTGGCTGGATTGGTAAAGGGCAGAGAGCTCCAGTCCGACTCAGACGCCAGCAAGGTGGAGGTGGAGTACTGGTTTGGGCTGGCATCATCAAAGATGAGCTTGTGGGGCCTTTTCGGGTTGAGGATGGAGTCGAGCTCAACTCCCAGTCCTACTGCCAGTTTCTGGAAGACACCTTCTTCAAGCAGTGGTACAGGAAGAAGTCTGCATCCTTCAAGAAAAACATGATTTTCATGCAGGACAATGCTCCATCACACGCGTCCAAGTACTCCACAGCGTGGCTGGCAAGAAAGGGTATAAAAGAAGAAAAACTAATGACATGGCCTCCTTGTTCACCTGATCTGAACCCCATTGAGAACCTGTGGTCCATCATCAAATGTGAGATTTACAAGGAGGGAAAACAGTACACCTCTCTGAACAGTGTCTGGGAGGCTGTGGTTGCTGCTGCACGCAATGTTGATGGTGAACAGATCAAAACACTGACAGAATCCATGGATGGCAGGCTTTTGAGTGTCCTTGCAAAGAAAGGTGGCTATATTGGTCGCTGATTTGTTTTTGTTTTGTTTTTGAATGTCAGAAATGTATATTTGTGAATGTGGAGATGTTATATTGGTTTCACTGGTAAAAATAAATAATTGAAATGGGTATATATTTGTTTTTTGTTAAGTTGCCTAATAATTATGCACAGTAATAGTCACCTGCACACACATACCCCCCTAAAATAGCTAAAACTAAAAACAAACTAAAAACTACTTCCAAAAACATTCAGCTTTGATATTAATGAGTTTTTGGGTTCCCTGAGAACATGGTTGTTGTTCAATAATAACATTATTCCTCAAAAATACAACTTGCCTAATAATTCTGCACTCCCTGTAGGGATGATCCCAGTATCAAATATGAAAAGCGCATATATATTTGTAACTTCTGACTAAGTGTTATCTTTAAATGCAGTACTGACCCGACACAATGAGACGTGCACTGTTGCTCTGGCGAGTTTCACCGGTGTAGCGGTGACGCGTGGTGCAGCGATAGTTATTCAGGCCATCCTCAGGCAGGACGTCCAAAATATACAAGGCTCCCGTGGATGTGATGAGATATCTTTGTCCTGGAGAAGATAAGAAAGAAAGCAGTTGTGTGGTTGTCTTATAGCATCACAACAGCTTTTACAATATAAAGAAAATGCATTCACTCCAGCACCACTGAGAGATTTTCTCTCTTCCTCCATAGGGTGCTAATGAATTTCTAATGTCACAGATGTCACATATAAATACACACCACAAGAAATATCATCTTAAATGATGCTGTAACTGCTATAAATATTGAATTAATCATGTACAAAATATACAAATTAAAAACTCAGTCCACATATTGTGTTTATTATACGAGTCCTTAACCTTTAACAGCTTTTATTGTCTTGTCTTTGTGCTGTTGCAGTAGCCTCACTGGCGCCATAGTCTGTTACAGAAAACCAATCCCTCTTATGCTGTCACAGGCAGTTCTGTAAGTACGGTAATATTATGTTAATTCTGCAGATCAAACGAGGTTGAGTGGGGTTGTCACCATCCATAAGGAAAGAAACCTTCCTCACAGCCATCACGTGGATGCCCACAGTCCCATGGGAGCAGATTGACGTCAAAACTGATTGAAAAAGCAATTTACAGGATATTGTCTTCTCTGTGCAGTGGTGGGCATGCTACGACAGAGATAGCACAGGAAGCCTTTCGGGCTAGGGAGAGTCCTACAACAGCAATAGGTGACGACGACCGGGTCGAGAAGAAAAATATCGTACTGTGCCATCACGGGGTTGCAAAGCTGCAGCGGTACCCGTTCGATTTTTTTAAATCCTTTTTGGCACTCTAGTCTACTTTTTTTTCCTCCACATAAATATAAGATATAAAGTGAACCCAAATAGAACTATAAGCTATACTAAGAGTCCAAAAAAAAGTATTTGGCATTTTTGTTTGTTAGCCAGATCAAGCTTTAATTTGAACATATACTTGATATTACTGCACAAAAAATGAATTTATGAAATTCCCCATGGTGCACAAATTGTAGCACCATTTAAAAGTAAAATCTCAATTCTTAAAAAGTAGGAACGCTGTGTATATAAGAAGAAATAAAATAAAAAAACTAAACAAAATGCAATTCTTTGAAAATCTTACAAACCCACATTTTATTCACTGTAGAGCATATAAAATATATCTAATCTTTAAATGGAGTCAGTGCACAATTTTAGGGAAAATGATGTGCTCATTTTAAATTTGATGGCAGCCACATGTGTAGAAAGTTGGGACAGAGCCGTGTTTACGACTGTGCGGCATCAACAGTTCATAAACTTCTGGCAAATGAGGAGTCCACCTGCTGGACCAATGGGAGATGGGAATGTTGTTTGATAGAGGATTCTAGCTGCTGAACAGTCCTGGGTCTTCTTTGTTGTATTTTTAATTTCATGATGCTCCAGACAGTTTCAAATGGTGACCGCCTGGACTGCAGACAGTGCAGTTCAGCTGTGATTTAGCATTGTCTTACTGAAATATGCAAGGCCTTCTCTGAAGAAGACGTCATCTGGATAGGAGCATTTGTTGCTCTAAAACCTGTATGTATATTTCAAAATTGATGCTGCCTTTTCCAGATGTTCAAGCTGCCAATTTAAAAAGAACTAAGTCACACTAACACCATTAGAGATGCAGGCTTCTGGACTGAATGCTGATAACAAGCAGAATCGTCCCACTCCTCTGTCTGGGTGACATGACATCTATGTTTCCCAAAAATCAAAATCCCATAATTTAGATTTTTCTGACCAGTAACAGTGCTCCCCATTGGCTCAGTCCATTTTAAATGAACTGTGGCCCAAAGAGGAGGCCAGCGTTTCTGTTCACTTACAGCTCATTTTCAGACAGACTTCTAACCTGCAGTTCTGAATGGCACCGTGAACTTTCTGGAAGACTCATGACTGTTTTAATGCAATGCGGCATTGAAGACTTGACTTTTGGGTTTTCTCCAGATTCTTTAAAACTTTTAATCAAATTATATACTGCAGATGATAGAAGATATTCAAAGAGCAAAGGTTTCTGGTCAGCTGCTGTTTGTTTGCCTGTTAGTTGTACCACAAAAAAGCTCACACCAACCTCAAAGCCAACTGTTTCATTGAGAGCTGTCAGTTACTGCTGACTGTAATGACGCTGTGTGTATGACTAGTAAAAAGATTTTTAAAAATTAATTAAAACAGTGGGATTAAATACCAAAGGCACTTGGTTAGCTAACATCAACATTTCATTCAAAAACACAAAAGGAACTTTGCACAGATAAAAACAGATAATGGGCTCAGCAGAAGTCTTCTGACAGCTAAATCATTTGCATGGTAAAGAGAAGTCCCTCCACCACCGCACAGCAGGTAAAGCATTCTCTCCAGGATGCAGATGTAAGCACATGTTTCCTAGTTAAAGATCAAATAACAACTTCATGACAAGAAACTCAGAGGATTCTGCACTAGATGTAAACCCCTGCTAAACCAATAAAACAACAGAAAAAAGCTAAAAGTTGACACATGTAGAGTGGTGGTAAACGAATTGAAAAAAAAAATCATGCTAAGAGGACATTGTGGACAAGATAACCAACAGTGCATACTCAAAAACATGGTTGTGCACTGGAATTTATTTGTCACTGAATGTGCCGAAGCGTTTATGGCCTGGAGTGTGTACTCTGTGTCATCACCTTACTGTGCAAATATTTGGCTATCTGCTTGTGAAGCAAGATTTCGACAATAACAAGGTTATAATATGTTAATGTGCAGCTATTTTTAAGAGTGACATGTTTCATGAGGGATTTTTTCCTCAAGGAAGTTTCTTGTTTCCCCTGTATGTTTAGTTTGGTTGAAAATAAGCACAACGTAAGCAACATCCCTCACAAGAAAAACATAGATTGACAGATAAACTGTATAAAAAAAAAATGAAAGTCAGTGGCTTGGATATGAATGTACAGGCCATAGTACATTCTTCCATCATTATCAAAAGGAAGAGAAACCTCCAATTACACCAAGTGGTTTAAGTCTGGATTACTCTGATTCAAGCTGAGTAGTGTCAACTGAAATTAAACTAAAAACTAAAATTAGACATTAAAAAATATGTTGTTAACTAAAATAAAAACAAGACCTTTAAAAATGGTATGCCCATACAATGATGATTGAAAAGACAAACTAACACTGAAACTAATAAAAACCTAGGAAAACTAAACATTTAAACAACTTAACAAATGAATGAGATAAAAGTAAAAACAAATTAGAAGACAGAAAAATATAACAACTTACAGTAAGATCTGTACACCCTCCTATTTTCTTAAGGCATACTGTAGTTTTTTTCATTTTTAATATATGTTTTGCATTATTTCCTGAATGCATTTGACTGTTTTTATTAGCGAAACATTTCTCTGCATATTTAATTTGCATTACATATGATATCTAAAGGAGACCAGCAGTGGTTAACTCATATAAACTGAAAGGTAGGAGCTGTGGGTCTATTGTTAAACAGAGACTTAACATCCTATTAACTATATCTATTAACGTCCTTTAAAAAAAAATCAATAAAAAGAACAAACAAACCAAAAAACTAAGGACTGTAATGTTTTTTTCTTTTTTAAAAAAATAGTTCTTGAGTGAAGAATTTTAATATTTATTATTGTGTTTAGGTCAAAATGTCCAAACAGATTTCAAAATCCAAGTAGGTGCAAAGGTTTCTTTTTCCTATGTAGGTTTGTAAATTAGATGTGACGTCCCTCGTCTAACAACATCCCCCAGAAAATCAGAGAAAATTATAGAAAAAAATGTATGTCACAATGTAATCCCGATCTCTCTCCTACATTTGGTGCAGTGGTTGGCCGCAGCGCCACGATGAGCTACAGTGTTACCAGACAGAACCAATTAGCTACAAAAACAGTGAGTGGGGAGGTGGTGAGCGAATTTAACCTAATCTTAGATTATACACTAATGCTAACATCAAACCGCTACATGTTTTTTTATTTTTTATTTTTTTTTTAATTTAACCTTTATTTAACCAGGAATGTCCCGTTGAGATCAAAGACCTCTTTTTCAAGGGAGTCCTGGCCAAGAGGCAGCACATTTTAATATTCCACCGGAGACTAATATGTATGAAGGAAGCAAAGCGTGCTTAATATGCTTACATCTTATATGCATTTTAGATGTTTGCACAGGCAGAGGAAAATCAACCTTGTGGGGTAAAAGCAAACAGGAGGAATACAGAGAGAGGCGAGAGAAGCAAAACAAAACTGCTCAGCTATTGTAAGCATTGACCTAGATAGAACCGACAACAGATTCCACGGATTTGATGTCCTGAAGGGGTTTCGCGGGTTTTACATACAGGGCTGTTAGATGGGCAACCAGCAAGTGGAATCTATAAAGAGAGCGAGAGAGGGTGTGACTGTGTGTGTGTATGCCGGCAGCCATGCATGCACGCCAGCGAGCAAGACAATTGGTAAAAGGAAATCTTCTCAGAGGTCGAGGAGGCCAGATGCGAGAAAAACAACGCTGTTTTTCATCAACGCCTTCTCTTTTCAGCTCCATTTTCACTGGTTTTGTACGCAGCTGTAGCGGCAGTTCTCATTTATCTGATGTGTGTACCTTTACTTCACATACCGATCACTTTTCGCTGGCTGGTTTTAATAAAAATATATGTAAGAGTGTACTTGTAAAATCCTAGAAACCATATTACAACAATGCAGCAGCAAAAACTCAATTCAAACATCTCCTCCAAAGCTGTCCACTACACACACACACACTGCCTCCTTCCCTTTTTCCCTCTCCTCCCTTCTGGCTTCTCCATTTTGATTCTGTACTGGTCGTCTGAAATCTCACTGTGGAATCCATCTTGAGTGAGGCAAAATGGTATTTCACTCCAGCCGCTGTGAGCTGCTGCAATTTTCTCTTCAAGCACCTCTATGCTCCTGCAATGCCTTTTAAGACGTCAGAGCTCAGTTATTGTGTTATGACAGAATGAAGGGGACACTACAGTAGGGAGGGGATTCAGAATGAGAGCTATTGTATTGAATTGTACTGCACTGTATTGTATTTCTTCTCCACAACCCGCTCCTCTTTAATTCGCTCGCAGCGTTGGCTTTTAGGAGTAATTTCTGTTCAACGTCAGCAAGAAATTACGGCCGTTTAAAAGTTAAATGTAAAAATTGGAAACTGGTGAAGACGTAGTGTATAGCACATAAACTGCTATGGGTTAATTGAGCGAGAGCGACTGAGGCCTCGGCTGCAAGATGCATTAAAAAACATTCGGTGGAGATTTGGGTGTTATTGTCAGAGAGTGGAGTCTTTCTCTCCATTCATTTGCAGGCACTGCTACTGTAAAGTAAAAAGAGCTCCACTCCACCAGACACACTTTATCTAATCATCCCCACTTTGCCAGAGACAGAATCTAATAGGAACAGCGGGCTCTCACTCTCAGCAGGCTAAATAAGCCTCGACGTACAGATGAACTAGTGTCACAGCATCCTCGCTGCCAACAGACGCTCTGAAGTTGCTGCGATTTAAATGAGAGCCAAGTCGGTCAGATCTTAGCTGACAATCTGCATTTCGGTGACAAGCCACCAGCGTTTTTATGCACCAATCAACATCAGCGGACCAGTGTGAACGGAAGTGGCTGAGATAACCGACATGTTGCCAATAAAACCCTGCTAATGTCGCACTGACGTTGATACTACATTATGTATATGACGCTGCTTGAGTGCGAAAGGTTAAAAATGTTTAGTAAAGGGTGTTCGCTTCCATAAAGGTTGCGCCGGTGAGTCAGTGTTGTTATTGTTTAAAGAGGAAGGTGGGACCGGCTCTGAGTAAACTGTGAGTCAGACACAGCGAGGAGGGACCCAGTTCTAGTCGGGTCAGCAGAGACGCAGAGATGATAAATGAGCTTATGAATGTTCTGGCTTTGTGTGGTACCTTCATGGCCCACTTCAACTCTCCTGTGTCACTTTTCAGACATTAAATTAAAATTAAAACATCTGTCTCATCAAAGCCTTACAGTGCGCCACACGTGTTCGAAAAGATGCAGTCAAACGCTCCTCTCTCCTCTAACACGGTTTACTTTGTTTCTTAGAGCAGTTACTGTGGTACAATCTTGTGCCACTGCAACAGAAAAACATTACGGGGAATATAATGCATTGACCACCCAGCGGTGGTGAGAAGCGAGAGTTGCATTCTGAGACTAATTTCAGAGTCGGGGTTATGCTGCATCGGGAAACAAGTCGCAGGGGGACCAGACGTTGGATCAGAGCTTTAATCTAAGCTGATTGAGGTCAGACCGCAGGACTGAACTTTCCACCACTCCTCGGGGTAGCACGGCTACGCAAAGAGAAACTGAAATCAGTGCTGTGACCATCCTGCAGGAAACCAGGAAAATATTTGTTGTTAATCTGCTTCTCGGACTATCTGGCTACTAATGAACTGTATAACAGCCGTGCTTTGAAACTGTTACAGATTCACTAAACTAAACTGAAACCCTCAAATGAAACTGAATATGAGAATAAGAATAAATGTATGTTACCTGGAAAGGGACAAACAGTAATCATGATTCATATATTGTGCATATGACACCAAATAGGCTCCTCTACTGTGAGGAGTAGCAGTAAGTACATTACAGCATGAGCTATGTGGGTTACTACAGGCTGCATAATCTGGTGGAAGTGAAAGGAATTAAGTGAATTAGTCCTCTGGAGGTATAGTGTGTAGTGAGGCGTAATTCACTGAGCTCAACCAAAAATTGAAGTATAAAAAAAACAACAACCCCAAACTACCTTAACCGTACATTCAGTTAAAACAAACTGTGATGCATTTGTCCGGTTGCTGCTTTGTGTGGGTTGGGTGACAAAGCTGACCTTCAAATCCTGCTGCTGACTAAATTACCAGTCTATTATGGTCAATATGGAAAATATGTTGAGTTCCAACTGATCCCTGCACATTTACATTCCAGGTCTCCAAAAAATCCAGTTTAAAAATACTGAAAAAATGAATGGTGTGTTTTGTTGTGTTAACTAATTCAGAGCCATACCAAAATTTTCAACACTAGTTTTGAGAGCAACTAAAACAACATAACTACTACCAAGTCTGTGTGCCATTTCTGAACTGTTCAGATAACAGTCAATCTTTGTAAGTCATGGTAACCATGGGGATAGATACATGAATAAAGCCACCTCCACACCTGTAGAGTCTTGCTTGTCATGGGTCGCGTTGAAGCTGATGGTTGGCCGCCCGCAGACCTACTAGTCTCCAGTTGTGGTCACTCGCATTTACCTCATATTCATCTCACCAAGTTTTTGGTATCGTCTAGGCTATATTTCTAACATTATGTCATACAAACCGAAGGCCACACAGAGGAAATGGTTTGCTGACAGCTGGCCACTAGTGGACATTCGAGCGTCCGAATGGCATATCTCAATAAACAGTATTATTTTGTATTATTGGTACTTTCTTTAATTGCACAAAAGTTAAGAAGAGTTTGACTTTTGGGACTACTTTGCATTGCCAGACTTTTTGTTCATGTTTTTCATGCCTGCAGTTGCTCAAAGTCACCAAATGTCATTGACTTTCTATGGCACTCATCACTTTAAATCAGTTCCTGTGTGGACACAGGAATACCACAACATTCCATCACATATGTTGTGGAAAAGACTCCATCCAGTTGTATCTGTAACTTCCGTGTATATTTTACATCTAAATATGCAATGATTTAAGGCACTTAATCTCATGCAAACATGTACGTATGGCTAGTTTGAATGTCTTATGAGTCACAGCAAAACAAAAGTCCAACCTTAAAACTTGCGGTTAAGTAGGCAGCGTGTAATGGTGGGGGAAAACAAAGAAAATGGGTTTTTGAATAAAAGTCTAAGAGGTGAGAAAACAGTTATAAAATACACGATGTGCAGTGGATTTGTCTCAAGGCTGGAAAACTGAAGACAAAAATCAATTCTACATCATATTTCTTATGAGGTAGCAGTTAAAATATAAAGCTGTTTTTATAGTGCTATCACCTGGCCAATCAGTGTGGGGTGTTTTTTTCCATGGCAGAAGAAAATTGCTCAAATAGCTCAAATCAATTGTTTGGAGGGGGGGGGGGAAGCAAGAATGGAGACTTTCAGTGGATGAAAAGCAAATGCAAATACTGAAGCTAACACTAAAATCAGGACAAATCTTCAGCACCTGTAAAAGTCACCTATAAAAATGTCTTTCTCTCGATGCACCTGCAGTGTGAAAAGATTCAAGGAATACAAGTAAATGACAGAGCTGCCATTGAAGCCCTAGTGAAGAAAGCATCCTTGATTCAGTCAAAAGTTTTGGCATCAGAGCTGGAATACTAAGAGACTCTCTGTCTCTTATTCAGCCTCAAAAACCTCTGTGTTCCTGTTTGGCTCATTCTACTTCCTCTCCTGCTTCTTCACTCTCTAGCGCTTGGTCTCTCTCTTTCTCCTCCTCTCCTGGCTCTCCCTCTGTGTGCTGAATGCTAAAACAGTGGCTGGCTGTGTCAGAACACTGCAATGAAACCTGCAGTCTCAAACGCCCACATCAAGAAAACACCTACCTTTACCAAGACACTGACCTACAAAAGCTTTTACATATTTAAATTGATAAACATCCATTAAGAGGTGAACATTTGTTTTGCAGGTTTGGAATAATATTTGAGAATAAAATCATGTATTTTTTATCAGACCATTCATAGAATAAATACTAATAATTATATCAATCATGTGTGCCAAAAGAATAACTCATACACCGAAACATTAACAAGAAATGTGTCAAAGTGTCACAATGTATATTTTCTGCATCTAGTGTTGCAGCTACAACAAAACACCATTAACATCATTAAAAGCTAATGTGGGTGCAATAACACTAAAATACTATATGTTATCATTTTTCTTTAGTTTTTGAAAAAAAATATTTCCAAATTGAAGACATTTACAGAGTGAGATGCAGTGACTTTTAGTGTCATACCAACATTGTTGTGAATTAAAGATGGCTTTTCATTTATCATGAATAATTTACGCATCATAATTCATGCAAAAAATGTCCAACTGTCACAAGACGAACAATTCATATTTAATAAACAACCGAACGAGTGAAGGATGTCACTTTAATAAATCATGTACTCTTGTGCACCCCGTTTCAGCGTGGTGCTCAGGTCTCGGTACTGGTCAGACTGCTTTTGTAGTGTGAGGTACAGTATCAGCTAGTAGACAGAATATCTAGTGAGCAGAAGCTGTAGCCTGTTTCCAGAAGAGTTAGGACACTTTATAAAAAATGAATGAAAACAGAAGGCTGTGACTTGCAAATCATTTAAAGTCTATGTTTAATTATAAAAATAAAAATAAAAACAGACTAATCAGGTCTTTTTCTGGAATAGATGCTCAGTTTGAATTTGATGGTAGTAACACTTTCAAAGAAAAGATGGGGAAGTTTACTGTGTTGCATTTTATACAGCTTTTATTTATTTTAACTTGCATCTCTTAACGCACCAACAAACTTTACCTTTAGACTGAAGAGTTCTTGAGATTTCTACCACGGAATCACAACCGGGTTTTTCTTTTATGCTGGAGATATTTCATAAGGCTATTGTGTATCACAGATGCTGTAATCTGTATGACTCAGCCTTTGTGACTCAGCATCTTTTTTTCACACCAATCATTATGGGGTAACAATTCTCCAATTTCAAGGTTTTCTTTCTGTTTTCAATGTTTGGGGGTGGGGGTCTGAGAGAGTAACTTAATGGTAAGTGGATCATGAACTAAAAAGTAATGAAATCCATCACTGTGATGTATTTCCAGTTTACTTTTTAACAGTGATGGGAATAACGGCGTTACAAGTAACGGCGTTACTTTTTTTCAGTAACGATTAATCTAACTAATTACTGCAACGCCGTTACAGTTACTAACGGTCCGTTACTATTTTTCAACAAACAGACGGTTGAAACTGTGTTCAGCTTACCGCATCTTATATCAGTTGCACGGAAGTAGCTGTAAGTAATCTGGGCACTACAGCTTTAAGCAGCTGGACGGTAATCACTTTCTGGCAGACGATCACTTTTTGGCACACCTGGAGCTAAGGGGGCAAAAAATGAGTGCTGCTGTTTGACTGAGGAAGAATAAAGCAGTCGTGGTAAGACCACTTAAAGACAAAGCAACAAGGTGATATATACCAGTTTTTAAATTGTGTTGATAGGCCACGTAAAACCAGAGTCATGATAAACAATATATACGTGGCGTTTTCCTAGTTTTGTCACGTTTACTGCCTAAGGACAGCGCTAGCAAGCACTCTCTGCTTATGAGCAAAAAAAGGAAAAATGAGTGACTGCGAGAGAGAGAGAAACTGTAGAAAAAGAGAGAGAGCGAGTTTTGAGATGTGAGAGATTTGTGATGTTTAGCGTGTTTGGAGTGTGTAGTTAATGTGTTGTCTTGTGTAGTTAGTGTGTAGTGTTGTGGATAGTTTTGTGTTGTGTGACAGAACAATGAGGCGACTGCTGTCTCCAGGTAGAAAAAGGAGTGACACACCTGCTGCTGTCAGACCTGCAGGTATCAGGCTGTGATGTTCTCCTTTTTAGTGGAGTTTTTTTTTTTTGGAGTGGCACAAATAATTTGTGTGGCATCTTATTGAATGCAGAACAGCTGATTGTTCTGTAAATAGTTTGAATGGTTATTTAAAAAAATCAAGGTAAAAGGTAAATGAATGCAAATAACTTTGTTGTTTGCAAAACTTGTGCATATGACAATTTATATTTGCATTTAAAGTTATGCAATATGATTCATTAAACATGTTTGTGGTTGTTACAGTAAAAAATTCTACTCTTATTTTATGTTTTTGTCTGATTTTAGATCAATTGTGTTAATACAGTATGTCAAAATGAAAACATAACTGTAAATTCAGACACGTGAGGTTGTGCTGAAAAGGATGATACCAAACAAGGTATTTAGGTGTTTTTAAAGGTGAAATGTGGAGGGAAAATCAAAAGTAGTTAAAAATGGCCAATTATACCCTGGACCCCAGAGGGTTAAACATTTTTTTAATGTAACGCAATAGTTACTTTTCAAGTAATTAATTACTTTCAGAATATTGTAACTCAGTTACTAACTCAGTTACTTTTTCAAATAAGTTACTAGTAACTATAACTAATTACTTTTTCAAAGTAACTTGCCCAACACTGCTCTTTAAAGACTACAACAGTCACCAGACTAGTGTGCTTTACTGGGCACTAACTACCACAACTAGTAATCATCAGTGACCACAGACGTTCCTACTATCCTACTCAATTTTTTGGTTTGTAAAAAGTCACATTCTTATTCTCAACCCTTTTAGTGTCATTTTACAAAGTACAGATTAGACAAAGAGTTTAACTTGAGTACCTCAATATCTGAAATGCAAACTGTAGGCAAAAGTGCTCTGCTGGAAATGTTGCTGGAGCAGGACACATTTAAGAAACTTGTTGCAGATGTGAAAAGTTTGCCTTTTAACATGTGCTTTCCATTATGAAAAATTTGCATTTAAACCCCCCAAAAAGTATTCTCTTAAACTTAACAAAATGGGAAAATGAATGTAAAATCAGTACAAAAACAAAATAAAACCCAACATAAACCAAATAGGGCACTAATTTGTGTCGACTGGCTGAAGGACTGTGTGATTATTTAAACACATTCAGTCACAAAGAAAACTGTTACTGTTTCAGTATTACTACAGGAAATGTACTTATCTAAAGTCCAAAGCCACATACAGTATAGTATCATATTACAGTGATGGCGCAAGAACTGGTTTGTGACAGGTGGGCACCTTTGTACAAGAATGCATGGTGTAGAATTAATTCTACATTAATGTATAGCACCTTGCTGAGCTAGGCTACCAGCATACACTTAGGCAGACACATATCACAGAAACTGCTGAAAAAGAGAGCCAGGTCTCCAAGGTCAAAGAGTCTGGTGGGTGCTGATGTCTTTGATGATGTTAGCGATCCAGTAATTGCTGTTGAAGCCCAGAGCTAGTAAACAGCAGGTTGATAAGCAAGTGTATTGAAGAAAGTCAGGACAGCAGCAGGTTTAAGGAGATATTTCAGCAATGAAGGAGAATAGACATATTTACCAGTGTTTTCCAGAGACAATAACCACAAGTACAAAATGAGTCGTGTTTTTCAGTTCGCCTGCTTCATTATGCTGTACTGTAATATGTGATGGAATTTTCATTTAATATTACTGATCTTTAAACCAGGTATCAAATAAATATTTCTAGCTAGAGATGCATCAATTGCAATTTTCTTGGCTGATTTGGATTCCTGATATTTCGTAAGTGTGACGTGCTAATGAGAAATGACGATTCGAGTTTTTCTCTGACAGCATATACAATCAAAAATGAACTTCTCTTCAAAACAAAGTTTACATTAAATTAAATTAAACTTTAAAATTTCTCCCCAAACTGTAGTTACAGGTAAGTTACAGGATGTTCTTTAACTTAAATAAGTGAAAATAAAGTGTTATATTATTAGAAAGAGGTACAAATAATTAACTGAAAATAAATTACTTATACACCCAACTTCACCTTACCAAACAAAAGCACGTGTAACACATTTGTATAACAAAAGAAATATCATCTTTATACCATTATAACTGAGGCAGCTAGCTTTTGGCTTGCTGTGATTAGCTTTAGCCACTTTGCTAGCTTCTTTAAATTTTCCACGTTTAGCAGGGTGAGGGTGATTTAAAGTGTCTGATTAGGTGTTTTGTTTAAATTTTTTCCTGCTGGTCTCCCCTCGTTCTACATGGGAGCGCTTTACTTCAGAGTAAAGATCTTCCATGCTAATAACATGTTAGCATGTAGCTAATAGTACATGTCCACATGACTATTTACCTGCACTGCTGCGTGCATGCTGTGCAGACATGAAATGGACTGACTTATAATCAAACATACATGATCAAACATTCCCCAGCTGGTCCCCAGTTATGGCTAAGAACTCTGAAAATTGACCTCTATATCTGTATCTAACTCAAACAGTTTCATGAGAAAGCAAAAAAGAAGGAATAAGCTAATAAAACAGACAGTAATCAAATTAAAGTAAAAAAAAATTACACAGTAATCAACGCCTCCTTATACCCTGCTGCACGACCAAGTGTTGGTTTCAGAAAGACTTAATTACAAACTTATAAACATCAAATCTGTTATAATACATTTTTCTGGACAAACATTTGAGTTCCACATGTCAGACGTTAGTCTGTTTTCCCAGGGCGGTGCTCTGTTAACCTGTGAGATCACTATCCCTCACTCAAAGTTTTTCTGCATGATAGTTTAGGATAATGGATCATTTCATTTTAGAGAAAATTGGCCCATTGCATATAGTGCGTTGTATTAATCTTGCTGTATCACGTTGAGCATTGCTCTAAGCCAGGCAGCAATAAACGGTGAAAAGTTGTGGTGACACAACGTTGGACAGAGTGACCTCATCTGAAAAACAACCTTTCCTATGAAGCTCATGTTCATTTGTGGAAAAGATCCCAGCTCATATTACACCATGTTTATCTTTCTACCTCTGTGCTTTGTCTGCTTCATCTTAGTAGATGCCACAGCCAAATGGCCTGCGGCCTAATCTCATCATTTACCTCTAGTGTACTCTTACAACACCACAGAGCATTGTAGTTAAAAAGAAGATTTCTTTAAACCACAGCAAGAGGAACTGTTGTCAACTGTTGCTCTTTGTGTTGGGCTCCATGTCTGTAAAATTATATTCACAGATGGATTGTAAAATGAGTAATTAAATCTAGCCTTCTATTTCCACCATGCTGGAGAGGGGATGTTGGCTTGGGGGCTGCTTGGGTGCGTGTGTGTACGCGCATGCAACATGTGTAGCAGTCTGCCATCATAACCTAATTATTGCAGCAGCTTAACAACAGCAATTAGCACATTTCCATCAGACGACACTAATTTGTGAATTCCATTCCAGCGCCATTCAGGACTGGCTGAGAGAGAGACTTAATTCACTGTTGAGCTACTAGCGATGCTAAATCCATATCTATAGAGCTGTGAAAATTGCTTATGGTAATTGCAGTTATTTTAAAACTAGGCTAACACTTTAATGACATTTCTAATTTTAATCAGTTATTTTCTGTGTAGTCCACATTGAACGTCTTCTCACCCCAGGGAAACCCATGTTTCCTCATCTGACTTCCCAATAAAATGCCTCTTCCCAAGAGCTTCCTAAGATAAAGAATATTGTTTTATTTAGCTCAATTTTTGGCTTCCTCCAACTCCAACAAGGTGCTTGATGGAGGAGAAAACAGCAGCGACTGTAAATTATAAAGCAAAATGGTGAACGACCCTTAAATACTTTGCAGAGTTGAGGGGATCTACCGACAACTGATATTCATCACGACTAACAATCATTTTGGCAACATTAAAAATCAACATCTGATAGTGAATTATTTTGTTTTCTTGATAACACACCTCTACATGTAGCTGCAGCTATACTTAATGGTTAAAGAAACTGAATGTTTCTCAGTTTTCTTTTAAGTCAGAGCTTTCTTTTAAGGATGCACAACCATCAGTCAAAAAATATTTCGAGGTGAACAGCTCCAGCAGTCTTTGTGCATACAACTGCCTCAGAATAACAATCCCCCACCCTTCCTCCACATCCCCCTGAATCCCCCATCTCCCTGTCTTTCTCCACCCTCTGCCCCCCCTCCTCCCTTACATCCTACGCAGAGATGCATGTTGAGTGATAGGCCTGTGGATGAGTCTGGACAGTGCGTCTGAGGCCCTGGTTTTTAATAGGGTTCTGTTCCCAGTAATTATGCTGACACAATTTGATCAGCGCGGGGCTAAGTATCTTCATCTGAGGGAGATCGGGGGGAATTAACGCTGATGTAATAAGTACAATTTGTCACTATTAAGACAGAGGTGTTGACAGGCACTGGTGTTGTCAGGGCAACTGATGGTGCTCCCTTGCTACAGTATGTATTCTGCTGCATCCGGCGAGCAGAGCTGTCAGGCCTCCTCAGTAATCGATTTCTGGGGTTGCTTTGCACAGGCAAAAGCATGCAACTATGCCATATATACAGCGCGTATGCATATAATAAATAGACATAGTGCACCTGGATGTGATGGAGTGTTTCAATATGGCATTAACTCGATGAACAGATAAGTAGCACAAGCTAAAATATTTGCAAGAAAACCACAAGAAAAATATGCATTATGCTTATTAGCTGCAGTACATTAATGTCACGCCAGTCCAGCGATTAGATGGTGAAAACATACAAACCTGATCATAACAAAGACACAACTGAAAGACTCACTGTTCTTACATCGGGTCTGCTGGGTAGGAAGAGGAAGAAATGTACTAATGGCACAGGGTTCAACCCTGGCTACTTGCAGGGGAGAGAAGCAAAGCCAAGGTCATGACCCTCTAATCCATCTCACTGAGCTTTTTTTTTTTTTTTTTTTAAAGGAGCACACATTAGCAATTTGTTCAAAATGTACTTACACAGAGAAAGCTAAAGTGCTTTAATGAGGTCTAAGCCTCTGCTGGTGACCAGTCATCTGAGTTCAGCGAGCTGTGAAACGCAAACAGCAGGCAATAGACAAACTGGAACTAGCATTGGAACTAATTCACAGTATTTGAGGTTTAGTCCCAGTGATAAAAATAAAAGCTGTAGTAGATCCATTGATGTCAGTTTCAAGATCTGCGATACATATCAACAGGTCCTCTAACAAGAATCTGTGGAAGACTGTAGAGGCTGCAGCAGCAGCACCCACATGCATGTATGGTATGTGGTTATGTTAGCTTACTATGACGCAATCCACACACAACTGCTCATTTTCTATATCAAAACACTTCACTGACATTACGAAATGTGATCGCAATTTCTACTTTGCTCATTTAGAGCACTCACTAAAGCGGTTAATGCCACATGAGCGGAGCTGCCGGGGCTGTGGTGCTGCACAGACTGCAGCTTATTGTACTATGATGACATTAATAGCTATTTCAGCATACCTGACATCCCAGTTCAGTTGGAGCTTCAGCTGTGAGTTGACTTCCCTCAAGAGCAGCTCAACTTTTAAAATAAAATGTGTGCTCAGAGACTTTCAGACTTTAGCGTGTACCCTGGAGAAACATTAGGGCAATATGACAAGTCACCTGATCCTACCGGCACAAATATTAAGTTGTGCCATTGGTTTAGCCTCTGTTACGTCTTCTGTACCATGAAGTGCCCGCAAGAACAGCATATAAATCTCTATATTCACTGTTTCACTAAGAAAAGACTTGCTATCAAAAAGTATTGACAACATTTGTCATAAATTAGGCGAAGACTGGAAAATATATCATTATCAATGGCTATCCTTTTAAGAGCTTTCTGAAAAGGTCAGCACATATGCAGTGTAAGGTCCATAATAGCTGTGATATAAACTGATGTTGCACTGTTTTGCGGTGTGCCATTTTAGCATGATGACCCACTCCATAGGTAAACCTTGTTAATAAAAACACATAAAGCTGCTAAACGCGATTTCATTCACACAAAAAAAACCATTTACATGAATACCTGGACAAACCATACAGAGCAGTAACACAATGAAGCAATATAAATAAAAATTTAGGCTAAGTCTGGCCTAAAGAACATGGCAAGTGGAAATAAACCCGCATAACTACGTCTCACCCTTTGACAGATATGGCCCTTAGCAAAATTATAATGCCGGAGCTTTGATATTAAGCAACAGGAGCAACCACAGAATACATTTCACAATTCAGCGCTGTTGTTCTTTATGAGAAATGGCTCAATGAAGCATGTAAAAGGGTCAGAAACATGCCCCGGATTACATTCTTGCCTCAGGCCCCAATTTACCTGAGCGAGCAGGTCGCAGTCATGTTCGGAAGAGGGAAGAGTGGCGTAGGAACGAGTACACGTGTGCCTGTTATATTACATGCAAGCACTAATAAAAGTCAGTGTGTGCAGATAAGGGATGCCAGTATAGACATTTTTTTAAAGTATCTGAAGAACAGAGAACAGCAGGTGTATTAGACAGCCAAGAAAATGATGGTGCACGACACACAGGATTTCAATCCAGCTTCACGTCGTGTAGTCCGAGGTGTGTTATTGTAGTCTGACCAAAATTCAGACCCCTTTCACAGACGAGCACCTTCTGTGTGTTTCCAGCTGCAAAAATAAGCAATTTAATTTCAATGTATAAAGTGTATTTCTTCTATTTATACATACACTCACTTGCCACTTTATTAGGAACACCTTGCTAGTACCAAGCTAACTCCCATAATTCTCAATGGTACAGATTCAACAAGGTGCTGGAAACATTTCCCAGACATTTAGGTCCGTACTAAAGATGGCATCGCGCAGTTCCTGCAGATATGTCAGCTGCACATCCATGATGACAATCTCTCGTTCCATCACATCCCAGAGGTGCTCTATTGGGATCTGGTGACTGTGGAGGCTATTTGAGTAAAGTGAATCTTCAAGAAACAAGTTTGAGATTTTTTTTTTCTCAATATGTGTTAATACACCATTAGTTTTTATTAATCTCTGACTCTCTTCCACAGCGTGTCTTCATCTTCCCTCATCCCTCAGCCATTCACAGCACATGTGTTCCTCCCTGAGTCTGGCTCTACTGAGGGTTTCTTCCTCTTAAAAGGGAGTTTTCCTTTCCACTGTCACCAAAGCACATGCTCATGAGGGGGCCATGTAATTGCTGGCGTTTTTCTTTGTTTTCTCTGTGTTATTGAAGGGGCTTTACTTATAATATAATGTACCTTGAGGAAACTGTTGTTGTTATTTGGTGCTATAAAATATGACATGCAGGATGGATCCATGCTTTCATGTAGTTTATGCCAAAGTGTAGCCCTACCATCTCAGTGTAGCAGCAGGAATTTAGACTCATCAGACCAGGCAACATTTGTTTCAATCTTTTATTATCCAATTCTGGTGAACCTGTGTGAATTGTAGCCTCGGTTTCCTGTTCTTAGCTGATAGGAGGGGGAACTGATGGGATGTCCTGCTGCTGTAGCCCATCTGTTTCATGGTTTGATGTGCTATGTGTTCAGACATGCTCTTCTGCGTATCTTGGTTGTAACCAGTGCTTAATTGAGTTACTGTCTTTGATGCAGTCTGGCCATTTTCGTCTGATCTCAGACATTAACAAGGTATTTTTTCCCAGAGAACTGTTGCTAACTGGATATTTTCTCTTTTTCAGACTATTTTCTGTTAGCCCATGCAACATTCAAAGTCGCTTAACTCACCTTTCTTCCAATTCAGCTCAACTCAACTTTATTTATATAGCGCCGAATCACAACTACAGTTATGCTTTATATTGTAAGGTAGACCCTACACTAATAAATAGAGAGAGAAACCCAATAATCTAATGACCCCCTATGAGAAAGCACTTGGGAACAGTGGGAAGGAAAAACTTAACAGGAAGAGAAATCCAGCAGATTAAGGCTCAGGGATGGGTATTAATCTGCCGTGACCACTTGGGGTGAGGGGAGGAAGACAGGGCAGGACTTCCTAATTCTGATGCTCATTTTGAACTTCAGAGGGTCTTCTTGACCATGTCTTCATGCGTAAATGACTTGAGTTGCTGCCATGTGATTGGCTGAGTATATATGGTGTTTAAGAACAGTCGAGCAGGTGTGCCTGTTCTGTGGCCAGACAGTGTTATTAAATTACATTTATTAACTATATAAACACATATTATTTTTTCAAATCAAGAGAGCAGTGAAATTAATGGTTGCTCTTAACCGGCTCACTGTGATTCTTCTTGAGTAGAACCAAGCCATTGTTGATGTTATCAAAAACACCATCTGTCTGCTGTGAGAGAAAAAAAAGGCTCTCAGGAACGATAACCTCTTCGATCCTAACAGGTGCAAAAACAAAACTAAGAGGAGGGTCACATACTTGTCAGTCAGGCACTCTGCGCACACCCACACAGTCCTCAGACAAGTTGTAATCAGCCACAATAGATGAAGACACCTGTGTGGGTGGACCAAAGGTGTGCAGGGCCTTTGATATGAGCATCTAATGAAGCTGCCTGTTTCTAACCTCTATTTGATGTCTCTGCTGTTAACTGACTATAAAATACCAGGTGGTAAACTAAATCAAACTGTTAAACTTAAAGGCACACACAGCTTTTTAGTTATAACTGATGATCATATTTTTCTGTTCTGACTGCACCGTATGCTTTACACTGAAAGTCGTGGAGGCCTGCTATTTAGGGCCAGCTAAGGGTTTAAATCTGATGAGATCACCTGAGAAATGTTATTACGTAACTAAAAAACAAGCTTAATTTTCCCATTGTCTTTTCAAGGAAATTAGCACAGATACTGGAAAAGCTTTTGTTAAAGATCTATCTGTATTAACGCTGACTTTAAAGTTTGAAAAAGAACATTTTCCATTATATAAAAGGTAATAATTTTTTGGTTAGCTTTGTCATCCATCTGTCTAAGTGACAACTCTTACAATTACATAAAGAAGGCAAGGTTCAGTTTTAATATCACATCCACCTTTTTCACTCTCTCTTGTGTCTCATCTCTTCCTCATGCCCTCGGTCTCTTTATTCAAAAGTTTTCAGCTTTGAAATTTTAATGCAGTTTTTCTGTGAACTTCAGCAGAGACTTCACTCTGTCCATTTTGTTCACCAAACACACTGAAAGGCTGCGCTTCTGAGATAGCATAGGGCCTTTCTTTGTGCTTTGAGTAAAGTGCTTTGTATCTGGTAGACTCAGGCTTTTGCCAAAGAGATGCATGTCAAAATGAAGAAAAACAGAAACCTCTGAAGCCCTTTTCAGATGTGGCATAAGTAACACTGCGGACTTCATCAATCTGTCATTCAGACATGTTTTACTTTTGCATACATATATTATTCTTCATTGCTTTGTTCAGTGATTCCCACAACACTGATGGAGCGCACCAAATTACACACAGGATATTATTTACTTTGTGCAAAATATGTCATCAAGTGATGAGTCAGAGCTTTCCTACGGGCTCTGTTTTGATAGATTGACAATTAGAGAAAACACGTACTACACGAAGTGACTCAAACACATTCATATGCACTTTGGGAAACTTGAGTAAAATGATTATACTATACTATACGATTATACTATTATGAAAGTTTAGCTCATGAACTGTAAAGAGTGTAAAGAATGATAAATTGGAAGTACTTAATGAAGCTGCTGCTATTGTGCCAAATAGCAGCAGCAAATGCAAATGCACACAACTTTTATTCTGGGGAAGTTTAAGCAGGTATATAAAGGCTGAGGTATGTAATAAACTCAGAAGAAGTAGCTGGAAGCTACAGTGACAGACTTAGTTTTCATCATAGTAAAAACTATTTCAAAGTGAGTGAAAAAATGTGAGAGGAACTTTCTGGAGGTCTGTGAAATTAAGTTGGAGTAACCAGAGAGAGCCAACGCAGCCAGAAAGGCCCAGAAGTTGGATTCAAACCCAGGAACTTTTGGTGCATAGGAACAGACTGCTGACTTCGCAAATGCCTCTACTTTGCAATAATACCAATTACAGTTGATGGTGGAATATCAAAACAGTGGTGACCTCTTATAGCACAACTCCCAAATTCAGTCAGTTTTTTAGAACGACTTATTTTTTTCACTTCATGGGTGCTTAATTTTACACAGCAATGGAAATGTGATTGAAACACTTGAAATGAAAGATTATGTGTGCTTTTGTAGTGTATGTGTTGCAGGCATTAAATACAGTTCCCAGTTGACTTACATAGCTTCAGATTTATGCTATACAAAGAATCTGCAATCATGCTGTGGATAAAGACTGAAAGCCAGTGTTTGAGACCACTGTTCTGCTCCTCTGCAACCCCTATTCGCTTTGTGCTTCAATGGAAGGCCACCCGGCTGCCACACACTAACGAGGGTTAGCTCAGTCACAGTGAACACCTTAACCATTACTCAAACACCAAAAAACCCCTCTGATGTTTAGTCTCCACAGAAATATTTAAATAATCCACAATGTCCCGGACAAGCCCCCATTTATGTTACCCAAAGTTGCAACACAGATGTGAAGACTGACACCAGAGTTTTAAGAAGCATGGGATTTATTTAACATGTTTATTTAACAGTTGCAACCCAGTGAGCATTAGGGCAAGAAGTGATGTCTCCCAAAGTCCACCTGAGACATGCCTTTATCCAGACCTCACCTGGGGTAGACTCAAACACTCTCAATGCAAAGAGAATAGGGTTTGCTGTAGTTAGTAGGAATTGTCTACAAACTACAAAAATGTTCCCTTTGCATTATTATTATATACAAAATTTGCTGAAAATATCCCGTCTTTAGTGATCTGAGTAACTCATAGAAGACACACCAAGTCTTAGTCCTGTGTATGTCTATCAATTAACATATTATAATGTGAAATTGGGCTTTTTCTGTGTTAAACATAATACATAAATGTTACTAGGTCTAGCAAGACTAGCATTAGTTTCGAATGTTTTACAGCAAAGCAATTAAGGTGCCAAAATAAGGTTCAAATTCTGAGACTGTGTTGAGATGAGATTTCAGAGTGATGTGTGGATGTGTGTGCATCTGTCAAAGGACTGAACTCACACCAGAAACCTCCCCTGTTCTCTTTGCTGTTCTGGAACCCAGGGTCTCAAATAATGTACATACTCATATAAAAACAGGGATAATTACTGACTCATGTACAACTCCTCTTTTCCTCCATACCACTTCAAGGGATAATTAACCTCGGTTTGCCCTGCTGCTCTGAAATATCATTGATGTGGTCCTGCATCCCTCTGTGAAGGAGACTGACTCTGGTCACTAAAGATTCCTGTCAAGTCACGTTGTCATTCGAGGGTGACATAAAAGACATAAAAGTGACGTGTGACATTAACCAAAGGTCACATGTAGACTTCTTCCACAGTCAGAATGACTCAGAGCCTCAAAGGGATATGTGTTATCATCCAATCGTGTGGACACGGGTAAGCCAAACAGGAAGTGATACACTCTGAGCTGTGTGGCTCGCCTTCTCGATTGGACAGTGTTATGACATAATCGCCTCTGGCAGCTCAAATCTGGATTTTGGGTACCAGGACTCGTGTTGATGAAAAAAGTTGTTTTATTTGACAAGAGGCTTGTTAGCAGTCAGAAACGTGTCTTTATCTGATCTCATATGCGCCATCTGCATATGAGATCTGATAGGGTGTCTGTTAATTTAGTGCTTCTCATTTATGGCACACACAAATGTACGAGCACATTTGCTTGATATGCTGTGATGTACAATATTTAGGCATTGTCTTGGCAGGCATTTTCCATGTGTGTGTGGTTGTGTGTGTTTGTTTGCATGCTTAAGGCTCAGTCAGCAATTCCACATCGTGCTGTCCAGCTGACGTCAGGAGGGCAAGAGCTACTGAGCCAACCAGCCAGGCAACCCCCATGCACTGCCCTCTGAGAGCTTTCGACCTATGCACCCACATAGATCTCTCTTTCTGCTCACTGCCTTGTTTTCCTATATTCTGATATTAGCTGCTTTCCTCTGTCTCTTTCTCTTTGTCTCCTTCCATCTTATCTTTTCCTACTCTTTCATCACCTCTGCCTCGCTGCTCATTCCTACCTCCACTTCTTTGTTGCAAAAATCAGTTGTGTCTTATTTTCCTACATTATATGCACTTGTCATTCTCGGTGCGCCATCCTCTCGGTTCTCTTGTCATTCTCCCCCTACTTCTTCCTCTTTCACTCCATCTCTCCTCATCTGTCTACATCCCTTACTCCTCTCTCTCTCCCTCTCCAAGCACCCCTTCCTCTTTCCTTCCTCCCGTTTTGAAAGCAAACACTGCCTTTCCTTGTCCGCGGTCAAAGACTCCTCTGTCCTCTAACCACCGTTTTGGAGAGTCACTGCAGGCTTGCCACTCAGTATGCACAGTGGCCACGTGGCCCGACAATGGCTCATTTCAACCTCAATTTCCCCCGAAATGAATGGGAGCCCACCCCGGTGCACGCGGCATGCCTTTTAATTGGCCCAAGTTAGATTCAAACCATTAAACCACTGATGTCGACACATCTTCGCCGCGCCCATTTGCCCCCACCCCGTAGCCCCATTCACACACACACACATGCACGCACAAGCACACACACACTCTTTCCCTCTTAGGCTGCCAGAACATAAACGTCTTATCTCTCGGTCCCAACCAAGCACAGACGCCATGAATATTCAGCAGCTTCCATCTCCGTTTCAACACACAGACACACACACTAAAGCAGGGAAAAAACACACAAACACATATATACATACACATAGACAGGGTCTTTGTCCTGCACACAGTATTTCAAAATGGGCATTGTTTACGCTTTGCTGAGTTTAGCTCGTTTGTCTCTTTCCCCTCATTTGCTACAGTGTGAACACTGCATATCTGGGGGATATTGATTAGAAGCCAAAGGAGAACCACCAATGCAGATATTAGCCCTTTGTGTGGACACCAAATCAACATTTTTTACTTTAGAGTTTGTATAAGACTTACCTGCTTCCAGGGAAGGAAAGCATGGCAGGAAGATAGACAGACAGAGAGGGTAAGAGAGAGAAAGGTTTAGATCTGTGCTCTGCAGTATCAAAATGCAGCATGACCATATAGTTTCAAGCATTTTTATGCTATATATTGGCAAATCAGTTATATAATTTTCTGCTGAACAGGACAGTAATCATGTGATCAACACCTATCAGCACTAATTAAGCTAATTCCAAAGAATTCAACCCTTGGCAGGGAGATCACAAAACAATTTGTTCTTCAGCGCATCTGAAAACAAATAATGGAATCAGAATATGAACTGAAAGATTAACAATGACAAATTCATTTTAAAAAAAGGACACACAAAGGTCTGCCTGTGGTGGCTTTGCCAGAAACAAGCGCGCTCAAAGAATATTATCTCTTGCTATCGGTCAGTCATTAAATAAAGAGCAGATTAATCAGGGAGGGCCCCGTGGCATTGGGTACAAACCCTCATCTAATCAGAGGAAAGGCTGGGAACCAGGTGTGCTTCATCTCTCTGAAACACAGACTGAACTCAGCCGAGGAGCCCAGCCCCACTCCAACACCCCTTTGAAATATTTCACTCCAAATTCACAATAGCCCAATCCCCCCATGGATGTTGTCAAAGATGAAAGAGCTAGCGTGCACTGGTGCTCTGTCCGCACTGCTCTCGCTTTCTCTCTCTGCTCATTCTCTCTGGAATAGAGAGAGAAAAAAGAAAGTGAATACTCAAGTAGCTCCTGCACTCTTCAACCATTTTACACTACCTGCTTTGATCTCCTTACAGCATGCCGCTGTCATAGTAACAGATCAAAATCTCAGTGTCTTTGTATTAGAAGCTTTTCTCCCTCTTTTGCCTTAGCTTGACTCGCATGCATTTATTTACTTGTCTAAACCATCCCTCTTTTCTCTCTTTCTCCCTCTGTGTCTCTCTGCCTCTCTTACCCTCCAGTTGCTAGTAGGGTTTTCCTCCTCGTTTAGCTCGTTAGTGTGTGGCGGTAGCCGGCAGGATCAATTATGAGGGAATGTGAGCTTGCGTCTCGGTATCATTACCCAGCAAAAACTATATTAGTTCAGTCTGAGGGGAACACATGGGCAGTAGACAGCCTGATTATTATACCAGCCTGCCAGCCAGCCAGCTACTGTGTCTGTTCTTTGGCAGCCTCTGTTACTGATCTCCAGCCGTACTGGCCTTGCTCACTCCTCTGTTCTCTTCTGAGCTAGACAGGATACCATGCTCACTTTGATCACAATCAAAAATTACTTCAATTGACCACAAAAGCGCGACAGTAGTATTCAGAAATAGACTTAATGCGAACTGGCATTTCTGTCAGTGGAGCTGCTGATGTCTCGACACTGTATGCTCGGGTTGGGCCGATGGACAAAGTGATCGGTGATAGCTAATCAGTCAAGGCAATTTTTTTTTAGCTAATTTTCCTGCTGCTGCTTTAACGCTATTATGAGATGGATAATTAATTGAAGCGTCCTCGCAAAAGTTCATGCTTGGACTTTTGCATGCTTTCAAACAAATGTGTGTGCGCATGTGGTGGCCACACTGATCCATCAAAAACTGAAGGAGGATATTTCTCACTGTTGGTTGGAATTTTTAAATTAGAGCTTAACGTGACGATGCACTTGCAGAGACACTTGCTCATCTCGCCTCCTTAACTTTCTCTTTCTTTTCGACAGTTATATATGCCACAGTGCGTGGGGACAACACGATGAAGAGTGAGATAAGTGATATAATTTGCAGACATAAAACCAGACTGGACAAGATAATAAAACCATAGGGTCTATATTTATTTGGTTTATTTAAAGCCAGCATATGTTATGAATTACAGAGCTAAAATTACTGCTGTTTATGTGAATCTGTAAATGTCAAAAAAGGGATATATGCACATATTTGTTGTTGGGTCTGTGAAAGTTATTCTCGTTAACGACAAAAACAAGACGAACATCTTTTACTTGATAGCAAGGCCCCAGCCGGTGTCTCAGAAAGCACTCTGAATCCTACCGCAATGACCCCAACAACGGCCTCCGCTTGCTGCCTTTTTTTGGGAAAACAGTTCACACAATACACATCACAGCGAAGCAACGCCCACCATAAAACCCCCCAAATGGTTCTAAGACAAGGCACTATGTGTGTGTATGTGTAAACATCTGTATGCATCTGCTGTTTTTAACAACATCCTGGTCATAAAGAGGGTAACCTCCCCCACACCCAATGTATGGTTCACCATGCATAACACAGTGAAGCCATACAAAGGGCAGGAAGCTTACCAAACATCAAACAGAATCTTCACAAGGGATGTGTAATAATCCTCCCCCAGCACAGAGTGGCTGGAGAGGTGGTCAGGGACAAAGGAATGTCTTGATCCTATAGATTGAACTAAGACCTTACAAATTTAAGAAGCATAATGACAAACATTCAACAATTAGACTTAACATTTATGTTCAGCGGTCAGTAAGCTACAGTATATATTCAGTATACACATTTAATATAAATCCAAAAAAAAAAAAGAGTCATTGAAAAGCATTTTAAAGCCTTTCGTCTCTGTTATATGAAGTGAATTAACTGTATTTTTTTGTCGAAGAAGGAACCATCCATCAGGTAAATCACATGATGCAATCAAATTTCCTGTGGACCGTTAATTGACCTTGTTTTTCTCAGCTGCTGCATTCAAGAAGTCAGGAATGACCTTTCAGACTCAAATGCACATGGAGTATGTCATATCACCAAATTCACGCTGAACTGGGGAAAATGGGGTTAAATGCTGGGCCATTCAAACTCTATAAATAAAATCCATATTTTGTCAGAGCATTTAAAGGTCACGTGTATGTGTTTGTAATCTCAGTGCAAGAAGCTGTTTAAATAAGGATTTTTAAAGGTTAATTGTTCCTATAATGATGGTTTAATGTGTTGGTGTATTATCAGAGATATGTGTAAATAAACTGTACCTCTTTAGGTTACACCTTAATAACAGGGGTACTCACGTTAACACAGAATTTAGCTGTATGGTTTAAATAAGTAAAAAATTGACTGTTTCCTGTAGTAAAGCGTAACTTCACTGAAACACATTTTCGAAACCTTTCAAATGAAGACGGTGAAACACATTCAGGATTGATTTAATGAGTTTGATCCCTCCCCTGTCTGCTGTTTATCTCTGATGATCTCTCTCACGTCGCTCTCTTCCTCCATCTCAGTAACTTAAATCTGTTTTCTTTTGCTTTGTACTGCTTTCTTCGTCTTTGCCCGCCCAAATCCCCTTTGTTCCAGGCCCCATCACTCTGCTTCTCTGTCCCCATTTCAGTCTCCATTTCTATTTATTTCTCTCACTCTTTTCGTCACCCTCTCGCCTCTCCCTCAGAGAGCAGACTTTAGGGAGTAATCCAGCCTCCCAGACAGCTGCACATCACCAGCTGTCTGAGAAAGCTGCACCCGCGCTCTCTCTCTCTCTCTCTCTCCTCTTCCTCTGTCTGCTTCTCTTCCTCCTTCCTTGCCTGCCCCCCCTCTGCCTCTCCTGGCTCATCTGAGTGTACAGATTGGGCACGGCCAGATGCAGCCCGTCACCGATGTCAGATTGTGACACAAATTACCTCTATTTGATCGGTAATGGAAGCCATTTAGTGTCAACGAATGCTTCAGTACTACACATGAAGAGGAGGATTTTACTTCAGTCTATCATCTCGTAGAGAGAAAATATGTGATTTAATATACATTATATGGCATTCAGAATATTTTTTAATGCATAAATGGAATTGGTAATGTATGGAGGACAGCAGGTCCAAGAGAGTGTATCATCAGGTTGTAACAACATGAGCTAAAGCTTTATTTTACAGGTATATGACAGGATTGTAGGCAAACACTAACCACAATTGTATTAGTTAGCAACTACATAAAAACCTCATCACAAGTAACACATTCATAATTTATCATCTTGGCTGCAGACTAAACTGTACATTTTGTGTTTTATGTTTATGTTTTATGTACAGGTCCACACCTTTCATTCAACTCTAATTTAAATATGTGGGAAGAACATATAACAGAACTACTAAACTGTATTACATTATCAGATCATTATATTTACAGTACAGCTATTATTCAAAACTTTTCCTGTCTCAAAATGGGCCTTCGGATGGTGGCTACACACTACACTGAACGTGATTGGCCTGATGGCAATCGACGATGGACTCTGTGTTACCGTACAGAGGAGTATGCATTTCTATTGTTATTTCAACTCATTTCATAAATTTAAAAAAGTGTATTACATGACTGACTATGTGAACTCCCACCGCCAAAAAGGAAAACAAAAAAAGTTCAAAGAAATATGTTTGGTGATTTTCCATTAGGTTTTTAAGATTCAGGATCATGTTACTGTATTTATGGATTTGGAGACTGCACAATGAAATAAGAGCTGTAGCACTTTGTGCCACCAAAGGATGAATCTGGTAAAAAGGAAAGACGGTGCTCCAAAATCTGGTGGTAGAGCAGTGAGCCACTTCCCAGATAGCAGCAATCTGTGGGACTGGGGTTTAATAACCACTTGATCACTGATTTTTACTTTCCACAATAATTAGTTAACACAACAAAACACACCTTTCAGCTTTTCATGAATTTGGAACCTGGGTTTGCTTGGATCCATTTAAATATGCCTGTCTCTAAAGGGTCAACTTCTGTTGTTTAAATGAACTATAAATGAAACAGACATGACAGTCAACACAAAAAGGTTCAGACATTTTGCATAGTGCATGTTTGAGGTGTATTTTTTTATTTCTAAAAAGTAATTTATTTGACATAATTAACTGGACTACATACTGAACTTAGAGGACAGAAACAAAGGATCGATCCGATACCAATGCAGGCTTTGGTAATACATAGGACCGTTTTCACAACATTAACATGCACAGTGAGTGTTTTTCAGTCAAAGTGTGTTTTCATTGTTTTAATCAATAATGAAGTCACACTGCAGGAACGATATTCAGTCATGTTCATGTTTACTCTTCCAACCACCATGCTGCACTTCCTGGTTTGGGCCAATTGAGAAATTTTATAGCAAAGTAAAGGCTGACTGGTTTCTGCTGTTGGCTGATTTGCTTTATGCCGCAGTTTTGCTTTTTTCTTCTTCTTCTTTTTTTCTTTGTTTGTTTGTTTGGTCAGTTTACCTTTTGTGAAGAGTTAAATCAATGTGCAACACCTCGAGTTATGTGTTTAGAAATGCATACAGCAGGCCTTTTAAATAACATAGAGATACAGTCACTGTCGTAACTGTTATTTCTGTTTTGATTTGAATATTCCCATCACTGTCTTTACTGAGATTTGGGTAAAATGAGGTTAGTCAGCTTTCTCTGTGTCTCTGGTGCAAAAACTGCTGACCCCCTAAGGTGTTTTGTACTGGCTTCGGTCGTTGCTGTGCTTTTTGGAAGTCGAATTTCCCAGAGGAACCCACCCGAGGGATTAATAAAGTTCTATCTTATCTTATCTTATCTTAATGCTTCATTTAATGTTTGGGATCATCTGGGTTATGAGTGAACAATGGACAGTTGTTTCATGGGAAGGGATTACAGGGGACCACATGTCCACCAAAACAATAACCTCAACAAATGATCATGAAAATCTCTCCAATAGTGCACAGCATGTGTTGCAGATTAAAGCCCTTTACATGGCATACTTTAGTTCCATGTAAACAGGATGAGCAAAATGTAATCTGGAATAATTACCTTGGTGTCTTCTATATTTCTTTCTTTCAGATTTCTTAACTTTCACATATATATAATAATTTCAATAATTTAACACATAGTCAGATAAGTCACAGGGCTATAATATAAAAGAAAATGTACACAGAAGACCTTTCAGTTCACATTATCCTTGCATAACTGTCCGGCAGGCCTGTGCACCGTGTCTGTCAATATCACATAGTTTATGCATTTCCCACATGAGTGCAGAGTGGACAGAGGAATGGGAAGGGGGCTGATGAAGTAAGAGTTGTGGCTCACAAGCAAGACAGAAATCTTGGTGCACAGTAAAGACTCCAAATCACACTACAAAAATCTTGGCTTGAATTTCAGTGATGGAGTCGACACAGTGGATGGGAATGATTAGAGAAATCCAGTTCTATGCAAGCTCACAGCTTTTTTTTTTATTGTATTTAAGAAACATTGCATTACTTAAAGATTGGTTTCTAAAGTAGCTGAAAGCACAGTTGCACTGTGTTTCTATTGCCACAACTTCCAGCCTAAGGACAAAAGTTCAGCGCAGCAGAAAAACATTTCAGCTACATTATAAAACAAAATCAAATTTGTGATCAGCAGCATCACAGAAGGTTCAGTTTATTTGCTTTTCTTTCATATTAAGGAATAAAACTGCCTCAGACGCACAGACCTACAGACTGGCCAGCAGCTCCCAGTAACCACTACGGAAAAATTTTACATTTTAATGGGGGCTGTGCGAGAAAATAAGATGAAATAAAAAAGAAAACACAGTTACAGTCAATTATTCC
Source organism: Diplotaxodon limnothrissa (assembly GCF_057381915.1). Classification (NCBI taxonomy): domain Eukaryota; kingdom Metazoa; phylum Chordata; class Actinopteri; order Cichliformes; family Cichlidae; genus Diplotaxodon; species Diplotaxodon limnothrissa. Next base: position 16,872,371 of record NC_140609.1, on the reverse strand, counting down.
TACAATTAATTTGTACTGAAATAAAATCAGATTAATATTTTTCTATTGCAAACAATAAATCAGAATTACATTTAAGTTTTATTTTGGGATTTAACACAAACCTAACAATAATCTATAAGAATTATCACTCAGCTCTGGATGTCTGTTTAGATTCATGGAACATTTCGACCTTTTTTTGCCATTTTCTGCAGAAATCTTGTTCGGTGCAAGCGTGCTGCCACACGTACACAACAACAAAGTTAGCAACTTTTGAAGCATTAAGCAAGTGAAGTGCAGCATTGAGCAGCACTAGATTACTGCTTTAAGAATCCCTTTAAGGAATGCATTGATTAAAGTGTCAATATGACCATGCAGTTTAAGAGGAAGTGCAGCACACAAGTACATTAGTAGGAAATGTATAACCACAGGCTGAAACTTGATTCGGCTGTGTTTTGATAGCACAGTGTTAATTTGTATTGATGACATTATACTATCCTGAAACATTTACTTACAGTATCTTGAGAGATATTACAAGATAGAAAAGGATACATGGTTAGTTTACTTGCCAGTGATGCTGAAAAGTTGCTGAAGTTGATCATCTCTGTACAGGCTGTCAGTGCTGATTAGTCAAATATGATGTAACTCTGATGTTTTCTCCCAAATCTAAGCTGGTTCATTCTCATATCGTCCCCCTCTCTCATTCTCGGTCTCTCTCTCACACACACACACACAGCGGGGATTAGTCACTTCTCAGTGGAAACTTAAACAGACAGTCAACCACTTAACCTGCCTAATAGGAGTGATTTCCAGTGTAAGATTTCATTTAGCAACTGATGACAAGCTTTGCATTACTCCTCCCAACAGAAATAAGGAAGATAGAGACATTGTTGCCACAGAAACCTGGAACGAGACACTCCAGCATTTGCATAGAGCTTAATTTGATCTACTTGAGATTGCAACCTCCTTCCACTTGATGTAATTAAACCAAGAGATGTGACTAATTAAGTTGACGGTGAGAAACGAGAACACGGCAAAGGCGGCTGATGTACCGGCAGACGATAGTAAATATTGACAAGGGACGTTGATTGGGAGCGAACAGTATTACTGGGTGAGGACTGTAGCAATGTCAGGATAGTCATCATACACACAGATAATGTGAATGTCGTGTTGTGCACCATCCACGTTTGTGTAAATGCCGCGTGCGTGAGCAAATTATTACTAAAAACAGAATGCGATGATTTGCAAATCTCATAAACCCATAAAAACTCATTTTGAATTTGATGACAGCAGCAGGTCTCAAAAAAAGTTGAGACTGAGCAGCGAAAGGCTGGAAAAGTAAATGGTACTAAAAGAAACAGCTGGAGATGCATAATGCAACTAATTAGGTTAAAAGACTACAGATCTGTAACATGATGGGTGTAAAGAACATCTTAGAGAGGCAGAGCTTCACAGAGGTAAAGATGAGCAGAGGTTCACCACAGAGTAAAAACTTTAAATATCTCATCAGCTGCAGTGCATCATATCATCAAAAGATTCAGATAATCTGGAGAAATCTCTGTGTGCAAAGGACAAGGCTGAAAATCAATACCAGATGCTGATGATTATGTGATGGAAATCATTGCATGGTTTCAGGAACGCTTCCAGAATTCGCTGTCTGAACACAGTTCAAAATGAAATCCATAAATACAGGTTAAAGTTCTGAAATTGGCAGCTTGAACATGTGGAAAGGCACCATCGCTGTAGAAAGGTAAATACAGGTTTATATACAGGTATTAGAGCAACATGTGCTCCGATCCAAATTACAATTTTCAGGGAAGGCCTTGCATATTTACAAAAGCATGACTTCATAGGAGAAGAGTTCGGATGCTGAATTGGCTTGCCTGCGGTCCAGACCTTTCACCATTTAAAATCCTGTATCAGACAAGAGTGAGACAACATTCCTCTCCCCAAAATCTAACAGCTGGTCTCCTCAGTTCCCAGATGTTTATGGACTGCCTCTAAAAGAAGAGGGAATCACATATCACATCACATATTCAACAATCATTGGATATGTGAGACTGGCAGTGAAGCTGAGGAAATCTATGCAAATCTTTGGAGCAAGTATAGGCAAATTTGCAGTGCTGATCAACAGCATTTTGTAAGTCCTGACATATGAAGCCACAGTAAAGACTGGAAATCACACTACACTATGATTGTGTGTTATCTAACATTCACCTCATAAAACCCAAATCTGCTATTATGTAAACGGCTCCAACAAAGAACGAGGGCTCACAACGAGGCCGAATCTGCTAAATCACACTAGGACATGCATGTAGCTCGAAGATGCTGTTATGACTGACTGAAAGGCTCCTGGCTGGGCAGTTTGTTAGTTTAGGGTTGCAGTTATCTCCCCCTAACAAGTGCAGCACAGAAATAAGATGGGAACAGCTCCATACCATGGTTAAATGTGACACATTCTGATTGATGTCACTGATTGAACCTGCTAGAGCAGGGACGTCATATTCATTTTACACCACAGGCCACATATAGGCCATTTTGATTTAAATTCTCCTTTCTTTCAGTTTAAAGAAGTTTAACTAGACATTTAGTCCCTGAGAGATTTTAATAAAGGATAATAAGTGCAATTTCAATAACACATCTCTGTAGTAAATAAAATAAATCTATCAACACGACTCTCTGGGCTTAAATTGTATGAAATAAATGTGTAAAGTTACAGAAAATGTTCTGCTAGCACATTGGCCAGACTGTCCTGTAATTATAAGACAGAATGTTTTTGTTAATTTCTCTGAAAATCTCCTTTTATTTAGAAAAAAAAAACACAGGACAGGACTTTTATATCATTTAATGGTATCTCTTGGTTAATAACTATGGTGTAGTATGAAGGGTCACGGTGAAGGTCTTTATCAAGCTATAAAACTTGAAATGTTTTATAATGTGAGAATTCTGTTCACATTTTCTAAAGCCATCCAGTGGGCTGGATTGGTGTCTTTGCCGGCCCATTCAGGCCCTCTGGCCTTATGTTTGACACACCCCGCGTTAGAGGATCCTCAAACGTCACACATGCACACGTGTAATCAAAGCGCATGTATATCTCATTGACAAGAATAAGCATGCGTTGTACTTTTGCATGCCTTACATTTGGTCTCATATGAGCACACTGTATGCCTTTAAATGAGAGCCTCTGAACCTGTTGCACACACTCATATGCCCGTACGAGCGGCCTGCTTATTACTGTAACATTTGGCAGATGTGTTTTCCCAGATGAAATTCTTGGGCCAATCTGTGCAGAGCCCAGAGGCCTCGTTCACTTCATTTAGAGCTTTTATGATGCTGCAGCAGACGGAGAGACTTTAAAAGTACATAAAAGAACAGATGTTAATATGAGCGTTGCTGGTCTGCTCCACCACGTTCTCCCTTTCTGGCTGTATCTATTTGTTTATCAACCTTCATGTGACGTTGATCGCATTTGTGTACAGCGATGTTTTCCGGAGATTCAAAAAAAAAAACAAAAAACCCTCACACATTTATTTTAATACTGCCTCTTTCAAATGAATTCAAGTGCATTATACACATGTACATTAGATATAATCGCTGAATGTGATTCATTGAGCTTCAATGGAGCCACTCAGCAAAGCAGAGCAGGCAGCACCCACGCACACTTGTACCTTTAATTGAATTTTAATCTGTGTTTGCGGTCACAAATCATGCAGCGCGGGGTAATTATCTATTAACGATAATGTTATTGGATTTACATGGAAATGCCAAGCCAGCAAACTGAACTTGTGGTGTGGTCATGAGCAGACAGTGTAATCAGCAGATGCTGCTGGCTGGGCAGTGGCTTTTGTTTCTGGAACGGTAGCTGACAGAGAGGGTTTCTCGTGTGCAGCGAGCAGATACAAGACAATGGCAACCCTGCCTCCATGCTGCCCATCTTCCTGTGATACATGTCTGTTTTTCTCTGTGTCTGCATCTCTCTGCCACCCACTTGCTGCTCTCTCCCTCTCCGTGTCCTCCAGTGGTCTCATTAGGGCGGGACTGTGAAGGGAAGGTGAGATGGTTACTGTGACAACAGCAGAGAATGACAGACAGAGTGGCAGAGAGCACCGCGCGTGTGTGCAGACGTGTATGTGTGTGTTTACAAGAAGCCTTTCAACAGTATCCATTACCATTTTAATACGTGCATTGTGCAGCATATGCCTTGCAAGCTGGTCTAGCTCAGTGGTGAAAGTTATTTATTTGGCCTAAGAGAAAAAGAAAGAAGAAAAGAGAAGGGTGCGGTATTGCCACCAAAAGTAAACAACAAAACACCATTGCATAATTGAGTAGGCCATCCATTAAAATCCTTATCTATTTCAGGGGAATTAGAATCTGCTCACTGCTCCACAGTGCCAGGAAATGATGGGCAGCACTGAGGGGCAGAGCTAAGATTAGACTGGAGTGATTGACAGGTTGATAGAGCCAACTGGAAGCCTGCCATTCCACCTTTAAGATAGTCTCCTTACAGTAATGAAGCAGAGTGAGCCAGCTCAACATGAGGGCATAAGCAGCCAAGGAGATAATGAGGAAGTTGAGGACATTTTGTGCAATCCTTCAATCTTATGTCTGTCTCACTTGGTCTAGGTCGCAGGAATTGCAATAAACAAGAGGAATGTCATTGGAGCCTCGAGACTGTGATGTCGACCTCTGACCTCAGCCTCGAGTCTCTTCGCTTGTGTGGAAAAATGAACACGCGACACACAGAAAGAAAAAAACCCAATAAAACCAAAGAAAGATGGTCTTCGCCATCTTCAGAAGTTGAAGAGACAGAGAAAACAACACAGTGGGGGGTGCGAAGTGTATCCATGTCTGCTGCCTCCTGTGGTGTGGGTGACCTTTCCGAGACCACATAGCTCTGCAAGACTCTGATAAGACCAGCTGGGAGGTGACAAAATGCCCTTGTGGTAGAAACAATACCCACGAACACCAGGGTAAAACACACACAGGGGCAACCAGCTGTCCCAGAAGTATAGTTTGACTGAGGTCACCGGTTCTCTTTCCTTTTCTGCAGAGTCTGTTTAAGATCAAACATGGCAGCGGAGATAGAGCTGCCACTGGATACTTTATGTCTTAAAACAATGCTAAGATGCTATGCAGACAGGTACTGACTCCTTTCCTCTCATAACGATGCATTACTAATTGCTGAAACCTGGGTTAAAGGTTTCCACAAATAAAAACAGAAAGCATGCGCAGTCATCAATCAAGATGTTCACTTTGTCCAAATAAATATCATCTGCTCCAAGACACAATGTATAATTTCTGCCATTAAACTGTGTATAATACAGTGAAAAGGTATTTGTCCCTCTCCTGATGTCTTTCTGTTCTTTTTTAATATTTCTCACACTTATATATGACAAACAAATTTTAATAGTAGACAAAGATAAGCTGAGTAAATCCAAAATGCAGTTTAGAAATCATCATTTCATTCATTAAGCGGAATAAGCTATCCAAACCTACCTGGTCCTGTGTAAAAAAAAACAAAAAACCTCCCAGTAAATTAATCATAAATTATCTGTGATTAACCACATTTTATTTTTGGACAGATGAATTCAATTTCATGAGCCACACCTAGGCCGAGGCTAAAAGATCTCAAAAAGCAACACATCATGCCCTGATGTAAAGAAACAGCTGAGCAACAAAGCCATTGACCTCTGTCAGTCTGTAAAGCCATTTTAAAGGCTTTGGGATTCAATGAACCGCCTTCCCAAAAGTGGCCGACCTACAAAAATTACTCCAAGAGCAGATGGATGACCCGTCCAAGAGGTTAGGCCAGTTATGATCAGAGTTGATGATTCAACAATAAGAAAGAGACAAAAATGGGAGAGTTCCAAGGAGAAAACCACTGCTGACCAAAAACAGTACAAAGGCTTGTCTCACATTTAACAAAAAACATTTTGATGATCCCTAAGATGTCCAAGAAAATATTTGTGGACTGATGAGACAAAAGCTGAACTTTTTAGATGGTTTGAGTCCGGTTTTGCATAAAACTAACACAGCATTTCATAAAAAGAACATCATACCAGCAGTCAGATATGGTGGTTGTAGTATGATGGTCTGGGAGCTGATTTTGCTGCTTTAGGACCAGAAATGTCCCACAATCAGTTCATCCCCTGTAGCACACTTGAGTTGAGCAGCAGGACAACGATCCAAAACACACCAGCAAGTCTGCCCCTGAATTGCTCACAAAACAGATATTTTAGGTTTTGGAGTGGGAGAGTTAAATTCTAGACTTAAATCAGATTCAGATTCTTTGGCATGACCTTAAATGGACTGTTTACGGACTAAAACCCTTGAATATTGCTGAATTAAAACAATTCTGTGAAGAACAGTGGGCCAAAATTCATCCAGTGAGGTGAAAGACTCATTGCCGGTTATCAAACGCTTGATTACAGTTCTTGTTGCCAAGGGTTGTGCAACCAGTTATTAGGTTTAGGAGGCAATAGCTTTTTCACATAGGGCCAGGTAGGTTTGGATAGCTTTTTTCCCATTAATGATCAAAATCATCATTTATAAACTGCATTGAGCAATTACGCGGTTTATCTTTGTCTAATATTTAAATTCGTTTGACGACCTGAAACATCCAAGTGTGAGAAATGTGCAAACATTTAAGAAATCAGGAAGGGGGCAAATACTTTTTCACAGCACTGTGTTGGTGAATACACACACACTGAACTCAGCAGTAAAAATTAAAAGGGCAGAAAATTTTAAATTAATTCCTGAGAAATGAGAATCTGGTGTGATAAGATGGCCCCAAGTAAAAGCCAAAAAGCATCTGGAGGACTTTGCTAAAAGAAATGTCCTTTTCAACATTAATTAGCTTTAGAGAATCCAACAAGAGTCAGAGAGAATGAGAGGAGGAATGTGGAAAATGAAAGATGAAAGGGAAAGATGAGAAGGCTGGTGTGTCTGCAATAAATGGAGCAGAATATGTAAAAGCACAGCTTGTGTGACACACTGACATGCTACGCTTCCTTTTAAGCTCTGCTCTTCTGGTTTAGATACCTTCTGAACCAGGTGCACCCAAAAATGTAGCACATATGTGAACACTTTAACACACACGTGCGAGCACTGACCTTGTCTCTAGACTCTCTGAAGTCCAGAGAAGGTAACAGACTCAAATTGAATGAATGTATCCTGGCCACACATGCTGTCAGACCTACCACTGTTGCCTCAAGAGATGGGTCTGGCCCAAATGACCAGACACACATAAAGCAACCCAAATTGAAGCAGTAGTAATCTGATTATGTAGCAGCTGTCGCAGAGTGCCATGATTTCTGTGTTCAATGTGAACACTGTAGCACACATGCACGCTTCACTACACACAGTTACGCCGGTAGGACCCACGTACAGTGCAAGCATATAAGCATGTGTCCAAATAAATACTGTACACCCACATGGACAAATACAACTGCTCTCTTAAAATTTACAGTAGCTACAGGACCACACGTATCAACAGTTCTGATGCCTTTGATTACAGAGTTAAGACAACCAAATTCAAGACAGAGTAAAACAATAGACGGCATTTAAGGCATCAAATGGAAATAGTTTGTTACTCAGATCTTCCACTGAATGCAAGTTACTGAAATAAAGCATGTAGATGGTAACTGCAGGTCAGACAAACTGAAAACTAACAAAGCTGCACAAGAATAACTAAGAATAACTAAAGCAGAGAAAAAATAAAAAATGAAATGTGATCAGCGACTTGTTCCAAATCCTTTCTACACTGATTGCACTTTATAGGAAAATGCAGCAGAACTTTGTCAATAAGGATGAAACAGACTGCAGGGCTGGTCTCTTCTATTTGAATAAACAGGCACACACACTCAGAAGCAGAGCCACCAGTCTATTTCTTCCCAGGCTCTTTTATCTCATCACTTCTTCAAATTTCTTCCCATATCTGAGTTAATGGGAAAAAATGGAAATGTGCCTGTCAGTCAGAGAGCCGTCGTGCTGATATCAAGAGCGAGGCTTCCCTTACCGCACTGATAAAAACACATGATGAGACAAAGCAACTGTCAACTGGTCAGTCTGCGGATGCAAGTCAATCAGTCAGTCAGTAGAGTGGGTCAGTCAGTTAATTAGTGAGTCAGTAGACCAGCCATGTGGCTGTATTAGTTAGTGAGCCAGCCGGCCAGCCAGTCAGTAAGTCTCTGCTTAAGTCAGTCATTTAGATGGCCAGCCAGCCAGTCAATTAGAGTCAATATGTTAATCAGTGACTGCTGTCAGTCAGCCAGTCGGCGTGATAATGATGAACCACCAGCTCATGAAGGATAATGACAGCCAGTCTCACTCAGCCAGATGTTTCTTTATAGCTTGTTTTAATGTGATAACATGTGAACAGATCCAGCCCACTGAAACTGTCAACTGGGAATAAAGCTAGAAAGGCTGACAGATAAATAATCCCGTTTCACCTATAAAAACAAAACAAAACAAAAACAGATTTACACTGAAAGGATAGAGGAAGAAATCTGGGTTGACCCTGTTAACACAGGAGCTAAAAGTCACCATTCCCCCTGCAAGCCAGACTAACAGATCAAGAATTAGCAAGCAGATGGAAACAGTTTGCTCTTGTCTAGTGTGAGTGTTTTCTGTTACAGCGGGGGGAGGAGGGAAGGTGCAGAGACAGACTGCATAATGCTGAGAAAGAGAGAGGAGAGTGGCAATGCGAGGGAGGCCTCTCTGATCACATCCACGCTGCACATCAAAAATCAGAGGAAGAAAACGCTCACTTTCATCATCTGAGAACCGTTTGCTGAGGGGAATTGCAGTTTGTCGTTGTCTTTGACTACGACTGGGAAATTGTGTCTGTCGCATTCGTGCGTGCGCCTGTGTGTTTGCGTGCATGCGTATGGTTGTTCATGTAGGTGTGTGTGTGTGTTTAAGATGACACAGGGGGTGGTCGCATTTACAAACAGAATGGCATATGGTGCCTTGCTTTTTGGCAATCACGAGTGACAAGTGAGGAGGGGAATCAACAGTCAATGCCGGGTGTGCCGAGGGGTTGCGGGTAGCAATGGGAGGGCCTTGCTTAATGATCTCATCTGCGTTTGTGTACTCGAGTGTGTCTGTGTGTGCGTGTCTGTGCTTAGCCCTAGGCAATACAGTGCTCCTTTATGTAGATGAATGTGGAACAGGTCTCGCCATTTAACAGTGTTATATAAATACATTATAACAATACTGAGCAGGAGCTCAGCACAGAGCGGCTCTCAACGCAATGTCAACAGTTGCCTCAGGGCACGTTTTTCTTCCTTACTGCGTTCAGATCGCAAGATGAAAATCTTTCACACAGGCTCACAACCCCTCACCCTCTCCATCTTCCACTGCCACCCTAACACGCAAACACCCTCCTTCCTACGGTGCTAATTGTGGGTCCCATAAGGACGCAATGTGCGGGAGGGGCCCTGGGAGATTTGTCCAATTTGTTGGCTGGTGTCTTCTGGGTTAGGAAATGATTGACTAACGAGCACCATGCTCCTCATCGAGCCAATTCACCCTGTTAGTTACCGTTTGTCATTTGTGTCTAATTAAGATTTGAATTGTCTCCAGCAAATCCTGGAACAGACGCAAATATAAATTTGGGTTTCTACCAAGCGTGAAAATGCAAAAGGTGACAATCACGGATTTGTCTTACACCTGGGTGTCTTATGGTGTGATTCAACAAGGTGAATTCCCCAGTCTAATGCTACAAGAGGCTCTGTTTTGCATCAGCCCCCACCCCCATTGCAAATAAGAGCGTCCAACCTTGCAGTCCAGCTAGTCTACTCGGACAGCTGGGCCGCCATATTTAATGTAGCACATGTCAACGTCAGCTTAAAAAAATGGACCAAAAAAGGATTTTCTTTAAAAGTTGGACAGGTGAGATTTTATTTTGATAATGCTGATAATACTATTAACTCTTTAATTGCCGGGAAACATAAATGTGTTAAAATGTGCTTCTAGCAGAAACGCTAAAAGTTTCTCAGTATTTGCTATGAACTCCTGCATCAGGCTCATTATTCTTCTCTGGGTCTCATCCACAGTGTGTTTTTTGTCCCGTCTTCCTCACCTTACCCTGTACCAGTCAGAGCAGATGGCTGCCCCTCTCTGAGCCCAGTTCTACCAAATATCTCTTCCTGCTAAACAGTAGTTTTTCCTTCCCACTGTCACCAAGTGCTTGCTTAAAGGGGATCATCTGATTGTTGAGGTTTACTTTGCATTGTAGTTTTTTTTTTATCCCACAACATAAACCACCCTGAGGCAACTGTTATAGGGATTTGGTGCTATATAAATAAAATTTCATTTCATTTAACTGCACTGAGGTTGGCAAAAACTATAATCTTTAAACCTGGCTCAGCTTTCGCTGCAACACAGCAACTGTAGATTAAGGGAACCATCTTGGCTTTAAAGGTGGTCTATAGTCAAACTTTTCAAGGTTTCCTGTGTGTTAAGTGTTAAAAAGTGGCAGTAACTTCCTAGCACTGCAGCTGGACCCTAAATACTGACTGCATTCTCCTGTGGACACAAATGATGGTGAGCAGCAGCACATCTGCATTTAAAGTAAAGAGACAAAAGGATAGCTCTGAAAAAAGCTATGTTTGTGAGGTATTTTGTGGAAAACGGTTTAGAGATTTTATTCAACCGCGGGGTTGTCTATTAACTCGTTAGAAAAATACTGGACCTTTAATTAGCACGGACTATAACCCTCTGTTCGGTCCAGCAGGGTTCTGTAATGCACAGAGAATTATATTAGCTAGCGTTAGTGGAATGACAGCTATTGTGAACCGTTATGTGCATGGCCGCCATGCTGATTGCTGCCTAACTGTACATGGCCCAAGCCTCCTGGATAATAGGAGACTATTTTTAGAACAGCGGAGAGAGGGAAGTGGGAGAGAACATATAGGGCTGAAATAGAGAGGGAGAAAAGGAGGTGAGAGAGAAAAGGGAGATTGCATTGACAATCATGCAACACTGAAGTAGCGCGGAGAAGACAGGAAAATGTTATGGGCAACCAAGCAACTAATAAGCTTGAACCTCAGCACTATGCATAATGCGACAGCTCATTACCGCCCAATTAGGCATTACAATGCCTTGCTTACTGAGGTTTATTGATGCAAATCAACCAGGAAAAGATACCCCGGTGCCAAAAAAACAGGAGGTGAAATTGGATGAGAATTTGTCGAAAGTACGGGCTCTGTGGCAGTTCAATCAATTTACAAAGTCTCTGTGGGGGAGGTCATCCAAATTAGAATGTGATTCTGACAATATGGAGCTGATTTTTTTCATCATCTCATCATCAAACCGCTGAGGTTTTCTGTGATATTATGATGACCCTTTTCACGGCATACAGCCACGCACTCGGTCTCCAATAATGTAATTAATTACACCATCTGTCTGGTACGCAATTACTTGGCATGCAACACCCCTCTTCAGATGTAAAAATATCTTAACACAGTTACAAATCATGTCACTCCTTCTCAAACGTTCCTAAACATGCATGCACAAACCCACCCTTGGAGTGACATGCAGAAGCTGAGTGTTCCCTCCTACAGGTCTGCAGAAAGCCACCAGGATGCTTTAATTTCTTTATTTTCTTCTGGACTTCTAATTCCCCTCCTCCCATATGCCGCCTACATGGATTATCACATGCTACTAAACTCAGTCGGGATCTGGCATGAGGTAATTACTTTAATACTGTGTCGGGAGGGGTGCGGTGGGGGATGTTATGTACTGATAAGCTGCGTCCCTGTTAAAGTTTTCTAATATGTTGCCACTCAAATATGGCAAAAACATGGTTGAGTCAAGACTTCATATGCAGTTGGTGCAATGCAACTGGTCAGGTCAGTGGTTCTCAGATTAGTGCCTGGGAACCCCATTTCCAACGGGTGTGCAAAATAGTAAAATAATTTTCTACAAATGACATGTTTTCGATATTAAACGTTTTCAGATCATTTAAGGTTGTTGCAAATGTTTCTTTCCAGTAAGGGCTCATTGGCTTTAAGCATGTGCAAACTGAGACATATTTTCATTTGGAGGTTTTTACTCATGAGCCTACAGCTGCATTTGGTTCGAGGCTGGTTTATCGTAGCTGTATAAGGTGTAGAGTATCAACTGTAGAAGAGTAAAAACACCAATGTGGGAACAAAAGGAGATTGAATGATACATGATAGGTTTTAATTCATGTAATATGTATATTTTGATGTTCCAGCCAGATCCAAAGAGCCAGGTGTTTTCCATCAACTCCTTTTTAAATTAAGAAATTTTGCATCTGTGTTGGCTTGTCCACGTTGCTCCCTGCTGATGTGTGGTCTCAACACAAACTGCAACTGTCTGCATTTAAATAATTTAACAGTCAATTACTCCAGTCATGTTTATGAGAGTGCAATAATACAGTTGTTTAAACAGAGCGGTCGCATTCACTCTCACTAAAGCTAGCTGTGGAGGGATCTGGCTGTCTTTGCTACATCATTTCGAGCGGAGGGAGACAAAGCAAGGGAAAAAAAAACAGTCTCCATTTTGTTTCTTTCCCAAGGACAGAGAGGAAGGAAGACACTTGCACAGAAATTCTCCCCAAATACGTCCAGTTCAATGAGAGATTTTTCCAGTCAGTCACACACATACATGCACACGCTGCACATAGGCAGTAATAAGCACAGACATTCAATATCCACACTGACAAAGAAAGCACAAACACACACACAAACACACACACACACACACTCTGCCTGGGCCGACTAATATTCACGCGTGTCAGGTGGATCGGTCCATTCAGGGTGAGAACAGAGGGGTGCGTGTGTGTGCACAGGTCCTGCCTGGTAGCGTTTAATGGACCAGTGGTGTAGTCCGATAAAGGGCAGCCATCTATCTGCACCCACCCAGTCAACTCTAACACTGTTTCCACGGAAACGCCACCCGCGGGAGCCAGAAAGGGAGGGTGAGACCTTGAGGGAGCATATTCTCCTGTGCTGTCAGACTGCCAGGAGGAAGGAGACCAGGGATGGAGTGATAGAGGGACGGAAGAGTGGAGGGAGAGCAGAAGGAGAGACAGAGGAGGGGTGCACCAGCCGCCTCACAGGGGTTAACTTTAATCAGACCTGACACACACACACCCCAGGAAAAAAGAGTGACAAATGCAACCAGAATCACATACTTACACAGATACACTTGCACAGGGAGAGGCGTCACACAGAGCCTGTGTTCATAAATGGCATATGGCAGACATAGAGCATGCATATGTATGTGCGTGTGGATGTCGTGTTCCTGCAGATGAATACACTGCGAAATGTGCAGCTAATAGAAAAGCAACACTTCCTGTTTCATTGTGAGATCGTTATCTATCACTTCTCCGCACTTTGTGAGTGACACAAAGAGCCTCAGATTCAAAGGAGTGAGATAGCATTGCCGTCCCATAGCCAGGTCAGTGTCATCTCCAATTATATCACAAATTAACAACTTTATCATTCATCATGTGAGTTGTGTCAGGTAATTTGTGCAGCCTGATTCACTTCCAAAGTATAGACAAAGTGTCAAACCTCAATATGTGTTTGCAGAAACCAAAAGATGGCTATAAAATACAAGCTAACATTGTTCATGTTAAATAAGACTGGAATGTCAGTCCACTTCTACTAACATTTTGAACCATGATTTAATCAATAATAAAGGCCATGATCTACTCAGTCATTACCAGCACTTACGAAAGTTAACAATAATAATAATAAAGAACAAAAATCTGCTAATGGAAAAAATGCACACTTTTGTTTAGCCTATTGTGATCTCATTACTTTACATGCTTTAGTGCAGTTTTCTGTTAAACAGCAAATTTGCCATTCTGAAGTCATTATCATCATTACTACAAATCCACACTACATAAAAACCAGTCTACACAGCACTAAACTACAGTGAACCACACTGTCCCACAGCCGCTAGCACCAATTAGAAGGTGTAATCTCTGCACATCTATCTGCCAGGAGGCCTGGGCACAAACACTGAGAAAAGAGAAAGCGGGAGAGGAGGAGGAGGAGAAAATAACCATTATTATTAGCAGGGCTGTCTGTACTGAAGGCCTGATCACCTTCTTTGCACACGCTCAGATTTCTGGGCTTTCTGCAGTCTGAGGACACCTCCTGTTAGGAAAGCTATTGTTGTAGACTTTTCCATAATACATCCTCATATCCCTCAACAACAAAATGCCACTAGTGCTGATGAATCTTAAAATGACATACGGGACGTGAGGGTGGGCCGATTTGTTGGTCTAGTGCCTCTGTGAGACAGATGGTGAAAAAGACTCTGTGCCAGGAAGCCTTTAGGAGTCAGGTGAGGTAATACAAAGAGTTCACATTTACTGGATGTAGAAGCACACGAGTCTTGGGTTCACGTCCTGTTTGTAGCTGTTATTTAAAGGCAGTTTTATTTAGTATTATCAATATTATTATTACATTTAAGCACCTTCCACAAACTAAATCACACACCAGAAGCTTGTCTAACATTTGTATGGGTTTCCTGATAAGGCGTGGCGGTGGCCACACAACTAACCATCTGGAAAATTCTAAGATTTTACATGCAATTGTTCACGCAACCACAAGAGGCTACGTGGGCATCTGCCGTTTTAACCCCCTTATGAAAAGAACAGTGTTGATTTTTTTTTCTGGTGAAGTTGGGCAGCTTTTGGCAAACTGTAATTGAGTTGTAAAAAAGCAGGATTTTTTTGTTTTTTATATCCTTCTGTGTAATGCCGTCATCCTCCTTCTGCTCGTCTGCTGATTACAGTCTGTGTAGTGTCTAGCAGTGTAACACTGACTTAATGTTATTTTGGCTGAGCAGAGCCACTGCAGCGACCCAAATGTCCATATACTATAATCTAATCTAAGATGATTCTGGCTCCGGATTGGCTAATCCAACACCACTCTTCCTAATCTGATGTCTAATAGATGACATCTGGACAAGATGACATAAAATAGAAAAAAAAAAAAACACACAGGAGGCAATCTGAGTGACTTGTTTGTGAACAATAATCCCGCCTGTACAGTATGTTTAATCACTTAAGCATCAGTTTAGCTACATGTTTACCACAAAGAGAGACAGACAAACATCTTTTCTTTGAGTCAAAGCTTACAATGACACTCTGATATCGACCTTTTAATGTTGTGCTTTCAACCAAAATCCAATCATATGATTTTATTTCACTTTTATCGAAACATTTTAAACCGATAACTGAACCGGTTACGCGCTTTAGCTGAGAGTTTTAGAAGTAAATAATGAAATGCCTAATAAATAGTTAAAACGAGCTCGTCATGCTCACCTTTTTCTAGACAGCATGTGTCTTCCCTGCATTCACACCTCTCCCTAAAAAGAAATGAATAAGTACAGAGTCTATTTCTGCTGGTGTCAACACGTTCCTTTGAGTGTATAATGGATCAAATCATCAATAATCAATTGAATCTGTCACCTAGCGGAGGGAGCCCCCCTCGCTCTGACTGCCCATTTTTCTTCTGTCCACTCTGGAGGTGTGATACAAACCCTGAGTGGATGTTCTGTGTCTTTTTCCAAGCTGCGGGAGACCTTCTCAAAGAGCATAGCAACAGACCTGTCTACCCTGTAAAAATAGGATTGGCTTCTGTGAAGCCGACTTGACGCCACAGATACAACACACACACACTTCACTTCATTGATTATGCGCCCAAGCCCCCTCAGAGCCCAGCTTTACAAGTGATGTCTTCCCCTCTTCGCCTTGCTCGCTCTCCTTATAGCCCACATTTTCATCCTCTCGCTCAGATTTTGAGTCATTTACCTGCAACCCCATCAATATTTTAACCTTTCTGGATGCGGAGACTTCCATTATTTTTTCCTTTTGTATATTTCTATTGTTTCCTCTGGATAATGAAATGTTAATGTTACATGGGAATGAGAGACAGACTATAAACACACAGTGAAGACAAAACAGTGGGAGCCATGTTGCAGAAACTGTGAAAACTGAGGCCATCTTCATAGGTGGATTCTTTCTATTTAAATGTACACTTTATTGTATGCAGTAAGACAAATGCTGCTAACGTTAACTAATTTGACAATAATACATTTTTTGAAATCAACAGATATCATGAAAAAAGCTAAACCAGTTTCATCTTTATAACTTTAAGCTGCGCTGTGGTTTAGAGACGGCTTAAAGCACATTAGTGATCATTTTTGATTCATTTTAGGCGTCTACAGTGCTGATGCTGTGAAGAAACAAAGCTACACCATATTGCACCAAAGGACTCTCCCTGTTAAATTGAGCAATTATTAACTTGGAGGCAAAATATTATTTACATCCTGTTACTTGTTGCTTATTCATCGTCAGATTGAGCCGCTACAGATATGGTGGCTCTAAATTTTAGGCGGTACATCAAGTGATTTTCACAAATTATGCCAGTAAAGGGGAAAAATATGTAAACATTTCATACCCGAGAGTGTTTCATCCCATTATTTAGATATTACAGGCCTCTGCGAATCAGGGTCTGCACACTGTAGCATACAGATATTTCACACCAGCTTTCAGCAGCTGTCTATTACAGTCCGATAACGCAGAGAGAAGTATAAAATGCAGGTGCCGGGGCAGCGGAGTCTGAGCAAACAAATACCCTAAGAGGTTGGGCAGATGTATTGAAAGCTGTTGAGTGATGTGTTTTTTCTTTATTGCAGTGCACACTGTTGACCGAGACAGAAGGAAACAAGGATATGGAGCAAAGAGAGAAAAAGGGAGACGAGGTGTTTTAGCTTGGCCACAATGTGTTCATGAGGGTGTTACCCAGAAAAAGACCAGACTGCACTGTATACGTGGCTCACAGATTATGGCTTTGACAACACCTTCTTTCTTTTATTTTAATTTTTTTTCTTGAGTAGAATATTCAAAATGTATTGGTTTAAGAAAATTTCCAATAATCAAAAGCAAATTAAACCTAATCTCTGATTTCAGAGTTTTTGAAATGTGCACATTATCTTTAAATGTGCTCTCTTTTCAAACAATATGCTCTCATTAATGGTTTCTCGCTACATCTATTTGGGAAACTCAGATTGTGGGTTATCCTGGATTATGCAAAGGACCCTATGCACAAACACTTATCAGTTTCATTTCTTTGTCCTCCCAATGATATTCATGCCAAATCCCACAGCGCCATATCTTTGCTCACAGCTGGCAAGTGTAACTAAAGGATTATGCAAGCAGCTTCTACAAGCAAATAGATTTCTCTCTACTTCAGAGGAAACTGCTAGTTATGCAGCGCCTATCTGTCCGCCAGGCATGCACAAAAACATGTCTCCCCTTTTTCATTTTTTTCCACTTGTTTTAACAGAGGGAGATGGAGAGAGGAGAGAAGAGCAGGAACGGGAAAGTAAACAAAACGAGCATTGAACCAGAAGGCTGTTCGCGTATAGGCACAGCCATTTTGTATTGTACGGCTGGCTGTACCGTAAACCACAGGCGTGCACACCTTTGGATTTAATGGAATATGGCTGCTAAAACAATAGAAGGCTGAACTTTGCGCGAACTGGATTTGCATTAAAGCACATGATTAGACAAGGCGCTGCCTCCGCCTAACAAGCCAATTAACATATGCCACTGGATAAACACTGATTGTCCACTTAGCTTCTCAGACTGAGCCCCAGCTCATGACTGATGCCTCGTAGCGGCAGCGCTGTTGGAAACATACGACACGAGGCTCCAGCTATTTGCTGTATGCAAATATTTGGAAGGTTTATTTCCCCATAAAGCTCTCGGCTCAACTCTAGCCTATGACGGCAATTTCTGATTGTCTGCATGGCCTCCCCACCGTCCCTGGGGGAAATGTGTATTAATTAAGCATCGATCTGGAGGAAGAAAACACAGAGCAGATTGGGGCAGGTCCAAGGCCATCACAGATGCAGAGGCTTACTCGAAATAAGGCATTGTACATTTTAAGCAGCTAGCTGTCATCCCCACCCAAAGCAGAACACAATAAGTGAAACATTAATGTTATTGTGTGCTAAATTAACTCAATCAACAATATACACCTTTTTTAACCTAGATATCGCTGAGCATGTTTTGCGGAGACATCCAGACTTTTTGTGCCTCCCTCAGGCACTTTCTAATATACTGTAAATACAGTCAGAGTGCTGACCTCAGCTCCATCAGCTTTTGGACCATTTTTCTTCGATAATGTCCTAAAAGCCATAATGTAAATGTTTCTCGATCAGCAGCAATCAAATGCCCCGAGATGCATTCCATATCTTCTTGCTGAGGAAGCAAGGCCTCTTTGAGCCATTAGACTCCAAACAGCTGTGAAGGCCTCGTTATGTGCACAGCAGTGTATCACTGGACTCTCACAGAGAGCTCTGATATCTAATTTATTTTTTAAAGATGCATCTATCAGATGATGTGCAGCAAACTCAGTTTAGGATTATGCTACTCTTTTTTTTTCCTTTTCCTCCTCGCTTCCTTTGTCTGTCTCCGTCTTCAAAATTTGTGCGTGAACACATTTTGTTCTTTTAATCTAAACTCTGCAAAGGTTCAGTCACGGCCATTTTCACTGATTATATCTGAGCTTCTTTTGAAAATAAAGCTCTTGTATTATGGTAATCAGTCAGGGGACAACAGGAGCAAAGAGCTGTAAATCACTGACAAGCCTTATAGATACAGCAATAAATCATAAAGCAAAGGAAATAATAAAACACTTACCTTTTGAACCCATTTAAAGCTGAAATTCATTAACCGTGAATTAAGAGAAATTCATCTGTTTTGATAACCGATGCATCATTTATCAAAACGCATGACAAGCGACTGCAAACGATCTTGACACTTAGACTTTCTCGGTTGTGCAGATTCTTTATTGCTTCTTAAATTAAACCTTAAAGTAAAGTGCACATCTTTGAGTTTTAGACAGTTGGATGGATAAAAACAATATTTGAATAGACCGGTGTTTGGGACTTTGGTCTTAGGGGCATTATAATAATTTATGCACTGGCCTTATATGGGGAAACATAGCTACTGCCTCTCAATATATATGAGATTTCAGTCAGAGTAGTTGGATAAACTTAAATGTTACATTGTTAAGCAATTTCCAAAGCTCCCTTTCAGAGAACATGGAATTTTTTTGGCTGGATGGCAGTACTGTGCTACTATTAATACAACTATTCTGTCTCAGCCAGCTGCAAAAAAGAAACCCAAGAACCATTTTATCTACCGTATGTTTCCATTTTTCAGAGACAAAAGACAAAGGAAAGGAAAGGAAAGTTTGCTGGAAGAAATAGACAACAATTACACTTGCCCTAGGAGGCCGAGGGAACCTGACCACGTTGCTATGGAAACTCAAGTACAGCAGAAAGTAACACGAAAATCAATTCAGATTGAGCTTATCTCTCCTCTCTCTCTTTCCTTTCTCATTTCGCAAGGGCTACAAAGCATGCTTCCACTCTGAATCACATTTTTAACTATTGCTGGGCTGATGCAGCACTAATCAGAACAAACACAAAGACTTTCCTTCCATTCGACCCTTAAATGGGAGGGAAAAAATGTGGATTATAGGATCCAGAAAAATGCTTCTTCAAACGCACACCTTAGAAACTGTATGAAAGAAAGATGCAGGCGAGAATGTGCTGCGACACAACACAAATCAGCCTCTGTCTCAGGGGCTCATTCTTGTGCTTTCTTTCCTTTCTCTCCATCCTCTTCACTCGCTCCCTCAAAGGGGCAACAGCAGCTGTACGCAGGTGATAAGCGTGTGCGGCGATGGGCGCTCGGCTGTGATAGGCTGGCTCAACTCCTACGCTGATGTGCAGATTACAGGCTGCGTCTGTCAAAAGGCCACTCTGCCCGTGGTTGTCACCTCGTGACGTCACTGCTGCAAATGACAGTTTGACTGGCCACATACACGCACAGCGCCATTAATGCTTCAGTACGACGCGTCCTCTCAGGTTTAAGAACCTCTTGTACAAGAAGTCCCCCACATATCTCGAAATCATTAATTCAGTGCGGTAATATCACAGGAAGCTTAATTATAAATGTTTTTGTCTGCTTTTAATTGCACACAGACACACAGCTAGCACACAGTGAGGACATAGCAGACCCACTGTTTTCACCACAGCCACTTAGCAGCAGTCCACCGGGAGTTTGGGTGTTTGGATCTTAGTCACTGGCTGCACAATGACAAGGTGAGGTCAAAGACGGGCCACGAGTATACCGAGTGTGTGATTGTCTGTGTGTGTCTAAGTGTTGTTCTCAAGGCTCATGCCAAAGAAGAGGCAAGAGGAAAGAAAACGAGCCTTGAAGAAAAATAATGATGCTTGATGCCTCATACATCAAGGAAAAGATGGAGGGTCACCTTGCTGTGAAGTCAGCTGGTCATTTACTTGTGATGGATTCAATCTGGAGAGCGATTTGTCCATTTGTCACCGGTGAAGTCAACTCAAACTTGCACGATGCGCTAAAACTGTGCAGTAATTGGACATCTCAGGTGTTCGGGGAATGGCTAAAACAAAGCTGTATCAGAAGAAAAGTGACCAGTTATAGCTGCTTGGCACCAAAAAGAACATTAAAAAAAGAACAGTACAGCGACTAACAGTGATAAAAATTACGATAGTATAATTTGTTGCACTAGTCCCAAACACTGATTAATGTTCAAGCCACCAATAAGCTCAATCCGGTTCATTTTCTTTTATTATTTGGCAAAAGAGTTTAAAATTTGCGCTTTTAAAATATTCTGATGATATTAGCAGGCTTCACCAGGTCACTGTATTAAGGGTTTGGGGTAGGATTAGTTTCACATCTTCACCTTTATTGGGGAAAATGGAAATCCTATAACAGAAAAAGTCTGGGGCTAAAATGCATGCAACAACATGTAATAGTTTCTAAAACTATGTTTGTTTAGCACGTGGCAAAAATGCATCCTAACGCTAGCCCAGATGAACGTGAACAGGTCAACGCTTGAGGAGACACAGCAAAGAAAAGAAAAAGAAACAAAGTCTAGTCAAATTTGATCGACCCGAGAGGGAAATTCTGCCTCCCAGACACTGATTCTTATTTTCCATAATGCAACTCAATGGCAATCCTGCCTGGTCAGAGCACGTGTCTTTCAAGTCCCAAGCATTTTACAGAGGCTGTCCGGTAACATTTGTAGCAACTAAACCTGAGCTGAGATAACACGGAGAGCTCCCAAAGCTCCATAACTCGGGAAGATGCAGTAGTGTTTTCACAAGCTATAGCTGGATGTTAAGACAAACTTATACATCCACACAGTGTTTGGTTGTAAAATTAGATCCCTCTCTCCGACTCTCTGATTGGTGTCCACTGCAGGTGTTCTGAAACCATGATCATGTCTAATCAGTGTTACAGATGCCCAGCATGGGGCCCACGGGCTCCCAGGCACTGTGTGAAAGTTTAAAGAGGCTCAATGTGATTTACTGTATTTTTACAGATTTACCACCCTGGGAGAAGAATAAGAGCACGTATTAATCCTTGATTGGATGGAAGATGTGAGAGAGAGAAAAAAATGGAGTGAAAAATCCCTATTAGGTCAGCAGAGTAATTTGAGTTATTAAGTGCCTTTTTTACTCTAATCAGTCACTTAAGATGGGATCAGACACTGCTGCATTATGGGATGTGACTGAGCACACCAGTTTGTCTCAATTTATCCCAGTGCTTGAGCTGGGAACATATGGACACATTCCTCCGTGAACCCCACCACCTGTCATGCATGACACATGCAGACACATGCATGAGCACAGGGTGCTTGCACCTACGCAGCCATTTCATTCAGCAGCCCACATACAGGAGAGTTTATAAACAGAAATTAATTGCTTGTTCCGGCTGTAATTAGCTCACACCATGCTTATTACTAATCTGTGTTTTGGCCCGACGCCAGGCTAGTTCTGGCCCGGATCCAGTCCATTTTCAGCCGAGCGTTGCTCTACAGTAATCCAAAAGCTCAGGCAGGATGGACCTTTTCCTCTAGATGAGCTTCTTTCAACCACAAAACTTAAATTTCTAACTTTTCTCTGGAAAAAAAGCTAAGTTATTTACATCTTTCTATTTCTGTCTTATTTGTTAAGGTAATAAGACAATGCGTATAAGATCAACAGTAACTTCAAATTGCATGTCATCTCGATAGTCTACACTTTCTTTCAGCAGATCGCACTGGCCTCCGTAACACAAATTTCCTAAAATGAGATCACTGCACTCGCAGCACACTCTTCCAAATCAGCGCTTATCTAAGCTTCTGTCTTCAGGCCAAGTCAAAAACAAAGCGGCATCCCCCATAGCCAAATTGCCTATTAAAGATGAGAGCATGTTCAGTCTCCCATTGCGCCTAGCCATCACCACCCTAATCATTCTCAGCCTAAACAGCCTAATGGCTGCCATATTGCTACTGTTTATTAGTAAACACTGATGGAAGAATGCCCGCCTCAACAGTTGTTGATTTTGTCTATCCGTATGGAGTATCAGCTGGGAATCACAGCCACCGTGCCAGAACGCTGCCTGCTGTTCAGTCCCCCATCACTAAACAGATTGCTTTATTGTTTTATGTGCATAGCGATTATGTCAGTAGACGGTTTAATATAAAACATGAACATCAGTGAAACAGTTGTTCAACAGATGAACTAAAAAAAAAAGAAAAAGGAAAAGAGAGGACATGAAAGGAACTTTTTTAAAAATTGCATTGTGTTTCTGTGAGAATGTACGAGTCTGTGCATCAGCTCCAGAGCTGGATTCTTCAAAGATCACCTTAGGTTTAAGATGCTTTTGGGAAGCCCAGTCCAAGATTGATTTCCCTCCATCTCAGTCTCAGTAACCCTTCTATCGATCCTTATCAAATATGTATCACGTCCTCAAGCCCTCACCACAACTAAGATGGAGACTTCAAACAGTGGAAGCTCAAAGAGAAAGTCAGAGGGGAGCGAGGTTTTCTTTATCTCTCCTCTGTGCTGAAGGAAGATCTGAATCCAAATAATAATGTACAAAGCGTAAAAATGTTCCTGAACCATCCAAAAACCGCTGCTTATTAAAGAACCTTCAAGATGAAAATGTGATCCCAGCTATTTTAAAGCCTCAAACATCAAAGCTTTCAAAATAACACGGTGTGAATGCCACCCAACAGCGAGCTAAGACAAGGCAACAGTGAGATGACTGCGCGCACAATGCGTGTACACAAGAAAACATCTCCGCGCTAACCTCACTTCTTGCTAAAAGGGTCTTGTCTCGTCCTGTTCCAATTCCCCAAACTCCCCTTCACGCAGCACTCATAAGTCGCAAATGCACAAAATGCATCCTTCAGCTCGCGTTCCCATAATTCTCTGTGGCAGCAGAGTGATTAATGCGCACAACTATTGATTTTGCTTTTTGCTTTTTTTATTACGAGAGAGTGGCCTTAGCCCACCAACCCAAAACACTCCTTATGTGACAACATCACAAAAAGCACCCCATCTCCTTTAGAGTCAGTGTGTGTGTGTGTGTGTGTGTGTGTGTGTGTGTGTGTGTGTGTGTGTGTGTGTGTGTGTGTGTGTGTACATGTTTAGACGTCCTTGTTGAGGACAGAAAATTGGCTTGGCACTATACTTGTGGGGACCAACAGTCACTTATGGGGACAAATGCCCGTCCCCACAAGTTTAAAGGCATTTTTAAGGCTCAAAATGTGGTTTTAGTGTCAGGGTTACAATTAGGTTATCATTAGGTTTAGGCTGAGAACCATAACCATTTTTAATGGTTAGGGTAAGCGGCTAGGGAAAGCATTATGTCAATTAGATGTCTTCACTAAGATATGAAAACAAGCGCGTGCGTGTGTGTGTGTGTGTGTGTGTGTGTGTGTGTGTGTGTGTGTGTG
The DNA here is from genome assembly GCF_057381915.1 of Diplotaxodon limnothrissa. Classification (NCBI taxonomy): domain Eukaryota; kingdom Metazoa; phylum Chordata; class Actinopteri; order Cichliformes; family Cichlidae; genus Diplotaxodon; species Diplotaxodon limnothrissa. The sequence continues at coordinate 16,848,558 of NC_140609.1, read as the reverse complement.
TGTGTGTGTGTGTGTGTGTGTGTGTGCGTGTGTGTGTGTGTGTGTGGACTGGGAAAAGGGGTGCAGTGAAAGACAAGGGTCAGCATTTCACTAACTGCTGATCTGTGTGGGAGGAGGGGGGGAGCAAAATGATAGGCGGTGTTGTTTTCATAGGGTTTCACTGCAGAATGGGTGGAGTTTGGTGCAAACACACACATACACACAGGCACATATATGTGCTGATATGCGCACATGCTCATAATAATATCTTGAGCTTTCTCTGAATTCCAGTCATCGCACTCTTGTGCTTGACCCATTTTCAAGCCCCCCAACAACAAGATCAACAAACCCTGCTCGTGTGGGGAGGAAGAAACAGAAATTTGAAAGAGACTGAAAGTGAGAACGAGTGAAGAAAGCTTTAAAGAGGAAGACAGAGGGACGAGATCATGTGGCGAATGTGATGCAGTCTCTTGTTTACCAAAGAAAAAGCCTCACCCACACGTCTCTCTAGCCCTTCCTTCTCACTCTTTTGTTTCCTCAACTCTCCCCTCACTTCCTTTCTTCTAATCTGTCCTCTCCTTCTCGACATTTCATTGCATCTTATTCCCTCGCAAGCTCATTCCTAGCACTGTGCCCTCCTTTCAAGGTTGGCCTGACTTTGGGCGTGTTGAATTTACAGCCCCATCTCTGCCTGCCTTCTCAGTGCCCTCACTGTCAATCTCAGTGAAAAATGGAGACGGTGGCACATCACTGGCATGATAAAAATCCTGCAACAGTGATCACGTAAACCAAACACCTACAGTAGCCCCTTTGAAGACATCCTTTACATTCCCGCGACTGGGCCGCTGGCTGGTTAAGGCTGTGATTCTATTAGGAAGCAAACTGTTTAATTAGCCCCTATAAGCACTCACAAGGAAGAGAGACGAGTGAGCAGAATGCAAGAAGCCAACACGCATGTGACTGAAAAATGTAGCCAGATTTTTTTTTTTGTCCCCTTCGCCGATGCTCTGAGTATTGGATGGAGTTATTTGCATAAAGCAAATAAAAAAAATAGCATTTTCCATGCAGGAGGAAATTGACTGGGGCACTGTGCCAAGCAGGTTATGCAACGAAATGAGAGGAAAAGAAAAAAGTCCAACAGTCAAGGCCGGCGGAGGAGGATGGAAGAGAAGAGAAGTATTTTCCTCAGTCAAACATAAACATAAAAAATGTCAACATCTGATTTTATCATTATGGATAAACACTATATTACAATATATTATATATAGTGTATACAAACCAAAAAAACTCTCTCTCTTTAAAACGTGCGCGGTATGATCCAGTGATACAGGATATGTTTGTAGTTCTATTTTGCAATTAATAAACAGTTAATAAATATTAGAAATATTTAGTTTATCACAATATAATTTGCGAACAAAATCAAAACAAACAAAAAATGTGATATTTGTTAATAAATGAAGTATGAGGACATGTTTTTGGTTAAAAAAAATATTACTGAATAGTAAAAATATATTTATATAAAGATTTGGCCAAATCTAGACGACAGACAAGTGCTGTACTCTTATAGAATGTATGCACTGTCCAAATTTTATTCAAACATCGGAGAAGAAAAGTTATGCAATGTTGTGTGAAATTAAGAGGGTGGACAGCCAAGATGGCAGCACACCCTGGAAGTAGGCAGGACCTGTGGAGTCTCTTCCTTCCTTCGCACTCTAAGCCTGTGTCTTACTGTATTGCAAAATAAAGCTTCCTGTCTTTCATCTCTAACCTAATCTCCTGCCCGAAAAGACGAGAGGCATGCGTTTTCTTTCCCTGAAGGAGGCCGTATCTCCTTGTGACAGGGAGATATGGCCTCCTTCTTCTTTTCCTGTCCTCTCCCCATCCTACCTGACCCCTCCTCACCTTTCCCCTCTTTACCAGCTGTCCCCCAGGGAGTTTCTGCAGGTCATCGGTCTGGCTTACACGTCATTATCATAGGCTGTGTCAGGTTTCCTCCCGGATTAGTTTGTGATAGGTGTACAGGTTTAGTTTCTCTTAGCCTAAGTACATTACAGCACTGGGCCTGATAGGTCTTGTCAAATGAATCATATCATTCATTTTGATTTTAATAGTTAGAAACCAAAGCTACAAATCCCCAGCAATTTAAAAGACAACGATATGAGGCTAACTATTACAAATGATGAGATGGTTGATAAGTGTTGTCAGTGGTCAGTGACAGCTGAGCCTAGTTCTTCCAGAAGTTTCATCCTGTTAAAAGAGAGTTTTTCTTCCCACTGTTGCCAAGTGCTTGATCAAACATTTCCCTTCTTAAACTCATTTTGTCATTTTGTCCTGTATTTTCATGTTATTTTTATTTTAGATGCATAGCACTTTCACCAACAGCTGTTTTTTTAATGTGCTATAGATTAAACTTGATTTGGCACAATCTTTAAAAAGAAAGATTCTGATGCTTTTTGGGACAACATCCTAGACCAAGATAGGCAGCAATCTGACATTATTGAGAAATACAAGTCAAATTATAATTTATTAACCTAAAGAAAGGATCCAATTACATAATCTAAACACTCACATCTAGGCACTACGCCGAAAATTCCGCTCTTTCAGTTTCAAAGTTTGATGCCTCTACTTGCAAAACAAAAGTTAAACCCTGAGAGCTATCTTGTGTGCATCCTTTCTTACCAACAGCATGATAACTTTGGGCTAATGTTCCCTCTTCATCTATAGTGCGCAAGAACAGTCAATAAGAAGTTGGTCTGTACACGGTAGGCACAAGAGGAACTAATCTACGACTTGACAGATTTCAGCTCACGACTGACGATGCAAGCACAGGGCGAATTTGTGCTCAAATTGCACAACATACGTAACTATGAGCATCCTAGAGATGAGCACAAGGTCTCTGAGACAACATGTTCTCTGCAGCTCATTCAGCGTTTAAGCACTGGTTTTGCAGAAGCTCTTGTCTGAAACCAAGGCCGCCCAGCTCATTAAGCTGCCTCATATCATGAATGATAGGAGACAAAAGGCAGGTAGATAGAAAACACAGAGACACACACTATCCCTTTTCAAAAAGCACGGGCACTTGACATGCAAACACACTGGGGTGTGTAAAAAAAAAAAAAGAAAAGCTCTGCATTTACATAAATGTGTGCACACAGGTAGTAAGACAACAGGAGCGCACACGTGCATTCAAATAAAGGTCCATCATATAAAATCCTGGCAGGACCACAGTAGGACACAGCTCAACTCCTCCCCTCCCTACTCTACCTTCCTTCCTTTCATATTTTTTTACCCCTTTCATCTCTGTATTAGCTCTGTCAATTGTTTATCAAAAGCGGCGAGGAGGCGATCGGAGCCGGCCATTTGAAAGCTCGTGCTGCGAGATCCATTTTAAAATTCATGACGGGTTAATGGTATGTTAGTGGCAACATTAGGACCCGGTGAGCTTGCATCATGCTCATTCACATTGAAAACAGGCTGCTTCAAATGACTACTAAGCAGTCCTCGTTCTGAAAGGTAATTCATATTGTAATTAACTTTTCAATCACAGCTGATTAATTAAGACAAGCTCTAGTCTGTAATTATGCATCTATTTTTGACCCTAATGTGAATCACTGGATATTCCACAGATGTCAGCAGCTGCGATTTGAGCCAGTTTCCTCTCTGCGACTTAGAGATCTCAAAAGGCAAAAACTCACACCTGAACATTTAAGCAGTGAGCACATTGTTGGTATCAGCTTAGATGTTTCAGAGCCGCAGGTCTTTATCACCATGATCTGCCACAATGTTTTAACCATTTTGATTATTTCAGCCTCTATTCAGAGAAATATCTTATAAAAGATGTGTCTTTCTTCTAATTCTGATGCACCGTGCAAAGGTAGAGAAGTGCACTTGATGTTACCGCTCCCAACAAAAACCTGAGATTAATAATTCAGTGAGGCGGTGGGATAGCTTTATTTTGTGTCCTCCGAGACTAAATCGTCTTTTATGTAAAACTGAATAAAAGAAAGGAAAGGGCTGTGGAAAAAAAAAAAGTCGGAAAACTAGGCTGGGCCAGACTGCATCCCCCTGCCATTGTCAAGCCCGGTTGGTATCCTTATGGTGTCTCTCACTCACTCTTGTTCTTTGCTCACGCACAAACACGAGCACACAACACACACACACACCTCCTAACCCTCCTAGAGTAAACATACCCTCTCCATAACAGTGCGCGGTGAATCCGCTCATGCATCAGAATCTACCATCAAATATTTATCACCGAGCAGCAGTGATTTTGACCGTGTGCTCATGCTTTTGACAGCACTCGCCTGCTGCAATACTTATTGGAGTAAACACAGACAATCCGATATCGTTGTTCTTTTGAACACTCGTGAAAGAACTCAAAAGAACACCAAGTGTACAATATAATCCATCAAAACTTCACTGCATATTCTATAGGCCGTCTGGCCTGCGGTAAAAAGCACAGACATCACTGTGGACTGTATCAGAGCTGATTTGGAAAAAATAATTGGCAGACATTGCATTTTAATTTGCAGAAATGGCACAAATACTACTCCTGGTCTATACACGGAGAGGCGTTCTTCATGTATTTTCTAATTCAGGACAACAAACTTTTGTTTTTGATCTAGAGAACACACGTAAAAGTATTTCATTTGCATGGACGCTTTTGTTTTTTCAGTCACACTTAAGATAAACATCATCTCTGGGTCTTGTCTACATGATTCATTTCATTTGCGGAACCTAATCATATCTGCATGCTGCATATTTGCTCGCTCTCCGTGACATTAGGCAATGTCTTCAACCAGCAGCTTGCAGCGAGTAACTCGAGTAACCTCGAGTAAATAAGTCGCTGGCATGGATCAGAAGACACATCTTCATGCTTGAGCACACACATTTAAAATGCCACCAAAACACCGTCCCAGATTCTGCCTTCAGTCAAATGACATCAAGTGCTCACTTACAGGTCCCTGAACGCCACAGTATGAAGCAAAATCAGCCAGCGGGCAGTACATGGAGCAATCAAAGAGATAAGCATCCCATTTAACCTGAGTAAAAATTCAAGCTACAGAACATTCTGGTGTGTTGCGCTATCCCGCTGTGCCACTGGATTCAAATAAGGAGGGTAAACTAGGTCATTGGTATGTAATGCTATGTAAACTGTCCCACTTTACCCCTTGCTGGACTCAAAATGGCGTTGGCTGAGGTGGAGTGTGTACAAGAAAGAGAAGCCCAGTGATTCAATGTGACAGTTATCAACATCCTCTGGCTAGTGAGAGGACATAGCTGTATAGAGCTGCAGAGCCCCAGTAATGGCAGACTCAGCCAGTAAACAGGTAAGAAGATGACTCACAGCTAAACAGAACACAGCGTCCAAAGAGCACAGAGCAAAGTGGAAGGCAACTGGGCATAAACAGCAAAAAAAAAAAAAAAGGACACAACTCTCAGAAATTACCGGCATGGCCACTAAAAGTCTTTTTTAGTACATACCTTGCACAAAGTTACAAATGTGGTCGGTCATTTTAGCATCAATGTTTGCTTTTTACCTTCAGATATACACATTAAGTTCAGTTATTACCATGTTGTGAACATGGAGGCTTTGAGTGCTAAAAGCTCTATATTTGAAGTTTTTCTCCTACCTGAGCTGAGCGACACGGTGTCTTTCTCCCATGATACGACAGTGACGTAGGCCTCCACAGAAGCAGGAATAATGCACTTGAACACGGCTACACTCCCTCTCATAGCCTTCTGGTCAGCCACTCTGACTGTGTAGGGTTCCCGTGATACTATTGAACAATTAAAAAACAGAATTAAAAGGCACGTCTCATTTACAGGGCAAAATAATGACATTATTATGCATTTTTTTAAAGACATCTAGGGTGAAGCAAACTGGGTCTGCCATCAAAGAAAGCATCAGAATTCAGATCTATGGTATAAAATTGCAAAGAAAGGGACACTTTCCATGGTAGTGGAAAGTGTAGCTTAAAGTAGAGACACAAGTTTCACCTAAAAAAATTTAACTACAAAACTGGTGCATGTTATAGCATGAACTTCTAATCTTATCTGTGTTTCAGAGAACACAGTCCACAGCAGGTATCAACCACCTTACACAACTCCTTGTAGCTATGTAGGAACAGATCAACGGAGGTGCATAACATGGGCTATTCAGACCCCCAGCCTCCGTCAGAATGCTGCTGAAGTTCTACTAGAGGTGGGACGCACCTCCTCAGTATACATTTAGGCATGGCTGGGCTAATTGGCATCCTCCACTCACCATTAGTTATTGCTGAGCTCCTCTCTTCCCCTGATTGTTCAACACATTTGGCCAAAAGTCTACTGATACAGTTACAAAACTGATCATTGACCTATGCCCTAGGGTGTCCTGGTTAACATTCTTATGCGTGAACGTGGTGTTATTTATGGACAAATATTCCAATGCCAGAACAGTGCCTGGATTCAGATCATTCAGATTAACTGTCATTGCCCAGATGAGCACTGAAGTCCCCCAGTAGGACAATGGTGTCTCCAACTTGGGCCACTTCCATCACCCTACTCAGGGACTCCAAGAAACTACCAGAAACTCAGAGCTGTTATTTTGTGCTTTACAGTCAGGATCTCTTTTTTTGACACTAGGGAAAACCCCAGTTTTCAGGCACTAAGCTTGGATGATACAAGTATGCCCACCTCTGTCCGACACTGCCCTGTCCAATCACTGAGGGCAATAGCAGATTGCACTAAAGTCCAGCCTTTTCCAGTAGACTAGTTCCAAAAGCTGTGCATTGAAGTCCAACATTATCAGGCCAGTTTCTCCTAATCTAAAGCGCTACCTTAGGTTTCTTCCCAAAGAGAGAAGTGACCTTGCATGTCCTGAGAACAACTTGGGATTGGACCATCAAGGGTTCTGCCTGGCAACTGTCTGATCTATACCTACAGATCAATCATTAGTTGCTCTAAGCCTTTAAGCAGCATTATTGTAAGATTTTGGACCTTTGCTGGACTTAACCACTAAACTACAAAAAAATAACACACTATCAGTACTACAAGTGTTGTACACTCAGTCTGTTAAATTCATACTCATGCAAGTTCCCCCATCATCACAATAACAACAAGTCCTTCAAACCCTTATCTGGAGACTCACCGGCTTTGATGTGGACATCCTGACTCCTAATCTTGCCAGAAGGGTTCTCGGCAGTGCAGTAGTACGTGTTGTCATGGATCAGCTTGCTAAAGCTGGATGGCAGGAAGTTAAAGATCTGGAGGGTTCCATTGGGGTGAACGTGACGGATGCCGGGGACATCGTAGATCTCCTCGCCGGTAGCCAGATACCACCGCAACGAGGCAGGCGGCGCACCCCCAGCAGGACAGGGCACAGAGGTCCCTGTGGTGCTGGCAAATACTACCTCTTGCAGAGATGCATTGACAAAGTATAAGCTGGAATGTAGGTCTTCACTGAAAACTGGAAAAGAAAAAAAATAGGAGAACATCACAATCTGTGGTTTTGATTTTATTTATCAGTCTTTCATTTTTAAATTTTGCAGTAATTATTGCTGAAAGCACCACCTTAACATAAGTTGATAAATAAGCTCTTGATATTAAGCTCTTGATATTTAAGTATCAATTTAAATTAGTTAAGATGAAGAAGATTGAATCAGTATTTGTTAAAAATCTCTGACTCCAAGTGTTGCTTATTCATTGCTCATGATCAGCAGTTATAGATTCATCAGTGTATTCCCATCCCTGGGATTTTGGGAACATTAAATTAACATAAACTCCCATCAATTATGAAATAAGGTCCACGGCCGTGATTATGTTCATGCTTCGGTTTAAACTGGCATCACTGTAAAGAGAATGGCATTAAATGTAGTTAGTGCAGGAGCATTCTCAAGAGGATAGGAGGGTAATAAATGTCAATGTTGGCTCAATTAGCTGCATATAAATCTACAGCTGTTTGATTTCAGAGTGAAGAAGCCAAGGCAGCAGAAGTCTACGATCTGAGGTTCTGTGAAAAGACAGTTTGTTTGTATTTCAGGCAAAAATACAGCATTTGTGTGTGTATGCCTTGTCGCCTCAGCCTGGTGGCAAAGCTCTGCAGTAAATGGCTTACAGTGGCACTGGCAGCTGGCTTGGACCCTCTCTGGGGAGAAAACATTTTAGCACTTCATAAATTCCTAACAAGGTTTCAAATTGCAGACATTTCCATCCTTTTCTCTGCTCCAGTAGCTCTGAACTAGCAATGAGACACTCCACTGACCTGCACATGTACACATGCAAAACACTCATTTGAAGATTAGGAATTCAACACACAAAAATTATTATGGAGGTAAGGATCACTGCTGGAGCCTTTCTCCTGAGAAAGGAATATGCAGATATATTGAAAAGTTGGACAGAGACCTATATTTTCAATGTTATATAAAGTACACTACACCACTACACTAAAAAAAACTATACAGACATTTCATTTAAATGTTTTGACTGTAGTTCAGGGCAGGATAACTATTTATCAAAATACAAACAGACAGTATATTTTTCTGTGAGATTATAAAGCTATATATTTGCTACATTAAGCTTAGATAAAACAGTGTTCTGTATATTGCTCCCCCCCCCACTACAGTATTTTCTTATAAATGTATTTTTTTCTTACAAAATAATTTAAATAATATTATATTATGAGGGGTAAACTGTGCTTCTGCAAATAGACAGCAAGTGAAAGAGTTTTTTTTCCCCAGGAATATGAATAAATGGCGAAAATAACCTTATCTTTTATGTTAGCTTAAATTAGCGCTATAAAGGCTAATGCTAATTTAAAATAAAATACAAAATAAACGAGCTAACACTGATATTAACACTATGTCAAAAAAGTGCACTCATTTTAGATGTACTTGAAACTTCTAGATTAAAATGTTTAGGCTAACAAAGTTAGTTGTTTTTTGTTGTTTTTTTAGCTAGCTAGAAACCCACAAATGGGATGGTAGCTGTTTATTCTTCCTGTATTAAAACACACTGGTCAGAATCATATCAATTGTTATGTCAAATTAAACAATGCTGTTTTTTCTACTGAGACTGTAATATCACAGGTATCACTGCAATATCTCACCATGCCTGCCTGGTCTCCCTGGTTGGCAAGAATGCAGCCTAAATTTTATTACCAAAAAGGAGCAAAGTGCCTTATATGGCTTGCATTATAGCTTTTAGGGGGCTCTAATCACCTTTGTGAGGAAAAATGTAAGACACAATAAAATAATATATTTATAGAAAACACATTTTTGATGCTGTAATTATGGTTTTTAACATGTCAGCTGTGACTCAGACTGTAGTACAGCCCACAAGTAGCAAGTACCAATCAATCAATGTCTGCGTCCCTTTTTTTATACAATACGTGATTCTGCTTGCTGCCTGTCTGCAATATGTTATCTGCCTGTCCTAGAACATGCCCATATGCATACATGCAAAATATTTTCTGCAGATTCATTTGTTTAAAGGGGTGATAAGATGTTTACACAACTCATTATGTTTCTCAGATATGTGGAAAAAATAGGTATTTGTTAAATATAGTGTATTATATAGTTTATATCTTATAATATATATTGCATATACAGTTTCTTCAACAATATATAAAGCAGATTGTGTAAATGTCACATATGCGTTTATAGAAAGACTGACTTTTTAAGAGTGGGTGGTCCAAATAAAATTTCTGCAATGTGCACTATATATGCTCCCAGCAGAGAAACTTTCATATACCTGTACAGTCTCTAACATCAAAAAGTTTTAGCCAATTTAAATATTTTAAGACGCTGTGGGATTGTGCGCCGGGTTCTCGATGGGTCTGTGGCACCGGCTAAGATGAAAATAATACATCAAAGTCATATTAAATTCTGATTCATTCTCTTTTTCCAGCTGGCACTGGGAGTATCAATCTTCTCAGTGCTCTGTTGATAATACAGATCGGAGGTGGTGGTGGTGGTGGTTGTAGTTTTTTTTTTAGGGGGGTTCAGCCTCACCTGATGGTGCTCAAGGTTAGTGAGAAGGAGAAGACACTTTAAAATCACTCGTGTCAAGATATTTTAAACATACTGCTTTGATTCGTTTTCATCCAGCAGAGAATTTCCCTCATGTGAAATCCAAAATACACAGCTGATTATGCTAAAGACAGTTTGTGTTGTGAATGAGGTGTGTGTGTATGCATGTAGTAAAACGTCATATTTTGTAAACTTCAATTGATTGGATTTGGGGAAGTAAGTGAAGAAAGTTTGTCAATTTTATTTAAACGAAATTAAAAAATACACATAATATTTTTTTTTAATTTAAAAAAAAAATCCAGTTACAAACAGCTAGCACACTTCAAAGTTTTCCAATCAAATTATTCAAGTGAAGTTAATTGACTCTTGAAGATGTTACAATAGAAAATGTCTCGAGAGAAGATAGATTAAAGAAGTGTGCAGTTGCTTGAAAAGCTTCTATTCTTCGCGAGCATCAGAGAAATTGGATTAGGATTTATGCCACGGCTGTTTTGATATTCGCCTATTTCACATTTAAAAGTAGGTGAGAGCTATTCAATTTAGACTGGCTGAGTGAGATTGATTTAATTTAACAAAGAAATGGACTCTGGTGAAAGTGCGCATATCGCTGCACTGCTCGTTTTCCTAATTGACTAAACTCAGGAGCCAGACCGCAAAATGGTGTGATGACGCATGTACATCACTCCCCTCGACCTCACAAAGAGCAGCAAGTCATGCCCCAACAAATGGCCTCAGGGTCCAACCACTTACTACATTGCCCTGGAGGAAATCAGTAATTGGCATAATTTTTCATGAACTCAACTGTAAAAGGTGAAATAAATGACACTGTTCAATAATGCATTATATGCATCTACAATTGACTATGATTTTTTTTTTCGGGATCTTCAGAGGGACAGGAGGAATGAGGGAAGCTGTTTTATGTAAACCTTAACTATCACAAGAACTTTTTTAATATTTACCCTCTTTTAAATGTAAGCTTTTTATTCGCTAATCTGGTGCTTACTGTCATAGTTTTGAGTGCTATTCTTGCAGTTTCCTATAGCTAGCTCAATTGTATTTTGTTTGCACGTTGCACTTCTGTAATTCCCACTGTTTATGCAACTGGTTTAGAAAGCAATGAGACAGATATTGGAGCAATAATGTTAAAAACTATCATTATTTACTATTTTTTAAGACTTTCAAAGCTATAAAGAAATCTCTACAGGGCTGAAGTGTATGTGTATGAAGTGTTTGTGTGTGAAATGCGTTATAAGCATATAAGAATATTTAAGAACGTATATAAACACATCAAACGCGACTATATCACCAAAAATAAATAAATGCATATAAAATCACACTATTACTTACATCAGCGGTCCCCAACCCCCAGGCCACGGACCGGTAATGGTCCGTGAGTTGTTTGGTACCAGGCCACGAGAGTTGAGGCTTGGGTGTAAAATTTATGGTTTTCGGGGGTTTTATCGGTTTTTAATCAGGGTTTGGTTTTTTTTTTTTTATCATTTTTATCGTTAACTCGGTTTCCCTGGGTCTTTTCCCGAGTGTTATGAATAAATCTTTTTTTTTTTGGTAGCAGTGCTGGTTTTCTTTTTTTGTATTTATCCACAAACCCTTAAAGGCCGGCCAGTGAAAATATTGTTGGACATAAACCAGTCCATGGCGCAAAAACGGTTGACTTACATGGAATAATATTATCATTCATTTTATTACATCTGGAGATGTGTTTGTGATTCTGAGTCATAAAAGCCCAATAGAGGCTCTCCTTTTAGCTTTGCTTTGGTCTCCACCCGCTCGTGCTAAATGCTACACTAAGTTCACCAGCTAGATGCCAGCTGTCTCCATCTTTTGTTTGGTTATGAACCAATATGTATACATATTTTTTCCCCTTAGAAGAGCTTTCTTGTAAAACTAAAGAGGCGTGAAGAGTGAACAGAAGTTATCCATCATAAAACAATAAGATGCAAGACACAACAGTGGTGTGTAGCGACAGGTGATCATTTTTGGAGAGTTTATTACTAAAAAACCCATTGACCATATAAAAATATTCCTTAGAGCACCATTTTGTATTGTGTTATACTGTGTCCTCATTCTATAGTGTTTTTTATGTGCATTATACACGTAAAAACATCACGTAAAAGTTTAAAGGTTTTTATTGGGAATGTAAGATATGGGAAAATTAGCTCTTTGTTTATTGCCATCTGCTTTAATGGGACGACAAAGGTTGGTAGTGTGTCTGTTGTTAGACTGCCACACAGATATTTAAACATAACTATACAGTTATTTCTTGCAGAGCTGTTGTAATCTATTGTCTGTTTAATGTTATAACTGAAAAACTATTAGAAAAATCTGTTTATTGAGTGTTTGACCTTCTGATGATCTGTTTCAGAGAAGCTGTAACATTCCTACAGAATTACTGTATATACAGCAAACAACACCTATTATGAGCCATAGCTGTGCTCCTTTCCACAGCATAACTGATCGGCTGACAGGCTGTTACCATCCACAGCAGAGCCACGTAAACAGTGAATCAGTGTTAATGCAAGGAAATAAAGATTAGTATACATGGTTGATTCCACAGGTCCTGAAGTCCTTGACTCGCCGCTTAATTATTTTTCAGCCTGACACATGCTCAAAACATGCTACAGTCACTTTTTGTGTGATGTTTTCCTCTCTCATGTGTCCTTGCAAGTTAAGATGAATGGTCCCGGTGCCACATGGGACTTCTCATCCCACACCAACATATTCCATCTTTTATGCAGCTGCTAGTTTTTTTGTCATGAACTCTCTGTGACATGTGAAGAAGAGAGAACAGCAGAAAGCAAACAAGAAGGGGCAAAAAGAGAATCAGAGAGATAGTGGGATTGATTCAGCTTCCCATATTTCAGGGGGCACTTGTGTTGCATCTGTTGAGCGAGCAGATCCATTGTCTGAGTTGTCAACGCCACCGCAGCATGGGGACTCTGCACTGCATGGTAGCGTGGCACCGGGTACCTCATAGTGACAATGTGACAGCAGGAACCTTGGGTAATTAAAGCAGCTCTGTGCTCTGTGCCCTCAGGGCATGTCTGCCTGGGATGTGGAGATCATACCTGGCTCACTCACATTCAACACTAACAGCGGAAGCAATTTTCAACCTTAACAAATTCCTGCTCTGTGCATTTATGGATAGTAGCATTAGTGTGATGTAGGCAGCGCTCGAGCATGTGATCAAGCTTTATTCCCAGCAGCTAAAAATAGGGCCTTGACCTGTGGGTGACCCAAATTTGAAATACACTGTACAGGTACACTGCATTTCATTTAATCTGATTACCATGGATGAAAATCATATTTCACCAAAGTAAGTTATTTTTTCTTTATATCAGTCTATGAACTTGAAAGCAATATGTGTAGAGCTATGTATAGAGCTAGGAGCTCTGATACAGGGAGATGATAACCAGCCAGGGCCAGGGAGTCCACTGTGAGTAAGCATTCCCACTGATCTGATCTGCCCAGAGGCAATACACCATGCATGGAAGTTAAATGACTGTATTCCAATTTGCTCTCATGAATATTAAGCAGGGCTGTGACAGAAAGGGCTGGCTGTACGCAAGCTGCTGATCCACACCGACAGATCAGTCCTCTGATGTCTAGGAGGGGCGGGCAACTCTAAAAACGAGGCCCCCACAGCAGATGAGCCTCCTCCTCCTCCCTGGTCTATTTTCATGTCTTAAATGGGCCAGAGTGGCTGGCTGTCTCATCAAGGGAAAGCCAGAGACCCTGGACTGGTTCTCAGTTAGTATAACTAAGCAATAAAGACGTTGATGTCTAAATTATGCTGCTGCTACTGCTGATGATGATGAGTGCAAGTGAATCTGATGAGGGATTATACCGTAGCAAACTATAGCAGCTCCCTCTGCTGCTGCTGCTGATGAATAAAAACCTCCACTAGTAGAAATCTAATATTGCTATGTAATATAACAAGCGCACTAGAAGGTGGAGGGAAACCAAGGTCTGTAATAAAGTAAACAAAAAAGCACTGCTTTGAAATTGTTGCATACATCCACTGCAGATTTACAAGGAGTTGGATTTTACTATGTGAACCTGGAAAACGCTGCTACTGAACCGCAGCAGCTTCTCCAATTAGACCAAACTTATTACAGATGATTTAAGATTTCAACACCTGCAGTTTTACCTATTAATTAAAATAATTTTCTAATTTTACTAAGACCTGAGGAGAGCAGCACTGCGCTGTTGCCTCTCCTCAACCCAATTAACATGAATAAAACCTGTGTATTTATAGAAAGCTAATGCTAATCCTTTTGACAAACAGGCACAGGATTGTTTGTTATAAATATATTTTAGGGGTGATTTATTCCCACAGGGTGCAACATTGATGGTGTGCTGTATAAAGTAATCCAGCACTGCTAAAAAGAAGCATTTAGTAATGTATTTACTGTATAAACCAATAATTTTTTTGTATGTTACATAAAATAATCAGAGGACTATCCCGTGAACTCCACAGTGGGGGTTGAGTTGTTATCTTTTAATTTTAATAAGTTTGCCAGGTGAAAGTTGATTGAGAGGAGCGAAGATACTTTATATTTATACACCGATTAATAATGTAAATGCTTTTATTTGTGTGAAGGAAACATCAAATGGAAGGAACCAAGTAACAATCAAAGCAGCACATAATCTAGCGAGGGTCTCATTTAATCACTGATTTATTATCTCTGCAGACTCACCACAAACACAGGCATGCTGGATGCCTTTTACATTTAAAACGATGTTACCTTTTTAAATATAAAAGAAAATTTATCAATGAATCAATTTTTGTTTAATTTTTAATAGTAGTTCATCTATTTTAGCTAGCTAGAAAACTTTGATTAATTGGTGCTACGTAGCGCTCTGCTAGGATTAGCTAGGCTAATTCAAGTCAGCACAGCTGTTGCTGCTTTTTTGGAGCATTTTTGGTAGAAGTTTAAAAAGTTTTAACTCCAGTATTGGTGAGTGAAATTATTCTACTTTGTTAGTCTGGCACTTAGCACCAGTTAGCAGGTATCTGTTTTTGTGATGTTTATGGATGTAGCTTGCTAACCCAACTTGCTAATTTGAATAATAACTCCATCCTTTCATCTAAATACAATAACTTCTCACTCGTGCTACTACACACATGTAATGTGCTCACTTATAAGATACCGGTAGCATTGTTCTGCTTGCCTAGAGTCATGGTATAAAGAAAGTAGACCATCTGTCAATATTAAGGTTTATATTGTAGAACAGTTTGGTATACAAAGGAGTTTGTGATCAATTCAAAGGCTGCAAGGCGCCCAGGCCCTGTGGCTGCAGAATAAGCCGCAGTCATCTCCAGCAGCTCTGTGGAGCTTTTCTATAAACACAACACTGTGCATTACAGTCAGAAATCTCCACTATGGTCTCATTTGTCTAAAGGACATTGTTACACAGGTCTTGTGAGCTTGTTGCAACTTTCTTAGCTGTGCCGTCATGTCCTTTTCAGTGACAGTGTCTTCTCCTGCCTTCACCCTTCCAAACCTGTTCATTCTTTTTTTAATTGTACTGTCATGAACTTTTAACATTTAACATGCTAACTGAGGGCTGTAAAGTCTGACATGTAGCACTGAAGGATTTGTTGCAGTTTCTCAGCTTCTCATTGCTCAGTCTGACCTTGTGGTGAATTTGCTAGGAAATTGACTCCTGAGAAGACCGGTAACTGTCTTGAATGTTCACTGTAGAATGATGGACTTCAGACTGTTTGGAAATGGCCTTATAGCCCGTCCCAGATTAATAGACGGCAGCGGTTGCATCATCTAAAATAGTTACTGATGTCTTTCCTCTGTGGCATCATGTTAACACACACCTGAATGCTCCGGACCATCAAACTGCCAAACCTTCTGTCTCATAGAGGGCCTCCCATGCTCTGATGATCAGTTAATCAAGTCCATTTGACTAGCAGGACTTGGCTTCTACTTACCCTCTTAATTCTTGTGGATGCCACAAGGTTGTACTTAGTTTTTCACACACTTTGTCTACATTTTGGCTTAATTTTTGTTAAATAAATAATGACGCAGTGTAAGGTCTGAGGTTCTGAGGTTGTATTTTCCTAATTGCAAGATCGGCTGTGGCCAAGATTATTATGTTTGATACATAAAAATTTAGAATTTAAAGAGGATGTGCTTTTTTTTTACCATAACTGTATATTTTCTGCCACAGTTTTTATTCAAATAATACATCGCTAAATCAGTAACCCATTCTCTTAAGAAACATATGCAAATACATCCTTTAAAGAAGTAAGTCCAGCTTCATCGAAGAGTCTGCGTTGCTATGGCTCTATATTTATAATGATGACTTTATAGAACAGTCAGGCCCAGGTTTGTCAGAAATAGACATCATAATCTTCTATCCTTTAAGACTGTCTGTATGTATTCAACAGGTTTGATTGAGCCTTCACTGGATATAATCAAATCACCTCCAAAATAATCTAATGGTCAACATACACTGCCTTTCTTGATAACATGATTAAGCAGCAACATTCTCACTGAACAGATGCTTTTTCAGTCTACCAGAGGCCCAACCTCAGTTAGACAAGCAGATATCACACATACTGGACAAGCAACCTTATTATGTCACCCAGCATTAAGTCTAAGGGCCTTCAGAAAAGTTGCTGCTGTTGGATTTATCATAACTGCTGTCCACCTGGATGGTACCTAGGGAGCTCCATGGTGGTTTCATAGGGGTATATGAGAAGCTTCTGAAGAGGCTGACCTGACACAGATAGCCTTTGGCCCTCAGGCTTTGTTATTTTATCTGTGCCAGCTAAATCTGTTAGGTAGCCATGGCACACCTGTGCAAAATATGCAGAGGAAACTTTTTCTGTTTACTTAGAAGTCAAAGCAAACACCTGATTTCACAACACAAGCATCGGCAAACTCACATAACCAATTCGATTTACGTACAGAGGAGGTGCAACAGAGATAGTTAAATCCAGACCACAGAAAACTGATTGTCGATATTAGCTCTGAGGAAATAATGCAGGTTCTGGGTGTCTAAACATAGCCAGAAGGAAGCAGCTACAATGAGCAAACTTCTGCAGGAGTTGACACTGAAAGGAAAAACAAATTAAACTTGTTGCCAGCGAACACGATTTACAGATATCTTCACCATCAGCATTTGGATGTTTGTTTGCTAACGCGACGCCCATGCTCAGTATCACATATGCTTTTTTTGGTTTCTTCCTGTTCTGTCAGCCTTTTTCTGTGTTTTTAAATGAGCCGTTGGTTTGAATTGCACTATCATTTGAAGCCCGCCTTGTTCTTCCAGCTGATTGCAGCGTCCTTATTAGCTTTTTTGCGACCCTCCTGAACTCGATTTTGAGAAGTGCTTTACACTTGTGATTTTATTGCTACCAATACTGCACAGGTAATAATACAATTATTGCCTCGGTTACCCTTTTAAGATACATACCCCTGTCCCTGTTTTGTCCAAGAGATGTCTGTGACCAGCAGCTGGTAGAGTGTGTTAATGTGGATGTCACAGCAGCTGGCTGCTCTCATCCTGTTAGCTCTGCCTGCCATTATCAGGCCCTCCAACCGCCACCACCTACTCCCCCTCCAAAGCTGCTGTGATTGCTGCTGCGTGCCGTACTCATTTTAATACTCCAGACTCATTTGACCGTCTTTATGGACTTATCATATTAAACATTTATCACAGCCATTTCCCTAAATCAAGCATGTTTATTCAACACTTAGGGGACCACAGCCGGGATCCTTTCAGCACCCCCACCCCCGGCACACTCACACATTTCACACACACACACATCTTTATTTTCTCCTTTTCCTTGTTTCTCTCCGTTCCTCCTCTACTCTCCCTCAGCCCCCCTGGCTTGCTTTATTACAGTCCTCGTTTCCCTCTGTACGCCTGCCTGAATAAAATGAGAGGCAGTTTTGTACAGTTTCTTCCCTTTTCCTTTCCGGTCATCCTTTCCTCCAGTGGCTAGGACACAAGGGGAATTGTGCTGTGCGAAGCCGAGCAGCCAAGCAGACACAAACGTATTCTGAGCATTTAGTCCTTTGAATGAATCGAGTTTTAATTTAATCATCTGATCAAACACTAATTAGCATAATCACTTGTGGGGATGGATGGTCTAGATAGAGACACAGAGCAATACATAATAGACCCCGTCTATGTGTTGCTAAATGTCTGCGGGACACTTAAAAACACATACAGTATATAAATGTTACAAGCTTCTAGGGACCCATGTGGGGCTTTGCCCAAATTACCTCCTCTTGCACGAACAATAGAGGGAAGTCTTCTTCAACAGCACAGCCCCAGCAAAGTGATATATTCACTGCTACACTACCCTACAATCAAATGCACTGAAGCCAGGCCCCGCGTCCTCTTATTTGATCTTGGACAAGATGGCTTACTGCAGCATCACACCTTGGCCTGAGCAAAGGAGGTCTGGGAATTCTAGGAATACCACAAAGTGCTAAGATTATTGACAATGCACTCAGTCTCACACCGGGCCGAGGGATCGATGAGTGGCCAGAAGGACATAAATCAGACTCCTGTGGCTCCACTCCATGTCACACACTAGCCCACCCACCCCACTTCCCAATTAAACTCACGTACGCACTGGTTTGCATGCACACAGGAACACACATTCTGTAAAGCCTCCCGACACATTATATATATACTTCACATAAACACCAGGAAATACAGCACTACCTTCCACATCTCACACACACACACACACACACACACACACACACACACACACACACACACACACACACACACACACACACACACACACACACACACACACACACACACACACAGGCATATTCTCACACACCTTACAAACAAGATGACAGCGCTTTAAAAATGGCCAGCTAAAAATAACCGCCACTAACTTGGTCTTAAATCTTAGCATCTGTGCCAGGTTTAAAAATAAGGAGCAATGTCAAGAGACCAAGCTGGACCCATTTGTCTTTCTGTCACTCTGTCTATCCAGCTTTGCCTCCTCCGTTATCCCGTAGCCTACTTTAATATTCGGACAACGGAGCATGAGACACTGGGACAGACTTGATGATGAAATATCTCCAGGAAATGCATTTTTGAATAAACTGACTGAGATGCAGATTTGAATATACAAGGAGGGTCCATGAAAAGCCAAGCTCAGAGGCATCACTGGAAAGAAAGAGACAGGCTGGCAGACAGTTGGTGAGCCACAATACATCAGGCATGCATCATGCTAAGGACAAAGTCACGCGAATCAATTCAGCCTTGGGCTACCAAGTGAGTCGAGTTCAATTCCTGGACCTGGTATGTGGATGGCTGGATTAACAGCCAGTATTTATGAGGTGCAGTGTGATTGTTTGTCTCTAGGGGTGATGGATAGCAAACTTGTCGCACCTTCAACACCGGTCTTCCACGATGGGCAAAAACTGTGGTGGGATACTCACCACAAGTGAGCCTGCAGACACACACACACACACCAATGAGACCCAAAAAGGACTACTGGTGTGCGTGCACATATAATCTATATTTTATGAAAAGGTCATGCATGTTTTTATATTTGACACAAGTATTAAATAACATTTCTCTGTCCTGTTTGGAAAAAGGGAATCAAAACTGGATTGAATTTCACAAAACCAAGTTTCTTCTGGCAAAACAGCAGCACATAAAAACTGCAAATAGAGAAACAAGGTTTTACTTCTAATGAACTCGTTTTGGGGGGGATATTGTCACAAAGGCTCATGCAACCTTGTAACAATATAATCTCATGTTTAGAATAATTGCTATTTAAAGCAAACATCTGATTGGAAGCAGATCACAAACTAAAGCAAGTTAGCAAAGCTAACTTAGAACACTTTAAACCCAAAAAAGATACAAAAGTCATTGAGAAGATTGAGTAGTTTAATTAAATTGTGCTACTAACACTTTGGGTTTGATGAGACACATTTTGTTCATTTTTGAATAAACTATACTTCAATAACTTGAAGCTTTTTGAGAATTTTTTTTCTAAACCAGTTCCTGACTAACATTTGGAAACCTCACTGCAACTATGAAAAAGAAATAAATGAAATAACATATTTTTTTTATATATATGTAGTTGCCTGGTGAGTGTGTTGAAATTTGTTTTTTGTTTTACACACCTTCATTTTTGACCAATTGCAATTAGGTGTGCAACCAACTTGTCACCCAGAGGTTGATTGTGCAACAACCTTCTAACTATTTTGGATTGTAAGGTTATTGCAGAGGTCACCTGGTGGGAGCCAACCTGTCTGCAAACAATCGCAGTGTGACTGCAACCACTCCCAGACAGATTGACGAAGGTTTTCAGATAACTTCTGTCAGATTGACTGCAACGTGTTGGCAATCTGAGTCAGGACCCGTCTCTTTCTAATTGGCTTTCTACTTAACTTATCTGGTCGCTAACTGATTTTATTCTGGTTATAGTCCTTTATAAAAGTGAGGTTGCTGAGTGCCTGTGTCATTTTGCACTTAAATTGTCATCTTGCAGAAACTATGTCACTATTTATGGAGGAATTTCTGAATTTCAAATCAGACGGAAACTGACTTGCAACAGATCTGCAAGTTTTCATCATTAATCGCCACATTATCTCAGACAGATCTCACAAACTTGCCAGCTTAACCCCATTCAGTCAAACTGAGAGCAGACTGACTCTGTAATATGCCATTTTATCCCACCAAAATCACTCTGAAGACAGCAGCTGACTGCGAGTGCACACAAACCTGCTCAAAGGTAATGATATGGCAAGCTATTTTACAATATCGTTGGTCTGACGTCACTGTTACATAATTTAAAAAAAGGCAATCAGCTTCCTCAAATGTTTGAGTGCTTTTAACTTATTTGGGCAAAGAGAGCGGGCCACAGTGTACTGTTGTATCAACACATATTTATTCATTCAGTATCTTCTGCCTGTGCTGATCATGTCACAGTTGGTTAACTTGTCATATCCAGACTGATAATGTACAGTACAGTACGATACAGAGTACTAATAAAATGATAAAGTTGACTATGTAACAGGTTTTGTAGGCGTGTTTGTAACTGGGATTAACCAAACTCCAGTTAATATACAAATTTTTGATTGAATGCTGTTATAAGTTGCGTATAGGACCTTGTTTCATTCTTGATGATCCACATGTTTGATTTGGGAAAGATTTTACACTTTATACCTCTCCTGATGCAACCCTGCAGATATATCCAGGTTTGGAACTGAAACTGGGAGTACACTGGCTCGAGACCCCCTGTTATGGTGTATGGTTTGGAGACAGTGACACTAACGAAAAGACAAAAGGCCAAGCTGGAGGTGGCAGAGTTGAAGATGTTTAGACTTAACCAGGATAGACAGAATTACAAATGAGTACATCAGAGGGACAGCTCAGGTCAATCATTTTGGAAACAAACTTTTGACCTTGAAAAAGTTTTATTAAATCAGAATTAGCACCTTGCAGTAGATCTTCACGTTTCAGGTTTTGCATCAAGAAGAGCGGTCTGTAGGTCTGCGGGTCTGTTATTGAGACACTCACTGGGTCTTTTGTCATAAGTGGGCGTGTTCCAAACTACTTTGAAACTAAAATCAACAGAAAACCACTTCTGCAGAGGAGAGCAGAAGTGGTTCACTGGTCTTTTTTAAACTGTCAAATAAAGCTTCTACACCAGTTCCCCCACTACAGTACCTGTGCAGTGTAGCCCAGTAATATAACATGTCCCTTTGACAGGTGCTGAGTGAATTAAAAACATCCTCTCTACTGAGAACCCTCTCTGAGAGGGAAACCCCCGCCAGATGTACTACAGCCTCACTTTGCACACATGATCAAACACCTACATCTGGGTGCTGAGGGCTTTTCTGCTCTTCCCCGCAGATGCTAAATGATATCGTTAACATTTTAATGCAAGAGACATTTACACGCGGGCTTGCGCAATTACACCTCCGATTCAGTGGAATCCTGTCAGACACAGTGTGATCGGTAATTAGATTTTACATTGGGTGAAATGCAGCACACACACATAAGCATGCGCGCACATGCACGAGTCACCAAAGCTTGCTCCTAATTAGGGAGCTAGACAGGCTCGAGGAGGTATGGTACAGTAGAGTAGCCCTCATTATACAGCTGGGATGTATGAACTAGGGGATATCTATTATGATCGCACATCAGGGTATCCATTACCCAACATTAGCACCTCTTTCAACTGGAATCGCGCGCAGAGTTCAAAACGTAACCCAACAAACCTTCACACAACTCAGACAAGTGAGGAAGAGTTAAGTGGGTTTGTAAACTTAATTTAGCCCATTAGATATTCAGATCAGAGTGAGACTGCACAAGATGATCTATCACTTGACTGTACGCTGGGTGCTTTCATGGGGTAATTTGATTTCAAGAGCTATGATACTGCTTGTGCAACCAAATCCTAATTGGTAATTAGTAAACAGACTACTAGTCGTGAGTGCAACAATAAGGGTGGTCAGGTTTCTCTCCATTTGCTTTACAGACCCGGCCGCTGGGAGGCCGCTGATCTTTAGACATTTTTACAGAGGCATCTCCGACAAAAGGAGGCTCTCATCACTGCACTGGCTTTATCGCCTTCATGTAGATTTATTACCACACAAACACTCGTCCCACCTTCTATTTGCAGCCAAGTTCAATCTATCCATCCACCCCAGTCTCCGCAGCATTTCCATCTAGTGTTGCAGGTTGCTAATAATGTGGGGTCATGTAAAATTGGCAGGCTAACTGATGTTGGCAGCTATTTACTGTACTGTAAGCTACACTGGGATGGATGCTCTGGAAGAGCTTCCTTATTTTGGTGTGTGTGTGTGTGTGTGTGTGTGTGTGTGTGTGTGTGTGTGTGTGTGTGTGTGTGTGTGTAGTCCGCGAAAGGTCACAGCTAATTGAGATCAAAATTTGATTGCATGATTTCCTGACCTCTACATAATAGTTCGTTTATTGAAGAAATACGAGATAAGTCCTTTTTAAGTCACGAGCGTCGGGTTAAGCCGCGTGCATGTCTACAAATCATCGCAGTCTTGGTGGGGACTCTGTGAGAAGCCTTGTCTCATTATATCTTTGCAACGAGAATTTGAATAGGCCGGTTTAGCTTGCTGTAGTTTTGCCCAGAGGCAACTTTCAGGCAGAGATATTTAATGGTTCCTCTCCTGTACTGATGACTGAATTTATAGATGCTACTTTGATAGGTGCAGGAAATAGCAAGAGCATAAAGTCTTAAACGGAATACAAAAAGTAATTGTGCCTCTTGGCTGGTGAATGTGTCAGATTTAACATTTTAATTTTCATAAAAAGAGTAATAAGGACCGGGGTTGTCTTTTGCTTCCTTTTGATAATAAACAATCAATTGCAAAGATAAGGAAAGCAATTAAAATGTGACATTTTTGAGCATTGTGTGGTTGCGAATCCGTTTCCCTTTCTTTAATTGAGTTCATTAAGCTGATATCCAGTGAATGTATGCAAAGAACACAGAGAACCCAGAAGCGCTGTGAGGTGCTCGGTTATAATATGGTTGCTTATAACACCTGTGGACACAACGATGTAACGAGATGTGATTAGCTTTGGGTCGGGAGCTTCCAGGTCAGCACGGTTTGCAGACAAACTCACAGTTCCCATCAGGAATAGTCTAATATTTCCACAGGTGTGCCATTTTTTTATTTTTTAAAAAGGTTTCCAGTTTGTGAAGAATTATTAAGCCCAACCTAGTGAATGAAATCATCCGGTTATCCAATGTTATGAACGGGAATTCTGAACTGCATGGTATTTTCTTTGCACAACACCACATCATATGGCTTTCTTTCCCCCCATACGGTGAAGAGTGAATGGGTGAACGTTTTAGGACGCAGCCCCTAACACCCATTAAGGAGGTTACCATAGAGACAGGCCAGTGTGCACATGATAGGCCTAACTCTGAAACAGCAAGAACTGTCTGGAATCCAATCTCCGTGCTGGCTTCCATCTACAAGGTCATTCATTCATTCTGACAATGACTACTCAGCCGATGAACACCTCATTTTCATGATAATCAACCATATATATATAGCCAGGGTCCTGTACATAATGGGAAAATCAAATATAAATGATAGAAAAAGGTAAAGATACTTTAAAATTCACTTATACACACACACACATACATATATATATATATATATATATGTGTGTGTATATATGTGTGTGTATATATGTGTATATATATATATATATATATATATATATACACATATATACACACACATATATACACACACATATATACACACACATATATATATATATATATATATATATATATGTATGTGTGTGTGGGTGTGTAATGATTGCAGTGCAAATAACAAGCACAAAAAGTGTAACGTCTGCACTCAAGGCTGTCTATTGCTTAATCCCTATCAGTTGCCTCAGGCCTCCTCAATAATCCCTTAAGCAATAAACGGACACAATCTTGCATGGCAGTTGATCTAATGTCAGAGTCAGATGATTATGATTAATGAGGATTCCTTATTGTTCCTTTATGAGTTTCAGCACAAGCTGGGCTGAGGGAGATACCATTTTATATGGAGTCAATGTCAATAAACGGCACCGACGGAGGGTTGCCTCAGCACCGAAAACGCGTTGGCACAGAAACAAAAATCCATTTCGAAGCTTTATTTTATCATTCCGGCCAGAGGGGGGAAAATCCATTTTGGGGGCATACTATAATATATCACAGCCCCTTGATGCGGTTGAATGTATTCATACCTGTAAATCCCCACTTCCCTAATTTTTCTTTTGTGAAATCTCTTTTTTTTCCATACAAAAGCAACCGACCACTGATTTTTTTTTTCAATCCCCATCTTGTCACCCTGATGTCTCCCAGACATGTTTCCATTTTCTTTCCTTCTCCTTCTTCAACTCTCCCTTTTTCTCCCCCTGTTTTCGTACACACCCAGTCGGCCATAATCCCTCCCTGTAGAAGGGACTCTGGCCAATAAGTGAACGCAATAAACTGTATCAATTTTCCACCATTGATTTTATATATATGCATATATACGCACTGTGAGAGTGTGCAAATATACCTGCATGGTGTCTCGCATGTGTGCAATGGCACAAATGCATGCAACTGCACTTGTGTACACGAAAAACAGCGACAAGATGCACGACCAGGTCTGAACGTCTCAATTCCAGCATTTGAATGGAAAAAATGCATTTCACACTCTTTTCACGAGTAAATTTGTGAAGTACTTTTGCATTTGCAGACAAATAAAATACAAAAATGACCCCTGAGGACTGTGTTTCATCCAAAAACATTACACCTGTACTGTTCATTACATTCGTTGCATGAACATTTTGTACTAATGGTGCACGCTTTCTCTCTGCTAACTACATTTTAAGGTAAATAAACAAAAAGCTGAGCTCACATTTGTAACAAAACTGGTTTTGCAGGTGCTGCGAACACCCTGCTCAAGCCAGAAATATAATTTAATTTTTTTAATTAAAAAACAAACAAACCCCAAAACGTTAAAATGCAAATACGAATGACTGCCTTTAAAGATCTTTGTATAAACTGGCCTTTTTTTTTTATGCTTTAGTGTCAATTTAGGCCATTTGAACTTGAAAAATATGCTCTCTGTGGGGGATGGGGAAAGGGTTAAACCAAATGTCCATTATATCAAAGACGTCACTTATTACTAAGGGCCACAGTGGAACAAGGTTGTGACAGAAAAAAATAAGTATCATTTGGTATAAAACAAAAACAAATATTATTAATATGATTCAAATGAAAAACTATTCAAACTTGACATAATATCCAACTATTGCAATTAAACAGACTGACTACAGGCACACTAACAACATGGTATAGCCGTTTTATTTCTCCTGGTTCAGGGTGTATATCTGAAGGCCAGATATGGGTCTAATGGTTTGTAGGAGAGCTTGAAGGATTTAAAACGCAATTCATGCCTCGCCCGTCTCTCCCCCTCTATCAGGGGTGTCAGCCTTTTGACAAGCATATAAAATCCATTTCATGTGGGTCACAGGTGACCTCCATCCTCCCTCCTCAGTCACTTAGCTGTCTACCAGTGATTTGCCTTCTGCAGTATGTGATGAGCAATAATAATAATAATAATAATAAAAATAATAATAATAAAAATATGAGCAGGTGCAACTTACCATTCAAGATGCTCTGGGAAAAGATAAAAGCCAATATCCACATGCCCTGCTCCGTTCAATCCCCCCAAGCTATGCTTTCTCTTCTTCCTCTGACCGGTGCCTCCCTGGGTTTCTCTTCTGTGCGCTTGGGCTAAGGTTAAACATTTGCCACTGTCTTGAAGCAAACCGGTCCAAGTCTCTACTTTTAATATCTCCTTCGTACTTTTTTGTTACACTGATTTGGTTTCTGGGATGTCTCGGAGCATAAATGCGCCTCTGTGATTTTCTTGGGGAGAGCTCTGCTCAGACTCTCCTTCCTGTGCTCCGCGTCTTGCTGCTTGTCCCTGTTATTCAAAAGGATGCTGAAGGGGTGAAGCCCAGGTGTGTGTGTGATGCTGAGTCAGAGCCGGGTTAGAGCGGATCCTGGGAAAAGAAATTAAATCCGAAAACAAGAAAGAAACAAACAAAAATTAAAATTTAGAAAAAATGGTTAAACTAAATCTTTAAAAGAAAAATGTCCGGTTTCAGGTTTCCTGAATAAAACACTGGAAGACGGATCATCCTTGAAGGTAAAAATAAATGAATAAATAAAATGTTACAAAATTAAAACAACTAAAAGAGAAAAGAAGCAAAGAGAAGAGAGAGGGCGGTGGCAGAAGAATGAAAAGCAGGTTTTTTGCTCAGACTCCAAAGTCAGATCATCTTCATCGCCTCTGTGCGTCCAGCAAGAGGCGAGCAAGCGCATCTTCTCCGCTGCCGCTCTCTAATCGCACCACACTGACTCTCTGAGCATTACACAGAATAACCCTCTCCCCTGCCCCTGCAGACGCTTTAATTCCTCATTGCCTTAAAGGAGCAGAGGCGGCAGCCGGTCGCTCCTCGGGGCAGGATACTGTTGTGGAGGTGGAAGAGTGTGAGAGCACGCAGCGAGTGGGGCATTTGCATTAAGGAAATGAGCTGCACCTGACGCACCAAGGTACCAAAGATTTTTACGCACGGGGTTGTATCAGCTCAAACAGAAAGCGCTGTCTGCTGGCGTGCAGGTGTACGCGGAACACGCCGCTGTGCCCCAGATCTGGCTTGAATTTAGTTCCTAATGTTTTTCTTTCGTGTGTGAAAACAGAAGCGAGCTCCCCCGTAATAATGGAAATCTGCAAGGACACCCAGTGACGCGTATCTTCTGTTGTTTAAGTAGAAAATGTAGTTGTTTTTTTCTTTTAAACTGAATAACAACGTGAACTTGATTGATGAGATTTAATAATCGCATTGAACAGAAGATAGGAGGGGAAGGCAGCCACTCTGTCAGGGGGAAGAAAAGGGGTTAAGATGAAGAGCCCCCCCCACCCCGAAGACGCACATACTCACACAGTTTATATCGCCTCCCTCAACCCAATAATCCACCACTCACCACCACCACCAACCCCCACTACCACCACCCCTCCATTTTAATGCCTGCCTTGAAGTCAAGGGTATAGCTGTGGAAGCCTGTGGGCCTGTCCACAGCGCCGGGTTACACTCAGTGTGATATAACCGCCAGCTCATGCTCTGTCCCACATGACAGAATACATTGCAAGTGAGATTCCAGCTATATACCCCAAGACACTCATTTTGTATGCTCATATCCTTACAAGTCTGAATGTGTACAAAGATAAATAAATAGAAGGTTTCATGGTGAAAGGCTATACTGACTACATTTGTAGCGCTAATAGCCGCCTTTTAAGTTGGTAAAGATGCTGAGCTGAGAGTTCTCGGTTCAGCTATTTTGATCTTTGCATTTTGCTGCTGTCCAGTCTGGTTTGTCCCTGTGTCTAATCTGTCACAGCGTTCTTCCTGTTTCTCTCCACACTCCAGCAGACAAACAGGAGCGTTGTTTGCCTCAAAACTGTTCAAGTAGTACTCAGATATTTGTATTTACTCATGTTTGATTGGTCAGATATTGTCTGGATTTTTTTTTTTACTACTAATGCTACTCCAGAATGTCTGTTTGAATGAGTGATGCTGTTTTACTTTTTGCCTATACGTGCAAGATAAATCCAAACAAGTTTAAGACTGGAGGAAAGGAGAAAGTGCTAGTGTTTCAGGGCAAATGGTTAAAGATCCGGGCTGTCATTTAGAGCTGATTAGGAGCACTGTGCTGGTTTTTTGGCTCTAAATTCTTGGCATGGAAGAACAGCTGAGTTGATTAGCTGCTGCAGAATGTGAGATATGATCATTTGCCGTGCCATATTTTTATCCAAGCTTTGTTTTCGCCTCGCTTGCTGCCCATACTCATTCACAGCAGTCACACTTAAATACTGTAATACAGAAACAAGGTTTCATCATCTGTTTCCAATAAGCTATTTTAAAATGAAAGTAAAACACCTTGCTCAAGGGCATCTCTGTAAAGTTCAAGGACTACGTGTTAGTGATGCCGAAGGCAAAGCCCATTCATGCCCTACAGGTAATCAAATGGAGCAGAACTGCCCGTAGTTTTCCTCGGTTCAGCCTTTTTAGTAATGTTAAAAGAAAGCTTTTCCACAACTAAAGGTGACATCCGCAGCCTGTCAAGACAAACAGTTCTTAGAGAGGGAGGAAAAAAAGGCTTTGACTGTGGGTTCAAGGGATTGAGGGAGGGATCCATGGCATTAGAGACTGCCATCTGACATTTTAGGGGAAATGAAGCATTGGTGTAATCAAAGTCCTTATAACGTCTCTGGTGTAATCTCGCTCAGCAAACAGGATTTTATGAGAAGCTGAAATTAAAACTTTGGCAGTGAAATAGATAAAGCAAAGCTAATCAAAAGGTGATATTTGTTTGCCTTTGAAAACTAACGTTTGGTGTCACAAAGCATGGAATAGAGGCAATGACACAGCCTCACCTCAGCACATAGGTCAGGGGCATATGTACTGTGTGTGTACACTATATACACCGTCACACCGCTGTACGCACGCCCCGAATGAGGGCGCTTCCAGTAAAAGCACAATTTCACAAAGTGTGTTTGACAGCAAACAAGCACAGTGTAACATCAACACCGACAACATGACCTCACAACAACCAAATTACAGCCGGTGTGTTTGATGACTCAACTCATATTCATTTCACCAAAGAATGCTCACATTGCTGGACTGCGATTGAGGAAAAAAAGGCTCTAACCTGTATTTATATATAATCCTTTTAATCAATATTGCTCCCAGTAATTACAGTACTTTGTCTATGAGCCATGTTTGATCTCTATATGAGTATGTAATATCTGGTTAGCATGGGTTAAATTCCCTTTTACATTAAAAACCATAATTATAAAATAATTACCTCTCTCCCTTCTATTTAATAAAAAACATGGATGCCGTGAGAGAAGCTTTTATTACCACAAGAAAACAACTTTTTTTTTTTTAAAGTCAAAATTTTAGCATCACTGTACAGAGAAATAAAAATCAATGATATGTTGAAAACACAAAGGTCAGAACTGCACATACATATAGATCAAATGTTGCTGTTGGCACAGCCTTTATTTACACTTATGGAAAACAGGTGCTGCTGTTTATCACTTACAGCAGCTGTACAACTGAACAGGCTACTTGTGATGTGAAAGACAATACCTTGATTTTCACTCTGAACACAAGAGCCACAACCTTGTCACCAGTAGGCTGAGGTATTCAGTGGTAACGCTAACAGATTATATTCAGAGATAGATAGATAGATAGATAGATAGATAGATAGATAGATAGATAGATAGATAGATAGCATGAATGTGAGCATGAATGATTGTCTGTCTCTCTGTGTTACCCTGTAATAGGGTGCGACCTGTCCAGGGTGTAAACTGCTGAAATGGGCTCTGTCCCTGCTGTTTTTTAAGACATAATTGAAGGATGATCAAACTTTTTAACCATTGAAGTAAAAAGAGATTGAAATATAATAATAGTAATAATATATTTTATTAATAGGCAACTACAATTTAGCAAATGTTTAAAAGCACCTACACGAAGATGTCCCCAGAGTAGAAACATGTGTCTAGAAAGGACTTTGTTATCACAGGAGTAATTAGCTGTTTTTGCACTGCAGGACCAACCTACTAATCAGAGTCTGCTTTTCCGCATCAGCTGCAGTGTCGCATCTACAGGACTCACATGGATGGAAACATTTTGCAACAGCTTCCACCAAAAATTTCAATTCTGAACAAGCCAAAAGAAAAATATTGGAGAAAACCAAGATGGCTGCTGTTTTTCTACTAGAGGAAAACTGTTTAGTTGTTGAAGCTGATGTCTGAGCAGCAGTTTGATGTTATTTGTCTTGATTTTGGTATTTTTCAAAAAATGCTTTCAGAGATGAACCAGTCCACTTTAACATCAGCTCGCAAGCCTTTTTGGGGGGCACTGCGAGGCACCTTCCACAGAACATGCACAAATGTACCAGTCGTATGAAGACAAGTGAAGATGAAGCTGTGGTCCAAAGCTTTATTGGCACTAAGACTGATGTGCTCCCATTGCAAGCTGATACTAAAGTGGTAACCTACAGTCACTCTATAAAACTGTATTATATGCATGTGTTTGCACTTTTAGAAACACCAATCAGGCTTTTTTGGTTCATCCATCGTGTAACTTTATTTGATTTTAGTTCATTTGACAAAATCTCCCAAACCAAAATTATAAGGAGAAAAGGGGCCATTTTCAGCCACAAGGGAAAGAAATCCATATGACAAATCCAATAACTATATAACAGCATTCAGTGGCTCCACAGCCATGTTTTGGACATGAGCAGAGTGGATTTCAGTGGGGTTTGAGTTCACTGCGTGGGTTGGGGGAGGAGAAGAGAGTTCGTTTTAGCCCCCCAGCATGATGCCTAAACAGCAGTAAGTAAATGTGACAATGAAGCCCCCGGGCTGCTGCAGGCAGTCTTGGCCTTGCAGTGCATGTCTTTGTGCGGGGGTGTTCGCATGTGCCAATGTATCGGTGCGTGCATATAAGGAAGGAAATGGAGCACATGTGAGACAATTCATGGCACTGCACAGTCAAGGTCGTGACTCCTTTGACTGTGATACTCACACTGGCATGGGATCTGTTGGCGCTTTTTATTTTACTGCCAGCTTCAGCGGGGATGATAAAATTAGATCAAAGATATTAATCAGAGTGGTGGCAGCCACTGTTAAACCAGTGGAAGTTGTATTGTTGTGATTTATCCCATTTGCACTGCACTCATCCCATTTCTCCAAGAACAGATGAATCAGGAACTACAGAAGAGCAAGCATTTTAAATTTTGGAACTTAAAGCTTCTGATGAACTCTGCTTCTTATAAATGGATTGTATGCAAATGTATGTGCACGTCGAACTGTCCCATCTGGCTCCATTATTTGTGCTTTAACATACAGTTGCAACACCCATCAGCACTTTGTATTCACCATAAACAGTCCTATAGGACACGGGCTCCTATGTTATTCTATCCTATGTGTTGGTCACTAAAACTGGAAGCTTTTATTGGACAACCTTGTTGATCAAGTCAGTCAGTAATTGCAAAGAAAACTATAATTAAGGTCTCAAACAAAATGATATCATCTTGGGTTAAATGGCTAATGGAGTTGTATAGTAGTTTAATGGAGACAGTGAGAAATTAGATTTTAGAGAAAGCAAATAGGTTCCCTTCCTAAGCTTCCTTGAGTACTTCACAGCACTTAGAGGACCCACATGACACCTCAAATTCATTTATTCTCTGTTAAGCATTGGTCCAAAATACAGCGTAATGGAGTAAATGTATGATGCAGTTCAGGAATGCACTCTTTTTTTTCCTCTGTTTTTTCATATAATGTATACAATATACAGTGCCATGAAAAGGTCTGGGGCTGCTTAACTTCTTCCAGATGTCCAAGCATTAGTTTGTGCCCTAAAGCTGAAGCACACTCGGGTTCTGTAGCAGGACAAACATGTCCTATAAAACATAACAGCAATGGTGGCCTTGCAAAAAAAAAAAGGTTTTGGAGTGGCATAGTCAAAATCTGGACTTAAATCAGATTGAGATTCTTTGGCACGGCCTTAAATGGGCTGTTTATGGACTAAAACTCTCTAATGTGCCTGAATTAAAATAATTTTGCAAAGAAGAGTGAGCCAAAGTTCGTCCACAGGGATGTGAAAGACTCATTGCCAGTTATCAAAAACTTGATTGCAGTTCTTGCTGCCTAGAGTGGCGAAACCAGTTATTAGGTTTAGACAGCAATTACTTTTTCTGATACAGTCACTTAGGTTTAGATAGCTTTTTTCACTTAATAAATGAAATCATAATTTAAAAACTGCATTTGATATTTATTTTTGTCTGAAATTAAAATTTGTTTGATGAAACACGTGAGTGTGACAAATATGCAAAAACTAAGAAAATCAAGAAGGGGATAAAATAGTTTTCCACGGCACCGTATGCAGTATAAAATTAAAATTACAAATATTAATAAAAAAAAATCACAATAAGGCGTGAATGTGTAATTTATTTATTTGACGGTAAGACAAAAAGAAAAATGTAAAACAAGTTAAAGAAGGAAATCAGACAAAGTGGGACATAATAAAAGAACCTGAAGCTCTTAATGAAGTGAAATATTAACTCCATAATGTTGTAATAGTGAGTAAGTGTAAGTGTCTATAATGTGATGTAGGTAACCAGTGCTGGGAAGTAACGGAATACATGTGCCAACGTTACGTATTTAAAATACAAAATATGAGTAACTGTATTTCGTTACAGTTACTGTTAAAAAAGGTGATAATTAGAATACAGTTTGCTAAAATAAATGGACTACACGGCCGTCTTTTCCTGTTTTATATGTTAGGCTATCCCCTCTCTACTTTTGGTAACTCCAAACAAAACACGAAATAAGAGGCTCTAATGTAAGCATCCTGTTAATGTTGGTGGCGTCAGTTACACAATGACCTGGAGCCAGCACAACAGCAGTGCACGGGCAGGAATGCATTTCTTACTTGGAACTACTGTGACCGTTCAATGCCAGCAACCAAGATGCTCTCAGCTCAAAAGACTCCAACTCCAACCCTTAAGAAACATCTGGAAGTAAGTTCTTTTTTTAAAAAAAAACTAACGTTAGCCTACTGCAACTAGCTTGTTTTAGTTGTGGTAGCTACCTGGGTTATGTCCCATTTCAGTATCTTCAATGTACTATTGCTGTGTGATTTATTACTATTACTGAAGGACACTCGCCATCGAGCTAATATTGTTAGCTGCCGTTAGCTGAGGTTAGTTTATAGACTGCAGAATGTTAGACTAAAGCTAGCTAACAATGTTAGCTAGCGTGGCGAGTAGCCTTCAGTAATAGTAATATAGTAATAAATCACACAATAGTACATTATGTAGTTGTAAAACTATGACAATATATTAAGTAATCCAAAGTATTCAGAATACGTTACTAACATTGAGTAACTTAACGGAATATGTTACAAAATACATTTTGGGGCATGTATTCTGTAATCTGTAGTGGAATACATTTTAAAAGTAACCTTCCCAACACTGTAGGTAACAATACGCAGTATGCTTCTGTAGCCAGTGTAATTTCCCCATAATCTACATCCAGTCAAGCTCTTTCTGTGATTAACTGAAACATACTCCAATGGTGTTAAAAATTCTCACACCAAAATATCAACACTGACAGGAAGTGGCATATTCTCCTTTAGCTACGTTTCCTCCATTCAGCACCTTCCACACACGTGCAAACACACACACACACAACCCCGGCTGTCCCTCTGGTCAACCCTGTCCCTGGCGTGTGTGCAGACAGGCCGGGTAATCCCTCAGGATGGGGTCTCTTGTTTTGACAACGCCTGTGAAGCCCAGCGTCTCTTACAACAAAACACAGACTGGCCTATCATCAGCAAAATGTCAGCCTTCAGCTTACTCCTTTCGCCACCCAAAGGAGGATCAGGTTGCCTTTACACTATGTGACCCATTAACTCAGAATAGAAACATTCTCAGCACCGGTATAATGATCCCTTTTGTTTGCTAAGACAATGACATTGATAAGAGACAAGCCATGCTCGTGGCTCCTTATACAACTGTGTATAAGGTTACAGAGTGGCCAGAGTAGTTCAAGCTGCTATATGTTTACAATCTAGTAGTTCCCCTTGGGATGAACACGATACCTGCGGGTCAATCAGCATTAGGACACATGCACACTCTTTAAATTAGGGCAGAACTGCTATAACCTGGGAATGTGCCAGCTGCATGAAAGGCATCAGGGTTTGGAAGTCAACATGTCAAAGGAACTATGAGTTTATATGATACAGAAGCTTTTTAAAACTGGATACTTAAATTACGTAAATCGCACGTAATACGTAATTATTTAAATTTTCTGTTTTTATGTATTGTTACTGATATATGAACCTATCTCCAAAAGACAATCTTGAAGCATCGCTATGCTATGTTATTATCAGCTGCGTGGTTCGTTTTAAGATGTGTGGGTGAAATTCTAGTATTTTATTTGGGATGTTACTCAGCTCTAATCAGCAGCTATCTGTGTCCGTGTGACACATCCATACAGTTTATGGATGTAGCTTGCTAACTAAGTAAGCAATTATCACCAGGTGTTCCAGGTGAGTTAGAATGATCCAGAATGGTGTTCTAGCACCTTTCGTTAATGAGAAATGAAATTGTGAAGGCAGATTCATGCATTTTACTGTCAAATGAGTTATTTTTTTTGTGTGCTGAGATACTTGCTCACTATGAAGAAGATAAGTCATTTTATTCGTTCTCATCCGTGCAGTCCATTCATGGTACAGATATAAATAAAGTTGCAGCTGTAGCATTTAGCTAGTGCTGCGGTAGAGGTCAGATAATCAGTCATACTGTTTGCGTATCGGTGAATTTTAAATGCAACTTGCAAATACCTCAACACATATAATATTTCTGGGTGATTTACAGCTTTTTGTATTTTTCCGGAGTGAGGTTAATGCGCAACACTGAGAGATGGAGAACAAAGTACGAAAGGAAAGAAAAGAAAAGAGAGAAAGGTGAGAGCGTTTGGTGGCATTTGATCATTTTTAACATAGACATAGTTTTTAAAAATGTTGAAAACTGGACATTTAAATTGTATATGTGATGTTGTAATGCATTTTTAAACTTTTTCTTTTTATGAGTTTTGAAATCAGGTAGTGGAGGTATATATATATTGTGTGTTTCTGAGTTACATTTTTGCAAAACATCTTGCAAAGAAATGTGAAGAATGCTAATGTTCTGTTATTTAGGAATTGCATGAAAATGCCAGACAGTTTAGTGCGTGCTGTGCTGGATATTTTGCAGTGTTGTGACGAAGTTTGCAGCAGTGCACTGTGTTGTCCTGGTGCTGAGCTGTTGTTGTGTTCAGCGTCATCATTAGATCAGGAGTAGCAGGCACCGTTTTACATTTAAGGTGAGGATACTGATTAGTTTCATTTAGTGAATGAATAATACTAGTGTTATAGTATCTCTGGCTGGAAATCAGCCATGTAGCACACTTCAGTTGTTAAATCCAGAAGAGCATCAAAAAAATCTACTGGAGCTGACAAAACAAGTTATTTTCGACAATTTATTTCTAATGAATTCTACACCGCTACAGCAGATCTTAGTGGTCCTTCACATGCTAACCTGAACATTTTTAACCCCCTATTACTACCAATAACCTATTGCTATATCAATTTATAGCCAAGTATTTAGTTTATGAATTTGATTGACAGATATTTCTTTTTTGGAGGATTAATTTTCTTCTAAAGTAGGACAAGATCTATAAATACCATATGAAACCATGAAACAGGGGATATAGCTAACCTACTACTGTTAATTTACAAAATAATTTTATCAGCACTTTTAAAGCGCAGTCTTTAAACAGATTACTCAAACTGTGGATTGGATTGTATGATTGTATGTATTCACCTGTGAACTCTACATGTGCTTTAAGTGTAGTTTGTTATCTGAGAGCAGAGGCTATCCCTTGGCCCATATTTCCACTCAGCGTCTGCTTGCTCGATGCCTTTGTTCCCTTCCTACTGCAAACTCTCAAAAACCTGACTATTCTTTTATTCGTTTTTCTTAATTGCTAATTCAGATTTAGGCCCTAACTTCAGTCACACGCAGCAGATGTTACAGGATTTCAGAGGCAGTAATAATGAGCCAAATTCCCCAAATTATGCATTTTAACCTAAGTGTGCTGCAACTGACAGCTGAGTGCGCTGCAGCGTATGAAAGCACAGACAAGTCGACAAAACACACGCAAAGTGAGAAAACACCTTTACTAATTTGATAATACACACAGAGCAATTAGGGAAAAAACATGCTTCAATGTGAGAAAACACAATGAAATTCAGACAGACATGTTTCCAGGGGACACTAAAAAGTGACGTACACGCTTGGAAGCATTTGTTGTTGCTGTGGTGAATAATAAAGTTAATGAAGTCGTCTGTTCAACTGTGCTGTGAGAAAATGAGCTGCTTTTTTTTCAGACCACATTTTTCAGATATCGACTGTTAACCCTGCAAGCGTTTCAGGGTCACGTGCTTAAGACTTCGCTTCGACTCTGCAAAACGGACCACAGCACACACAGCAACCTTTTCCCGTCTCCTCCTCAATTCGTAATACCAACACCCCAGCCTGCTACAGCAACCCCAGACAGTTTTCCATTGGTTAGCCCCAAGACACAGAGGAGCATATCTGTAGCCAACCTTGACGTGCTAAACTAGGACGCTGAAGGGGACAGAAATGGGAGGAGAGAGCAGGAGAGTAAGCGAGGGGAGGGGAGGGGAGAGGAGTGGAAGGGGGAACCTAATGAAAACCTGCTGGAGGAGTGGCAGAAATAAGGAAGTGAGGATGGAGAGCTGAGAGGGTTATGGCAAAGAGGGGGACGGAGAAAGGAGCAGTGGAGAGGGAAGGGAGTGAAGGTGGAGAGTGTGAGTAAAGGGAGGGAGAGAATAGGATGGATGATTTTTTTTTTTGGTGATTTGTACTCCGGCTGCATATGTGCCTGGTCTCCATCTTCTCCATTCTCTGCTTCAAAACTGGAAAAATCAATACGCCCACAGTCTAGTGTATCCCCACATGAACTGGATCATTAAAAATATATAATCAAACGCCCGCTCGTCATTTTTCATCACCATTACCATCATCACGTATCTGAAGAGCGCACAGATACCAGTATATCACCAACATGGTTGTAACAATTTAATAACCCAATCAATGGCCTTCTAATTATTTCAGTGCCACAGTTAATCGTCCAGTTAAAGCAGTCCTTCAGCCTCGACTCGCGCAGAGAATGGCACACGGAGACAGGCTGCTTGTTAACAAATGCACACAGCAGAACCGAAGCTGGGCTGTTGTAATAAGAATATCTGACTTCTCACATTCACAACTCAATCCAACTCAGGGTCGCAGTGTTGCCTAGTAACGATGGCACACTACTGACCTTATCTACGTGGTCATAAAAATGTATGAAGAAGCCCCCCCCCCCCCTCACGCCTTCAACCTCCTCCCCGCCAGCCTTCGCTCAGTCCTTCCTACAACCACACAACAACCTCAGAGCTCTTATCGCCCCTCTTTTACGAGTAGCAAGTAGCCAGGGGCCGAGCATCCTCTACACTCCCCCTAACCCTGCCGGGCAGCTCTGCGGTGGGTATTCTCTGCCCAGGAGCTCCTGTCTCTTTTTATACAGAAAGGGGGGGTGAGGAACATGAAAACACTTGAGCCTTCACAAAAACACAATGCTCTTGTTTCTGTGCACACTACATGCATGCAGAACACAACAGATACAACGCTGGTGGGCGTGAAGTGGGAGGCTGGAAGGATGCAGATTGCATGCTATGAAACTGATAGATAGCTGTAAGAACAGAGGGACACAGTCAAGCGCAAAGGAGACTGAATACCGCACTGCAAGGTGAGTCGGTGCACCAGCCTTCATAATAATATTCTTTCAGAGTGGATTTTCTCTTCAGCCTGCAGTGGGGGGGAAACAAGAGTGTGATATAAGTGTGGAAGAGTGTGAGAAAATGTGTTTAGTGGGAACAGAAATACAGTATCAGCACCACAATCCATCCATCCATCCATTCGCTTCCGCTTGTCCTTTTCAGGGTCGCGGGGGGCGCTGGAGCCTATCCCAGCTGTCATAGGGCGAGAGGCGGGGTACACCCTGGACAGGTCGCCAGTCTGTCGCAGGGCCAACACACAGGGACAGACAACCATTCACACTCACATTCATTCGCACATTCACACCTAGTGACAATTTGGATTATCCAATTAACCTATCCCCACAAGCTGCATGTCTTTGGACGGTGGGAAGAAGCCGGAGTACCCGGAGAGAACCCACGCAAGCACGGGGAGAACATGCAAACTCCACACAGAAAGACCTG
Organism: Diplotaxodon limnothrissa; assembly: GCF_057381915.1. Lineage (NCBI taxonomy): Eukaryota > Metazoa > Chordata > Actinopteri > Cichliformes > Cichlidae > Diplotaxodon > Diplotaxodon limnothrissa. The sequence continues at coordinate 16,810,093 of NC_140609.1, read as the reverse complement.
ATGTTGGAATTGAACTCAGGACCTTCTTGCTGTGCGGCAACAGTGCTAACCATCGTGCTGCCCGATTTTCTCTTCAGCCTGCAGTGGGGGGGAAACAAGAGTGTGATATAAGTGTGGAAGAGTGTGAGAAAATGTGTTTAGTGGGAACAGAAATACAGTATCAGCACCACAAATATAGTTTATTGATGAAAGCAATTTGCCAGTGAGAGATGAGATGCATCTGATCTCTATCCGCTCGTGAGCCCCGAGAGCCGGGTTCAGCTTTTCTAATTGGGTATCGCCTTGGAGACGCCCATCCTAATTAGGAGACAAACTCCAGGTGTTGCACCTGACATCACCTCTGAAAGTCACAGAGGGAGTGTGACACATACTGTATAAACACACACATCTGCTCCATCTGCTGGCTTTACAATTAACGCAGCCAGGCCGGAATATGTCGAAATTCCCGCAGCAAACTTAAAACGGACAAGGGGAAAGTCTTTTTTATTCGGCTATGGAGGCAGACCATCGAAGTAATTGTTCTTTGTTTTTATTTATTATTTTTTTTCGGGGGGGGGGGGGGCACAAGCAAACCTTTATGCTCATGTCTCACCTGAAAGCGATGGCATCTATGGGCAGATTGGAATGGATGGTTACAGATTTCATGCACTATGATAAAATTCCCTGTTAAATTACAGTGAAGTGCTGGAGCTAGATCTGCTAGCATGAAACTGTATACAATATATAAGCTGTGCAGTATGATACTGTCAGCTGTGCGAGTGCCATTTCTTTTTTTTAATTTAGTGTTCTTCCTCTAATCTCCATAAACAGTATATGACTGTAAAATATAGTGAAGCATTGAATAACTGCAACATTAAAAACATGGTAACAACCGCTGAGGTTCCCTGTGTGTCCTCGTTCACACTGAATTATTGTATTCCCTTTCTAAATTATGACATAAGGTGAGCAATTCCCATTGTCTTTAACTGCACAGTCATAATCCTGCTTTATACAACATTTTGACAGCCACCCTGAAGATGAACTCTGGGTATGTGGATGGATGTGACTAATCATTTGTGCTCTCATAACTGAAACAACCACCACAACACAATTAACGTTGTAAACATCCACATTCCTGCGAGTGCTGGCAGGCCTCTCATTTCTGATTTGAGCTGAAAAATCTACATAGTTCAGATTGCACACTACCTTTCTTGTTTCTCTGAGGTATCAGTACACAGCAAATCCAGCATGTCCAAATTAACACTGTCGGATTTGATTTCAACACTATTAAAGTGTCTATATGGGTCCACACCAGAGTGTTAATTTAACTCTTTTTGGAGAGTTGGTACGTTAACTCTGATTTAGTGTTAAACACCAAATCTGTCTGGAGTTGATAATTTAACACTTGGTGTTAAGAGTTTATATATTAACTCTCAAAGAGTATTTTAGTTTAACTACGTAAGAGTTATCTTCTAATTCATTCTAAAAAGCGGGAATTTTACTGTTCTGAACTTCTAGAAATTTCTTTTGGAAATAAACATTTACTAAAAAGATGCAATGGTTTTTGAAAAACATTTATTCTGAACTGTGCACCACAATTTCAAAACATTTTCTGAAAGATGTAACAGTATACATGTTCTCACTTTCATTAGAATTTTGTTTATCAAAAGGTCTGACATGGTAAATGCAAATAACAGCATTCTCATCACTTATTTCTTCAATACAATATGCATGTCCTTCATTCATCCCTTTGTGGAACTTCAACGCACTTCTGCTCTCCCCCATATTCCATCTTCACAAGCATATCCTGTGTGGAGATTGAATAAAAATTAGTTGACACTAATTAACGGCACAAATAATCCAGTAAACAATTGCAGCACAGTAAAAAAAAAAGGAATCCTCTTTGAGCCATTACTTGTGTAAAGTATTTTCCCAAAAGACAAGGACACAGGCAACAGGTAATACTGAACTAAATGTAAAACCTCAACCTTTTTAATTTTTACCTAAACCGTGTGCACAAAACTCTGGAGGGATCTAAATGCTAACGTAGAATCCAGTCAGGACGTCTGCTACTGCTGTTTGCTCGTTTTTTTATTTTATTTTTATTGGCGATCGTTTTCAGGCTTCAAGTAGCACCATTATACCAACATTTCACATTCTAGACATTGTTTTAGGTGTATTTGACCAAAAGTTTGACTGAAAATTCACATGCAAGCTTTTTTTCAAGGCTGTGGTATTTGCCCGCAAACAATACCTTTCAGCTAGCTAAAACAGAATATTATGCTATCAGCGAGCAACATGGCTAATGCCTTTCACACAGCTTTGTCTCAACTCCAAAGAGCCACAGAAGTAAAAGCTAATAACAATTGAAACAATCTTTGAAAAAATGACTTACCAAGCATGGCAAACAACTCAAATATGTAGAGCAAAATGTTCTGAAACGGCTTCACTTCAGCTTCGATTGGAGCCGTGCTGGGGGCGGAGTCTGTGAATTTACTCTGTTGGTGTCATAGCCCCTCTAGGAGTTCAGAGTTAAGAGGTCAAGAGTTAATGTTTCCATTGTAACACCTCCAGATTTGAAATAGAAACACTCATTTTTAACACTCGATTTTAACTACTATCATTTTACACCTCAGAGTTACATTAAAAGAATGTGACTCTGCTTAGAGTAAAATTAACTCTACTTTTGCAAGGAGACTATTAACACCAAAAAATTTAACACTTTTGAATTTGCTGTGTATTTATGGGATTCAGCTGTATTCACCAAGACTGCTCACTACTGCGCAGAATTTCCTGTATTTACAGTGTGTGGTGAATAGAGTGAATGATTATAAGAAGAACCACTTCATTAAAGAGATCCCACTAGAGAGGAGAACCCCAACAGCATCTCAGTAATGAGGATGTCCACAGCCTCCCACTGCAGTCCAGCCCACAACTACAGCAACATCTGCTCTGTGGCACCCAACACATCAGGTGGGATCCGCTCTGTTTGAACAAACACAGGAGGCATATGTATGCATATGTACGAGTTAGAGTAACTAGGGAGACTGGTGAGGGTATGAGTAGTGCCTTGAGGCGAGGAGCAGAAGGGTGGCAGGGTTTCTGACATGCCGTGGACTGTTTAGACGCAAGCCTCTATGACTCATCTACGTGTCACTAATGCTTTTCCTATGAATGAACAAACAGATACACTGCGGAGAGGCATCGCTATCACCACAGGGGGAAGAGTAAGTGTGAGTAGCCTGTGAGACTAGGATGAGACACCCTTAGTCATACTCCCGCCTGTCTGAGGAGCTAGAGTTGCTGTACAGTTACAAGTAATCGATCTAAAAAAAAATGAAACAGATCAAAACCAGCTGTCTTTTATATGGCTGGAATCATACAGTGTGGTGCCAGTGGATGAGCCGTGATGTATCCATGCACCTGTTGTCTGGCACGTCCCTCTCATCTTATGTAGACTCTCCTCATTTGGGCTCATCTCCTGCAGCAGCAGCTGTGAATATGTGCACCTTGTTAGGCGGTTGACAGTTCTGGCAGAAGGAGAGACGGGGAAGTAGCTTGTTATGAAGAACAGGCTAACTATATGTCAATCTCTGCCGTGCAGAGAAGAAACAAAAACAAAGATGTGCAAAAAAATCCTTTTAATCTCAGCCTAAATTCATTCTTAAAGCAAGCTACGTTGTATTTATTTAAATATTTGAGTCCACTAAACTAAAAGCTAATTGACCCCAGCCATTTTTTTTTTGCTAATACACTGCACTGCTGATTAGATACCAAAAAATGAGATTTGCCTGAGAAACATGTGGACAGCCTGATTATGATGATCTGCCCCACTGTGATCCCCATTTACCGCTCATCCAGCTCAATCATATCTGTGCTGTAATTACACTGCATTCAAAATGCTAGCAGATTCAGCAAACCTCTGAGCAGCATTATACACTTACAGTGATTGGGCTGTCTGCAGGCCTGATTATTATAGCCCTGCGTGATGCTTTAAAAAAAATAAAAAGGATGAGAGCTGGGGTCACCGAGAAAGCAGCAGAGCTAATTCGGGACTTCACAGCACAATATTTATTTCTATGATCAACCTGTTTGATAGACCTGCTTATGCTTTAAAATAATGCACTGTGTCAAATTAGACTGGTAAGAGTAAGAACAAGTGTTCAGATGATATTTTGTGCAGTGTTAACATTTTTACAACATCCTATACTTTCTTACACTGTGGCAGCCGATAGCCAGTAATCTTTAGAAATAGTCATTTATTTGATCTTCAAATAGTTTCATTTAAGCTTCTAAACACGTTTTATGCTGCATTGATTTCTTAACAAAAGGAGAACTCACTCATTCACACTCACTTATGTCAAAATTGCCAAAATCCCAAGTTAATTATTAAATCAAACATGTACAATTTTGAAACCCTGTAAAAACAGAAAGCACTTTTTTAATTCCACATGGTTACCATCTACTTACTTTCTTTTTAGATGACTGTGCACTAAATATATTTTCACCTGCTGGTCAGGTAAAATCAGACATTTACATATCTGATGTCAGGCTCGAGGAAAGTTTGACTGGCTGTAAAAAAAGAAAAGAAAAAAAAACCAGTGAGTTTAAAGCAGATTAATCAATAAGAAAAACATAATTTGCTACAATATAATTTACTTTAGAGAACAAAAATATGAGAATTTAATAAATATATATTAAATTCATCGTGGTAATTAGTTGGCATAATGTTACATTTAGATGTGCATCTGTGCTTAGACGTCGATGTTTGTTGTTGAGGCTGAGGAGGAGGGCTTGCATTTGAGACAATGTGGAGCAGTCTCCTCCTCTCATCAGCTGTAATGATCAGAGCTGTGAGGATTAAGTACCGATGTCCCAGTAAAGGAGCTTTGCAATGCCAAATGTAGGACCACTGGCTCCCCTAAGCTGTCTAATTTGCTCATCCACCAGATGCTACAGCTCTCCTAGATTGGATTAAAGGCACAAAAAGGGTGTTGAGCGCCTTGTTGTGGGCAAAAGTGGAACTGCAGGGAGAGGCTTTAGGACCAGATTAGAAACATTGAATTGGATATAAGACAGGCACATTATTAAAAATACACTTTATAAAAGTCATGAATGGGTATTTTGTCGTAATTTACATTCTTTGATGAATCACTTTTGGTCTTTTTTACCAATGAGTCTTTATCTGATGGAACCTGATCTCTACGAAACCGAAGATTAAATAAAAGGAGTCTTTTCCATTAGATCTGTTTGATCTGATCATCATTACAACTCTTTAGCTAAAACTTTTAATTTGTAATTGGTACACTTTTTAACGTGTTTACAAATTTACAAGTATATTGTGGCTTTAAATGACATAAAGCTCCACTTCTCATTAGAAGACTTCATAAACAAAACCAGGTAGAGAGCCCTAAAAAGTTGTTAAACTCTTCAGTCAAAGGATATATAACATACCTCCTGATTTTCTGCATTAAGGGGTTAGTAGGCTACCAGACAAATGATGCATTAAAGCTTCGTCCTGTTTTTAAAACTCTCAGGGTAAGGAAATACCCCAAGGTCCAGGGAAGAAGAAATAGGAATTGTGCTTAAATGGGTCATTCACAAGACCCAGTGCATGACAAGCAGTCCACCGGAAAGATAAATTTTTGTGGTCACAGTAGTTTCCCACATTATTAAGGCTAATATAACTATAGCGATTAACTTCAATGAGGGTGTGAGACAAGCATGGGTGGGGGACAGGGAAAAGAGCCGAACATGTGACACTACTGTGCACTCATGAGGTATTCAGTGTGAGACACTGGTTGTCTGTGTGTGGAAACAGGCAGCATGGAGAAGACCTGTGACAGCGATCTTGCCTTCCTTTCTTACTCTTTCTCCCCATACGCTGTCAGTGCCGAACCGAAGCCGTCTCAGCTGAAACATGCACGTAAAGCTTTCCAACTTGGGGAATGAAGTCATGCAAAGTTGAAATGCATACACAAAAGTTTTGTTCCCTAATACTGTAGTGAACAGTTCACAAGTTGGTGGGTGGATATATATCAAATTATAACTTGTTTGACAAAGACAGTTTCTGTAGTTTTCCCTGTGTACGCCACCATCATGGGTTTTAAACCAATATTAAGTCTTTGCGAGGGCAGACTTTCAGCTTTATTTAAAAGTTGTTGGGTTTTTTTCAGCAGTTTTTATACACTTTCCCCCATTGTAATGGGGACAAACACAATTGGACATTTGATCGACGGGCAGTTTCATTGCCAATTGAGGCCTGTTCCCTCGTTATTTCATGACAAATGAAGTAGACATAATGCTCCACGTTTACCCAAAGTATTCACTCACCCACCAAATCATTCAGTTCAGGTGTTCCAATCACTTCCATGGCCACAGGTGTGCAAAATCGAGCACTTAGGCATGCAGACAGCTTCCAGCGCGGTACCGTGATTGGATGCCACCTGTGCATCAAGTCCAGTTGTGAAATTTCCTCAGTACTAAATATTCCACAGTCAACTATTGGTGGTATTTTAACCACTAAAAGCAAAAGTAATAGGCCACATAAAATCAGAGGGTGGGGTCAGCAGATGCTGAGGTGCATAGTACACAGACGTTTCTGCAGAGTCAATCACTACAGACATTTAAACTTGTGTTCTTTAGAATAAATCAAGAACAGTGCATAGAGAGCTTGATGGAATGGATTTTCATGGTCAAGGAGCTGCATTCGAGTCTTACATCATTAAGTCCAATGCAAAGTGTGGAATGCAACAGTGTAGAGCACCCCACCACTGGACTCAGATCAGTAGACACTGGCAATCTGACGGACAAGCATGGGTTTAGCCATTGCCAGGAGAACGGTAGTCATCTAACATGGATGAGAGAGCTTGGTGTGGAAGAGTTTCAAAGCCATTATAGCTGCAAATGGTAGGCTGACATTATATTAAACGCTATGGATGAAGAATGGGACATGGCTCAATTTCATATATGTGTGAAGGTAGAAGATGAAACACTTTTGTAATATAGTGCATCTGAACATGATTCAAGTGTTGGATTTGTGTTTCATAGCTTTTAATTGTAATTTAAAATATGGGAAGCCATCATTAGTCTGCAAAAAAACAAACAAACCCTAAAACCTAAGAGAGATAGGAAGAACTTCAGGATTGGCCAAATCAACAGTAAGGTTCATTCTTAAAAAGAACGAATGCATTGAGTAGCTCAGCAACACTACAAGGCCTGAAAGACCACAGAAGAAAAATAAAGTGAATGATAGGATTATTTCAATGCTTAAGAAAACATCTAACCAATAGGACTTGAAGAGGCAGGCGTCTCAACCAACCAAGAGATGCCCTCGTGAACGTAAATACAGAGAGTTTGCATGGTGCAAACCACTGGTTACACTCAGAACAAGATTATACACATAGCATACTTGGAGTGTGGTGTGCTAATAAAAGATACTGGACATGTTACCATTTATTCAGAGGCTTATAACCACAAATCATTTTGACCATTTTCTCAAGTGTGGTGTTAAAAATACAAAAATAACTAGACATCATGGGTTTTCCAATGCACAAGGCTGAGTACTTACAGGTATTTTTATTGTAGACTTTCAGATATACACATAAGTTGAACAATGGAATTAAGACTTCTAGTGAAAGCCTAGTTTCAGCGTCCTAAATACTGGTATAACTTGAACCGAGTCATCTTTGTAGAATATCTTCACAAAGCCCTTACAAACATGGGTGGAGCAATAAACGAAGATATAAAAATGATGCTGTAAATTCAGACATTACCGACAAGACATTTTATAATAAACCTTTCCATAACTAGGCAGAGGCTCAAGCTGCTGGGAGGAAACAAGAATAGTGTCTTACACAATTAATTTGAACACATAAGACCTTAAAACTCGCAATGACCAACATATCAAAAACTCAATCCATATTCAAAAACAAGGCTTCAGTCTTTGGCCTAAATGCACCTATTGCTCCCCGAGTAGGCAGTGAGCCACAGTTGTGTCTAATGGGTGAAGGTCCGACCACCAGGAACTCACCGACATCACCTCCACTAGGCCTGGCTCCAGGGTGGTGCTCCAGTATCCCATCCCTGGTAAGGTAACTGGGTCTCTGTTGCTCCCTACCTATAACCCATTTACCTTGGGAGACCCTACCAAGGGGAAGTTACCTTTGTAACTCCATGGGTTACTCAGGCACCAACTCATAACATAGCAGTATCTGCATGGGGGGAGAGAGACGAGAGTTTGTTTTGAAATCCAGGAAAGCAGTGGAGTCTAATACAAACGTGCATTAGGATTCACCACAAAGATTACTGAAAATTGTAAGCATCTTGTGACCCTTCACACCTTCTCAGAGGTCTGTAACACAAAGGATTTATTTTAGCCCTGATTCCCAGTGTTATGAGGGTTACACTTTATTGTTTCATTACCATAATGACTTATTCTGCAGATCCAGCTGCTTCATGTAGGTCATGTTTGAGTCACGAGAAACATGCATGAAACCACCTACAGGCCAGTTTTTCAGAGAACGGTATTATACCTCCTGGGAGATCCCTCAGATATCAGTGTGCAGACACCATAAGGGTCCAGTTGTTAGAATCTAAAGTTAGTGTGTCCCTGATGGAGCGCGGTGAGGAAAGGAGATTTTTATTTCTTGCATTTTTCTCCTCCTTTGAAAGCAATATCCTTATAAGCCACCTCCTTACTCACCACTAAACAGTTTAACACAGCTGATGTTGCAGCTGAAACTATGTAGCTTGCATGCCATGAGAAAAAAAAACACAATTTAAAAGAACATAAACCTGTAATTCTTCTTAGGCCTTAGTCTTACTCACCAGACTAAGGCGAGTGCTATGCTTTAGCAAATAGTTGGGTTTAAATGGACTAATACTTAGAGCACTGTTCCAGTTAAACACATTCATAAAGTGTTGATTACCAAAGGAAAGCTTAAATACTGTATTACACTGCTGTATTACACGGCTGAATGGCTCGTATTCATGCTTGGGAAAGCTTACAGTTTCTCATCCAGGTGATAACCACAATGGTGTAACATTAGGGTAAGTGAACCAGGTTGTAGTACAGGCCCCAGGTGACAGGGACAAACACATAACAAGAAGCTAACCCACATACACTACGTTGAACTAATATGTAAAGTTAACCTTTGTTAAGACACATTTAATTACATAACTGGACACCAGGAGCCAAGATACAGGGCACAGGTGTTTTATACTCTGGCCATGATGAGGAAGTTGGTTAGGGGAGGAATCAGAACTGAGGCTGTGTTAACTAATACTAGTCACTACATAAATGTGGAGCTGCACAGCAATCCCAATAACAGGATTTAAAGGGTGTTTAAAATTGGAAAAAAGACACCACAATAACATTTTAAAAGTAGATAGATAGATAGATAGATAGATAGATAGATAGATAGATAGATAGATAGATAGATAGATAGATAGATAGATAGATAGATAGATAGATAGATAGATAGATAGATAGATAGATAGATAGATTACCACAAAAAGACAACAAAAGGTTTCGGGTAGATGACAGAAAAAACAATTTGTTCTGATCACATAAGTGAAGCAAAATCTGTGGAGCAGTGTGGGGAAATCTAATTACAGTCTTTTAAAAAATGGGCACATGCCCCCCAGTGCTATCAGTCCGGTTTACAGCAGTCCAAGTTGTGGAAGGAAGTCATGCATCGTGGAATCACATCACTCAGCCTAACTTACTGCATATGCATCTGGTACACTAGCTGCACAGGGGCTCAGAGGAAAGCACTCCAAGGGATCATTAACACCGCCCAAAAGATCACTGGCTGCCCTCTCCCCACACTGGAAGTTCTACACAACGCCCACTGTTTTAAAAAGGCCCAAAACATCATAAAAGACACCTCACATCCTGGCCACTCCCTGTTCGAACTGTTGCCCTCAGGCAGACGGTACAGGGCAATCAGAGCAAGGACTAATAGACTCAAACACAGCTGTTATCCAACTGCAATAACACATCTGAATACTACAAAAAAATGTCCATCACGCCACTCTTGTGTTAATCTATGCACGGTCTGAAGCATGTGTGTGGGAATGTATGTGAATGTTTTACTGTTATATCTTATTAGTATTTTAAGTATTCTATCTATTTTATTTATTGAATTTTATTGTTTTATTTATATTTTGATATTGCTAGGGATGATGCAATGATCGGGGACCATTCTTAATTTCGTTGTTCTCATGACAATGACAATAAAGTTTCTGATTCTGATGATTCTGATTCTGAGCCTGATACCAGGAGTAAAGGATGTGGTAAAAACCTACAGCTCGGCAACTGCGCCTTCAAAATAAACCACTATTCGACTGGCTTTGAATTAGATGAGACACAAATGTCTTTACATCTGTCTAATAATAAACCCCTATTAGAGTCGCTATGAATTAAGAGAGACAGAAAACCTTTTGGAGTTGTCTTATCTGGTGTAAAATACAAATCTGGCAAACCAAACACTGCGAATAAGGGAGCGACTGAAAGTAGCTTTTAGAAATGCAAAAATTGCATAAATCCCATTCATAATTTATCTAACTTTACCTAGCGTGTTAAACGCCTGTTTTGTGTGGCCGTTACAACAGTTACGTGTGCTTTAACTTGAAAGCAACTGCCGGAAGTTGAGTCTTCTGTTTGGGCTAGCTTGGCGCCGTCGTAAGAGTAGATGGAGGTGAAATTTCTCGCTGGAAATCGATCGACAGCGGACAGTTCAGTGTCACTCACACCGCGGAAGCATGTCACCATGTACGGTGTCTTTTTGACGATGAAGCGGGATCGTTTCCATGATGGCGACCGCAGTACGGGCCAGTGTGAAAACTTGAGGAGAAAAGTTTGAGCACGGAACAGGAGTCTTTTTCTGAGACTTTCTCTGTTGTTACTGGCGTGATAAAAAACAAAACAACAAAAAACTAACATGGCATACTCAACTTTCGTTTCGTTTGGGGCATTTGCTTTGAGTTTGTACTTCGGCGTGTCCTATTGTTACTTTTCCATACCGCTGAAAATATACCCAGGGAAGTACAACGTCTCATCGGATGTGAATTTGACGTCTCTTCGGAGAGTAGCGTTAAAGTCTGATGGAAGCGGTCTCTCTCTGGCCTCTGATCCCACCGGTACCGTGAACTTTCTGGACATGGTGAATAATTTGCAAGGAGACTCTGGGAGAGGCTACTACATAGAAATGTCAATCGGTACTCCTGGTCAAAAGGTAATGTAGCTCCTGAGCTGCTGTCTGTTTTAACTCTCTGAAATATTTTTTACGTTTCTCATTTAGACTTAAACGCACCACTTGTGTCAGCTTTCCACTTTAATCACTGTATTTGCGCTGTGTTGTGTGTGTTTTGTGTTTATTTGTTTTTTCCTGGATGCATTTGTAGTGTGTTTACTGTGTATGTGTGAATAGGGGCTGGTCCATCCACCATGTGATCCAGTGGTCAGAAGGTGGGCTGGGTGTGTTTGTTTTGACTCAGGGCCATGGATACCCATCTATACAGCACTGTGTATTTAAATATGCTTTTAAATGTCTGTGTAGGTCATCTTGAACGTTTGAAAAAATAAGGCAACAGACTAGATCTCTATTACCCAAGAGGCTCCTTCATTTCTTAAAAAAAAAAAAAAAAAGAAAGAAGTCAGGTATTTAATCCCCAGTGGAGGGTTGCCCCCTTTGGAAGTGGTCCTCAGGGTCCCTGATCCACTTGGTCATGCGAGTCGTCACATGAGCCAAGGTGGGAAGGGTGAAACTACTGTGAGACTTCACCCCACCACATCTTGTGACCTGTTGAGGTCACCTGATGCAAGGTGTGAGTGGAGATGAAGCCTTCATCGTAGGTGGACGATAGCTGGTGTCGTAAGCCACCACCAATGTTCAATCACTGACTCGTTTAACAGCCATATTTTTTTTTTCAAGCTATTAAGTCTATACTTCAAAATATGAGGTTTAAATTTACCCCTGCAGCAGAGGGTCATGGGAAGATAAGTATGTCTAGTACATTCTTACTTTTAGGCTCGCCTGGGACCACGGAGGAAGGATAATATAGCTGTGAGGGTGCTTCAGCCTTATTATAGCCTAGGGGTCTGTAGACTAAACCCCCACCACCAACACCAACACTCTTTCTCTGGCTCACATGCACTCACATGATGCTGCCTGCGAGGACCAGTGTTTCTTAGCAGGCAGCTGACAGGGATTACCAGGATCCCAGGCAGCAGAGAGCACCCCGAGAGTTGTACAAAATAGCACTTGCTCTACAGCAGGGATATTCGTTGGCTGCTATTCTTTTGGTTGCAGAACTTGGAAATGCGTACCTGTAATTTATTAGAACGTCATTTTTATACTGCTTGTTATGTAAAGCGCCTAACAAGATCATATTAATAATTGAGGAGGACTAAATCTGGGTGAGCTGGAGCTCCCGTCACTATTAAAAATACATGAGGCTTTAAGGGTGGCAGCGATTTGCCTTTGTGTTGTAAAGTAGTTGTCTTTGAATTGGAGCTTAAAGCAAAGGTGAATTATCTCATTAGTAAGTTGACCTGTTGCCCCGGGGCATCTTGAGTTAAACAGATCAGAGCTTTTAAGACTCTTGGGCAGCACATCTCAGTTTCTCAGGCTCACAGAGGCTTATCTGCGCTACCTGCCATGTCGCTGAGGATAACATTGCAGCACTTGCCAGAGTACACTTCCCACACTTCCTTATTATCAAGTCACAGTGCTTAATGACTTTTGTCCTAATAGAAAAGAACACTTTATAGTGTTCCCCAAAGAAGAAAATTCCCCTTTACCCTTATTACTTATCATTATTCAACAGGTAAATGTATAACAACAGATTATCAATCATAAAAGTCAGTCAGTTAAGCAAATGTCATCAATGCATTAGCACTGGAACTAAGATTACTATTCAGTTATATTCAGCATATTGGTATTTTAAATATGTTTCTCTATTGGGAGGAGTATGTATGTGTCAGTGGTGGCTCACCTTTACAAAACATTAAATCAGAAAGGGCGCAGTCTTTATGGTGTTTTTTTATTACAGCTGTGTGTTTCCTACTTTGTCAGGAAACTTTCTGTGCAGAGAACATTCACAGAAAGTTAATGACATGTTTAGGGGTTTGGCTATTGCCATTTAGTTTTTTGTTTCTTTGTTTTTTATTGAATTGTTCACATTTGGGTGAGATTATGGAGTGTTTTTTTAAGGCTAGCTCGCTTAATCGCAGAATGGATCCATATTGCTGCATCAAGCATTAAAACCACCTGAAAGCTGAACTTGATACAGATACCTGCTAAACAGCCATTTTTATTATTTGTTCGCGTTTATAGTCGTTCTTGCACAATTTCCAGGATGTTAATATTACGGATGTGTGAACATAATTGTAGGCTCAGACTTCTTTAATTGGTTTATGATGCACAGTAAAGATAGAGGAAGCTTCACCTCTTGATCTTCTAGTCTTTTAGTGAAACCTTGCCAGCAGAGAGCCATCTGCTTTGGTTCAGATTGTTTATGCGGTGGCAAAATGTCGTGTAACTCGATACTATTGAGTTATACTCTCAATATTATTCTAACTAGATGATGATGTGATTACAGGGCCGCGGTGTTCAATGAGGCACTATTCAAATCAGCCACTAATTGCGGCGTCTGTTAGCATGTGGCACACACAGGCTGAGTGTTGGCTGGAGAGCCTCACATCTGCTAATTGGTACAAACAGGTAGCAGATGCACGCTGCCTCCATGGAGCTACCGCCAATTAGACAGCGAACGCTCAACTGCAGACTGCCTCAGCAGGGGAAGAGACTTGCCTGAAGCTCTGAAGCTTGACAAAGGGAGGATAGTGTGACTAGTAAAAAGATAGGTGGTGTGGGGATAAGGAGCTGCCCTTGCTTTCCCTTCTCGTTATTCTCCTTCACCACAGGATATCAGAATTTTCCAGTCAGGCCTGTTTGACTGGTTCAGGCCTTGTGTGAGTGGCCTGCTGCCATCTGCTAAGGTGGCAGAGGAGTTTTGGATGGCACAGTGACAGTGGTGGGACAGGAGCCAGCGCAATGAGGAGGAACTGATAAGCCCGGCTCAACAGGGGTTTCCCATGGCTGAGTGAACCAGTCGATAACATGTGGTTGATAATTACAGACCTGCTTTCATAAAGGCCAAATGAACCTGAGCATGCCGGTGGGATGTCGGCTACAAGGAAATGAGTAAGAAAGTTTGCGCTCATAAGCAAACAGTGTAGCGTAATGGTCAACAATGGTCAACAAGCGTTTATCTGAAATGTAATTTAAGTAAACTATTGCCCGCTGTTGTGGTGCGCCTTAATGTAAAGGCAAACGCAACGAGGCGACAGTCGATCAGTTGTTGAAACCGCTGTTTACATTTGAACATGTCTAATGAGCTGCTCAGTTTTCATAGATTGCCACGAGTCTTTGTTGCTGATTCATCAGGTGGCGTCGGGGCATTAGGTTTATGACCCCCGCCTCGGTGGCGAATGCTTGCCAGCGAGTGTTAACATGGCCACAGCTGAAACATGAAGGTGACAGAAGTCTGCTGTTTATTTGTTCCTGTTCATTGACTCGATGCCTGGAAGACAACTTGATCTCAAGTGCTGTTAACTCGTCCCCACTGTTCACATGACACGTACCAAACAACTGGTTAGGTCATACAGTCATGAAAGCAGCTTGAGGCTGTCGTGTTTGACTCTCAGATCACACATTCAGTGAACACTTACGTCCGAGGTGCATTGTTAATGACGAAGACCTTTCACACCAGTTTGTCCAACACTAGAACTGAACCAAAAGTAGTGCCGTTGCAACTTCATGTGTATCATTTCCTCTCGTGTGTGCTGCTAAAATAATGTTTACAGACGTTATTAAAAATGTGTAATTAATTTTAGCTGCAACCAAGCTGCGTTTTCTTCCTCCAGAGAAAATGTCCATTTACGGTTCTATATGAATCTTTCAGATGGGCACGAAACGCCCCTAAAAGAGATATAACCTTCTTTATGTTCGGCTATTTTTATGGCCCATTTCCCTTTCATTGTTTCCTTGAGAACTGTCGTGTAATTTACCTTTTGTGTTTTCATGCTGTGGGGAAATTTCTCACATCTATCTTTCTCCCTTCTCCTCTAATCATATCTGCAAACAAACTTTAATGTCTTTTTAAAGCTTAAAGGCTTGTGAATGCATCCCACTGTGCTTAGCTGTCATTCTTTTCTTTTTTTTCTTTTTTTCTTTTTTACCATGTGATTCTGGGGCCATGTAAGTGGGGGGAGGGGGGGTAACAGATAGCTGGAGTGATTGTTAAAACAAACTGTGCCTTCTGTTTTCCAGCTGAACATCCTGGTGGATACGGGTAGCAGTAACTTTGCCGTGGCTGCAGCTCCACACCAATTTATTACTCATTACTTCAACACTGCACTGTGAGTGGCTGGAATACTGCCTGCTTGCATTTTGTAATAACTGTAGTATAACATAGTAAATACATTCAGTTTTTGTTATATATAGCTTTGTAACTGTTTACATATTCTGTTTTCTTTTCTCCTGCTTTTAGTTCCAGTACCTACCGTTCAACCGGTCGCACTGTAGCTGTAAGGTACACCCAAGGCAACTGGGAAGGTGAGCTGGGAATGGACAGCGTCTCTATTCCCAGAGGCCCAAACGGGACCATCAACATCAACATCGCCGCCATCCTGTCTTCTGATGGCTTCTTCCTCCCTGGGATCAACTGGCAAGGCATCCTGGGATTGGCCTATCCTGTGCTGGCACGGGTACGGGAGATACTCATTTACAAGTTTGCGTAAAGTTATTAAGCAAAGTCATTGATTTCTGCCCAGTGTGACATTAACTAGTAAGAAGCTGTTTTACACTCTAATGAAAACAAAGACGACACTCAAAGGACAGACGTTTTGGCGCACTCATATGTGAATTGTGAAAAAAATGGGGATTTGATTTATTTCATTTGTGTTCTGTTCAACCGTTTTCTTACACTTGTCCAATTCAGGGTTGTGGGGGCCTGGAGCCACTGTCATAGGGTGAAAGGCGTGGTATACTAGACAGATTGCCAGTCTATCACAGGATTAACAGAGAGACACATTCAGGTCTACAGCCATATAAAAATCGCCAGCTAACCTAACATGTATATCTTTGGACAGTGGGGAAAACAAAACAAAGTACCAGCTGGTGGATTTGAACCCAGGACCTTCTTGCTGTGAGGCAACAGTGCTACCAAAAGCACCACCGAAGTGACTATAAAAGCATTGATTACTAAAATAACATAAACTAATTATATTGAGTGAATCCTCAGAGCTTGTCCGGACAGGCAACGTCATTCTCACTTACATGCCTCCCACTCCTCACATCACATATCAAACACCCTTCCAATTTAGCAGTCTACTTAAGCTGCAAATCCTCTGACTGCTGCCCTGAGTCACTGCTGTTTTAACCCCTGGAACAGCCCCAGCATCCACCTGTGTTCTCCGTGGGATATTTGCTCCTTACTCGTCAATTTCTTGGTGTGTCATATTTGCAGAATGTCATTTTTGGAGCACAAACACCATACTCTGGTTGAATTCTGTTTCTGTATGAATCGTTGCAAAATGATTTGGCTAATTAAAGTGCTGTTTTCCATGTATGTGGAATTAAACACAAACCTAAGGATGAGAGCAGAAGGAGGAAGCAAAACCTGAGAAAATGTGAACATGCAGGTTTCACAATGTGACAGCATTGCATGGCTTCCTGCTCGCCTCCATTTCTGTTAAACCACTGAATAACTTTGCGGTCTAATCTTATCTGAATGTCGTCATCCACTTTTCACATGAAAGAAGAAAACTTGTTTGTGATATAATTACAGGAGTGTGTGTTTTTCTTATAAAATGATGGGGTGAGGTTATGTTGCTGTATTTTGTCATCTCTTACTTCCATCTCCCCTTATACCATAGATGTGAATTAATCAGTTTTCTTTTTTCAAAAGAAGAGCTAAATCAAGGTGCTTTACCCAGTGTCAGCTTTTTTTAACAGATTAATCTCGTCTTAATGGAGCGTTAAAGACGTCAGCGCAAACTGCACAATACGTACCTTCATTCTGCGCTGACTGCAACAACCTTTGGGATCAAATGTCAGTGATTGTGGAGCCGATACGCTTACACTGACCACTTTGTGCTATTGGCGACTCCTGAGTGCTGAGGTTGAACTTTCTTCCAGGCTGTTTGTCATGCATGACATGGTGACACTGTGGAGGAAAACAGGAGTGAACATATCACAGTCCAAACTGATGATACACCGCTGTCACATAAAAACACATTTCAGCATTTCCATTCA